>NC_092747.1:96913065-97229784 GCF_047496795.1 Chiloscyllium punctatum
AATCTAGAGGTGATATAATGTCTAACAGTTCTGATTTTAAGGTCAGGTGGAAGCAGAAAATGCAAAAGCTATCTTTAAAAGCTTGATTTTGTCACTAAAACCTGGTACGCTGAACTATGTACATGGTGAAGAGCCACTCATCACACATGCCAAATAGACAACATACATATGGCAAATGCATATTGCTCATCAAATGAAAGGTTTTAACCAGATGAGCACTGGGGTCCTGCCATGCACAACTGAAAACACAGTTCCAAACTCTTAACAAAATCCATGGCCATGGACAAAGTCCTGCAGGAGAAGCAATCCTTAACATTTAGGAAATTGTAGCCTCACTTTGTTTATAGTATGTGGTAAGGGGGCCCCCCTATACTGAGGAAATGAAAATGTGTTGATATGTTTTAGATGCTGCACCACAAGTGAATGCTATGTAGGTATTAGTTTCTGCGACTAAAAATGTTTTTTTTAACAGAGCTACTTTTGGAGTGGAGTGTATTATTGCTCATTAGTGCAATTATTTTCACGTATGCACACTTTAGAGCATAAGAACTAGAAGCAGGAGTAGGCCGTCCGGCCCTTCGAGTCTGCTCCACCATTTAATAAGATCATGGCTGATCTTTTCAAGGACTCAGCTCCACTTACCAGCGTGTTCACCATATCCCTTAATTCCTTTATTTTTCAAAAAAGTATCTCCCTTAGTTTTAAAAGCGATTACTGAAGTAGTGTCAACTACTTCCCTGGGCAAGGAATTCCACCGATCAACAACCCTCTGGGTCAAGAAGTTCCTTCGCAGTTCAGTTCTAAACCTGCTTCCTCTAATCTTGAGGCCATGCCCTCTTGTCCTAGTTTCACCTACCAGTGGAAACATCCTACCTATTTCTTTTCTATCGATTCCCTTCATAATTTTATATGTTTCTATAAGATTCCCCCCTCATTCTTCTGAATTCCAATGAACATAATCACAATCTACTCAGGCTCTCCTCATAAGCCAATCCCCGCAACTCCAGAATCAACCTAATGAACCTCCTCCAGTGCCAGTACATCCTTTCTTAAGTAAAGAGACCAAAATCAGCACACAGTACTCCAGCTTTGGCCTCACCAACACCTTGTACAGCTAAAAGCTTACCTCTCTACTTTTAAACTCAGCCCCTTTAGCATTGTACCTGCAGACCATCCTTCTACGATTCATGCACAAGGGCACCCAGGTCCCTCTGCAAAATGATCTATTTTGCTGTTACTGCAACCAAAATGTATGTCTTCACATTTACTAACATTGTATTCCAACCGCCAGACTTTTGCCTACTCATCAATGTATCTATGTTCCTCCACAAAGTTACACAGTCCTCTGCACACTTTGCTCTGCTACTCATCTTAGTGTCATCGGCAAATTTTAACACTGTTCACTTGGTCCCCAACTGCAACTCATCTATATAAATTGTGAAAAGTTGTTGTCCCAATATCGATCATGATTGCCAGCCAGAATAGTACTCATTTATCCCCACTCTTTGCTTCATGACAGTCAACTAATCCTCTATCCATGCTAATACTCTACCTCTAACATCATGCATCCTTATCCAGCAGCCTTATGTGTGGCACCTTGTCAAAGGTCTTTTGAAAATCTAGGTACACCACATCCACTGGGTCCCCATTGTCCACCTTGCTTGAAATGTCTTCATAGAACTCCAAAAAATTTGTGAAGCATGACCTGCCCTTCATGAACCCATGCTGTATCTGTGCAATGGGACAATTTTTTTTCAAGATGCCCTGCTAATTCTTCCTTGATAATAGATTCAAACATCTTCCCTACTACAGAGGTTAGGCTCACTGATCTAATTTTTCCCTTTTTTTTAGATTAGATTCTCTACAGTATGGAAACAAGCTCTTCGGCCCAAACAAGTCCACACAGACCCTCTGAAGAGTAACCCAAACCCTTTCCCCTACCCTATTCCTGACTAATGCTCCGAACACTAGGGGCAATTTAGCATGGTCAATTCACCTGACCTGCACATGTTTGGACTGTGGGAGGAAACCCACACAGATATGGGGAGATTGTGCAAACTCCACACAGATATGGGGAGATTGTGCAAACTCCACACAGACAGTCTGCCCAAGGCAGGAATCAAACCTGGGTCCCTGGCGCTGTGAGGCAGCAGTGCTAGCCACTGTGCTGACCTTGCTTACTTCGCTTTTTAAACAGTGGTGTCACATTTACTATTTTCCAATCTGCTGGGACTGCCCCAGAGTCCAGCAAGTTTTGGAAAATTACCACCAGTCCATCTGCTATTTCTCCCACCATCTCCCTTAGTACCCTGGGATGCATTCCATCAGGGCCAGGAGACTTGTCTATCCTTAGTTTCATTAGCTTGCCCAACATTAGCTCTTCCATAATAATAATTGTTTCCAGGTCCTCACCTACCTATGTCTCTTCGTCACTTACTGACATGTTATTAGTGTTCTCCACTGTGAAGACCAATGCAAAATATCTGTTCAATGCCTCAGCCATTTCATCATATCCCTTAACTAATGGCCCCTTCTCATCCTCTAAAAGACCAGCATTTACTTTAGCCACTCTTCTTCATTTTATATATCTATAGAAACTTTTGCTATCTGTCTTTACATCCTATACGAGCTTTCTCTCATACTCTATCTTGCTTTTCTTTATAGCTCTTTTTGTGACTTTCTTTTGACCTTTAAAGTTTTCCCAATCTTCTAGATTCTAGCTGTTTTTGACCACTTTAGATGCCTTCTCTTTCACTTTGATAGCCTGCCTTATTTCCTTAGATACCCATGGCAGATTAACCCTCCTCTTATAGTCCTTCCTTCTCACCAGAATATACTTTTGCTAAGCGCATCAAAAACATTAATCAAATTGCCCCTTAACCATCTACATTCCAGAGAATACAATCCGAGTTGATTTAAATCTCTCATCATAGCTTAACCCTTGGAGTCCAGGTAGATGAGATTCCCTACGATATGGAAACAGGCCCTTCGGCCTAATAAGTCCACACTGACCCCCTGAAGAGTAACCCACCCAGACCCATTCCCTTACATTTACCCCTGACTAATGCACCTAACACCATGGGCAATTTAGCATGGCCAATTCACCTGACCTGCACATCTTTGGATTGTGGGAGGAGATGCAGACACAGGAAGAACATGCAAACTCCACACAAATAGTCGCCTGAGGCAGGAATCGAACTTGGGTCCCTGGCACTGTGAGATAGCAGTGCTGACCACTGAGCCACCGTACCACCCTGAATAAACTGTTAAACCTATACTGTACTCCCTCCAAGGCCAAAATTGCATATCTAAGGTGTGACATTCACAGTAACTCGAGGTGAGGGGCTTTTGTGAAGCGGAAGTCTGACTTTTACTCCTGATGCTATGAATACAAAGATCAGTGTTCCATTACCAGTTCTTAAGGCTATTTTCTATACCTCTTCATGGCAGTTTAATGATCAACCTACCTGGCTCCTAGACTCTCATTGGGACTCTACTGTTTTTAGCTTTGCATCATTTACCCTAGTCTATTCTTCATAGATAGAAAATAGATAATTTCACATTTCAATATGCAGAAATTCCACATTTTCTTGCATTGCTCCATAAAAGTGCACAAAAATCAAGGCTGTTATTTGAAGTGCAGCACTGAAGGAATGCTGCACTGTCAGAGATGTTATCTTTATTTGTGGCATGAAGAAGTTTGGATTTCAGGCTACAATCAGATCAGCCACGATCTTATTGAACAGTGGAGCAGTGCCTAGTGGTTGAGTGGTCTACTCTTGCTCCTAAGTCATATGTTCATCAATTTGATATGTGTGACTTTCTGTTCCAGCATCAAAGTCACTAAGAGTGCAATGAATACTCAGTACAGTATAGTATAGATATTTTGTGTTCCATGTATTTATGAAAATACTGCAAAATGTTTATGACTTAACATAATCTAGCACTATTTTAATTACATAATTCTTTTTTTAAAAAATCACACAAAGTTAGGACAAATTTCATTTTTTCCTTCCATCCACAGCTTCCTGATTTCCTAAGTGGCCAGGGGACACCACCACAGTCAAAGCAGTCGTTGAGGCTGCAACGCCAAGGAGGAAGCACGCTGAAGCAGCTCTGGCTGCCGCTGACCAGACCCAGAACACTGTCTTGCCAAAGCTGCCTCATTGCCACCGATAGTCCGGCTACTGCCAAAGCCAGGAAATTGTTCCAACTCGCGAGGACCACGGCCCATCTCGACTCCTGAGAATTGATTTACCATCCAAATTAACTCTGGGCGACAGGGAGCCCATTCAGTTCACCACCAAAGCATCATTCCCCAGTCTGTCATCACTGGAGCAGCCGCTCAAACCACCTGGTCCATGAAGAATGGACTGGATCTGCTGCTCTTCTAAGTTTCAATGTTTCAACAGCTCCTGCAACCTTTCTCCAACACCACAGCTACAGAAGGAAGAAAAGATGAATTTTATCCAAAATGTAAATGAAAAAAATAACTTTTTTAAAAAAGAGCAAGGACTTGGATGCTCAAGGATGAGGGAGTGGACAGGCCCAGGAGCCCGAACACCCCCTACCCTACCATCTTGATATCTGAGCCCAATGCCAGAGCCTTGCAGGATATCACCCGTCATATCCTGTAAGTTAAAGAATCGTCCTATCCCTAACCTCTTTCTTCTTGTACTTCATAATTCCTTGCCTGGATCAATAATTTCTCTTCAATTTCACGAGCTTCAACTTTACCATGTAGTCTCTTATGAGCGACTTTGTGAAATGCCTCATGAAATCCATATGAAAGACATCTAAAAGAAATGTTCATGTCTAACTGTAGATGGATCTGGATAAAGGGGTGGCACGGTGGCATAGTGGTTGGCACTGCTGCCTCACAGCGCCAGAGACCTGGGTTCAATTCCCGCCTCAGGCAACTGTCTGTGTGGAGTTTGCACATTCTCCCTGTGTCTGTGTGGGTTTCCTCCGGATGCTCCGGTTTCCTCCCACGGTCCGAAGATGTGCAGGTCAGGTGAATTGGCCATGCTAAATTGCCCGTAGTGTTAGGTGAAGGGGTAAATGTAGGGGAGATGGGTCTGGGTGGGTTGCTATTAAGAGGGTTGGTGTGGAATTGTTGGGCCGAAGGGCCTGTTTCCACACTGTAAGTAAGTAATCTAATCCTTACCCTCTGAAGAACAATCCACCTAAACCCATTCCCCCTACCCTATACTTATCCCTGACGAATGCACCTAACTTATGCATCCATGAGCACTATGGGCAATTTAGCTCAGCCAATTCACCTAACCTGCTCACGTTTGGATTGTGAGAGGAAACTGGAGCACCCAGAGGAAACCCACACAGACAGTCACCCGAAGCTGGAATTAAACCTGGATCCCTGGTGCTGTGAGACAGCAGTGCTAACCACTGAGCCTCTTTTCATAACCTTGCCATGTTTCTCTGATGAGTTGAAAATGTTCTAGATGTTCAGCCTATCTTTACTTGTAAATTTTTTGCAAATACTTGATAATTATGCGTTAGGATAACTAGCCAATAATTCCTTTGGTTGCTCTCTATCAGCTTTCATAAATAGCAAAGTGTTTTAATCCCAGCTGATGTTATTGTTTAACAAGTCAGATCCCAGAATGAAATCTGGCTTGGCAGATCATATTTTGTTTTTTATTGGTTGTAACGAGGTTGTTTTTCACTAAAACAGAAACATGCAATTCTGCAGACTTGGTAGTACGGTTAGGAAGTAGGTTGAGTGGATCAGGGTGGAGGAGGGTTGGCAGGGCACTTATAAGGAATCAGGTCAGGTCTTTGATGGTTTTTGGCTGGGTGGGATCAGAGGTGATATCTCGCATCAAGTTAGTTCAGGGACGTCAGGTCATGGAGGACAGGGACTTGTACCTGCATACTAATTTCTTCTGTGATTCATATATCATGACACTCAGATCCCTCTGTACTATTTGGTCCCGAAGTCTCTCTCCATTTAAATCGTATTCTTTTTCTATTCTTTTCTGAGGTGGACAATTTCACATTTTCCCCAGTTCAGCACCATTTGATAAATCCTTGTCCATTTACTTGTCTTCCCTCTTCTTGATAACTTGCCTTCCTAGCGATCTCCTTCCTATCAGAAAGATGTTGTGAAACTTGAAAGGGTTCAGAAAAGATTTACAAGGATGTTGCCAGGGTTGGAGGATTGAGCTATGAGGAGAGGCTGAACAGGCTGGGGCTGTTTTCCCTGGAGCGTCAGAGGCTGAGAGGTGACCTTACAGAGGTTTTCAAAATTATGAGGAGCATTGATAGGATAAATAGACAAAGTCTTTTCCCTGGGGTCAGGGAGTCCACAACTAGAGGGCATAGGTTTAGGGTGAGAGGACCAACTAGGAGAAAGTGAGGACTGCAGATGCTGGAGACCAGAGTTGAAGAGTGTGGTGCTGGAAAAGCGCAGCAGGCCAGGCAGCATCCGAGGAGCAGGAGAATCAACGTTTCGGGCATAAGCCCTTCTTCAGGAATGAGGCTGGTGTGCCAAGCGGACTGAGATACAAGGTAGAGGGGAGGGAATTAGGGGGAGGGGCGCTGGGAATACGACAGGTGGAAGGAGGTGAGGGTGAGGGTGATAGGCCTGAGAGGGGTGGGGGCAGAGAGATCGGGAGGAAGATTGCAGGTCAGGAGGGCGGTGCTGAATCCGGGGGTTGGGACTGAGATAAGGTGGAGGGAGGGGAAATGAGGAAGCTGGAGAAATCTACATTCATCCCGTGTGGTTGGAGGGTTCGTCATGTGGCCGGGGTCTGACAATGGAGGAGGCCAAGGCCCTGCATGTCCTTGGTGGAGTGCGAGGGGGAGTTAAAGTGTTCAGCCACAGGGCGGTTGGGTTGGTCGATGCAGGTGTCCCAGAAATGTTCCTTGAAACGTTCCACAAGTAGGTGGCCTGTCTCACCAATGTAGAGGAGACCACATTGGGTGCAGCGGATGCAGTAAATGATGTGTGTGGAGGTGCAGTAGAATTTGCGACGGATATGGAAGGATCCATTGGGGCCTTGGAGGGAGGTGAGGGGGGAGATGTGGGCACAAGTTTTGCTCTTCTTGCGGATGAAGGGGAAGGTGGAGGTTGGGTTGGTGGGGGGTGTGGACCTGATGAGGGAGTTTGCAGAGGGAGTGGTCTCTCTGGAACGCTGATAGGGGTGGGAAGGGAAATATATCCCTGGTGATGGGGTCTGTTTGGAGGTGGTGGAAATGATGGAGGATGATATGACGTATCCGGAGGTTGGTGGGGTGGTAGGTGAGGACCAGTGGGGTTCTGTCCTGGTGGTGATTGGAGGGGCGGGGTTCAAAGGCGGAGGAGCGGGAAGTGGAGGAGATGCGGTTGAGAGCAACGTCGACCACATCGGAGAGGAAATTGCAGTCTTTGAAGAAGGAGGCCATTCGGGCTGTTCGGTATTGGAACTGGTCCTCCTGGGAGCAGATGCGGTGGAGGCGAAGGAATGGGGAATATGGGATGGTGTTTTTACAGGGGGCAGGGTGGGAGGAGGTGTAATCTAGGTAGCTGTGAGAGTTGGTCGGTTTGTAATAAATGTCTGTGTTGAGTCAGTCGCCCAAGATAGAAATGAAGAGGTCTAGGAAGGGGAGGGAGGAGTCTGAGACGGTCCAGGTAAATTTGAGGTTGGGGTGGAAGGTGTTAGTAAAGGGGATGAACAGTTCAACGTCTTCGTGGGAGCATGAGGTAGCACCAATACAACCATCGATGTAGCGGAGGAAAAGGTGGGGTGTGGTGCCAGTGTAGCTGCGGAAGATGGACTGTTCCACATATTCGACGAAGAGGCAGGCATAGCTGGGGCCCATGCGGGTGCACATGGTTACTCCTTTGGTTTGGAGGAAGTGGGAGGATTGGAAGGAGAAGTTGTTCAGAGTGAGGACCAGTTCAGTCAGTCGAAGGAGGGTGTCAGTGGAAGGGTACTGGTTGGGTCAGCAGAAGAGGAAGAAGCGGAGGGCTTGGAGGCCTTCATGATGGTGGATGGAGGTGTACAGGGACTGGATGTCCATGGTGAAGATAAGGCGTTGGGTGCCGGGGAAGCGAAAATCATGGAGGAGGTGGAGGGCTTGGATGGTGTCCCAAACGTAGGAGGGGGGGTTCTTGGACTATGGGGGACTGGACAGTGTCGAGGTATGCAGAGATGAGTTTGGTGGGGCAAGGACAGGCTGAGACAATGGGTCGGTCGGGGCAGTCAGGTTTGTGGATTTTGGGCAGGAGGTAGAAACGGGCGGCGCGGGGTTGTGTGACTATGAGGTTCGAGGCGGTGGATGGGAGATCCCCTGAGGTTATGAGGTTCTGGATGGTCTGGGAGATGATGGTTTGGTGGTTGGAGGTGGGGTCATGGTCAAGGGGGCAGTAGGAGGAGATGTCCATGAGTTGGCGTCTAGCTTCAGCGGTGTAAAGATCGGTGCACCAAACTACCACTGCGCCTCCCTTGTCTGCCGGTTTGATGGTGAGGTTGGGGTTGGAGCGGAGGGAGTGGAGGGCTGCGCATTGTGAGGGTGAGAAGTTGGAGTGAGTGAGAGGGGTGGACAGGTTGAGGCGATCAATGTCATGGTGGCACTTGGATATGAAGAGATCGAGTGCGGGTAAGAGGCCAGCACGGGGTGTCCAGGAGGATGGGGTGTGTTGGAGGCGGGAGAAGGGGTTGTCAGAGGGTGGGCGAGAGTCCTTGTTGACGAAGTAGGCATGGAGGCGAAGGCGGCGGAAGAAATGCTCGATGTCTAGCCGCGTCTCGAACTCATTGATCCAGGAGCGTAGTGGGATGAAGGTGAGGCCACTGCTAAGGACTAATCGTTCATCCTCAGAGAGAGGGAGGTCTGGAGGGATGGTGAAAATATGGCAGGGCTGGGACCTAAGACCTGGGACCTGATGTGGGGCTGGAGCTGGGAGTGGGGGTGGAGTTGGGTATGGGGGCGGAGTTAGTCGTGGGGGTGGAATTGGTCATGGGGGTGGAGATCGACGTGGGGGCAGAGATTAACGTGGGGACAGAGATCGACGTGGGGGCGGAGATCGACGTGGGGGCAGAGATCGACTTGGGGGCGGAGATAGAGGTGAGGGCGGGAGTGGCGTAGTGGGCGGTATGGTCCTTGAGCAGGTGAGTGACGTCACTGGGGGCCTCACCAGCTCGGACGCCATTGCCCACGCGGCCGCTGCAGCCACCACCGCCACGGTGAACGGTGGCGTCACTTCCGCCCGCAACGCCGCATGGACAACAGCCACCACCCTACCTTGAAGAAGCTCTCCTCCTCCTTCTACAAGGAGTTCAGTGAGTCCATCTCTCACTGCACCCCCCAAGTCATCTCCTCGGCCCTGAAGCTCTTCAGCCATGTCCTGAAACTGACTCACTACCACAGCCACATCTCCTTCCTCAGCACCTGTCTACGGAACCGACTGATCCCGCACGGACTCCGGACTACGTTCAGACCAACACAATTTGGACCCAACCAGGACAACCAGTACCTACAACAAATCCGAAGTCTCCAGCAACAGACCTCCCTCCGGATCCTCTGCTCCACGCTCACAGCCATGCGCCTCTACCTACACTCCCTACAGTCAACCCTGCCCCAGCTCAGGACAATACTCTGCCAGACCTGAAAAGGACCTTTGCTGTTCTTCATCCTCAGAAGAATTCATACACTGAACAAATGTTTTTTCTGAGCCATATCAAATATCAAAGAAAGTAAGTACAAAAATCTTTCACGTACGCACCCGCATACTCCGGATTCCTCAACCGTTCCTGAACCTTCTTGCAACCTCCGGAACTGCTCGGGCGCCATTGCCCACATGGCCGCTGCTGCCACCACCGCCTCAGCAAACGGTGATGGCACTTCCACCCCCACTGCTGCATGGACAACATCCACCACCCACCAACACACCCCATCCACCTGGACACCCCATGCTGGCCTCTTACCCACACTCGATCTCTTCATTTCCAACTGCCGCCGCGACATTGACCGCCTCAACCTGTCCACCCCTCTCACCCACTCCAACCTCTCACCCTTGGAACGTGCAGCCCTCCACTCCCTCCGCTCCAACCCCAACCTCACCATCAAACCGGCAGACAAGGGAGGCGCAGTGGTAGTTTGGCGCACCAATCTTTATACCGCTGAAGCTAGACGCCAACACGCGGACACCTCCTCCTACTGCCCCCTTGACCATGACCCCACCTCCAACCACCAAACCATCATCTCCCAAACCATCCATAACCTCATCACCTCAGGGGATCTCCCATCCACCGCCTCCAACCTCATAGTCACACAACCCCGCACCGCCTATTTCTACCTCCTGCCCAAAATCCACAAACCTGACTGCCCCGACCGACCCATTGTCTCAGCCTGCTCCTGCCCCACCAAACTCATCTCTGCATACCTCGACACTGTCCTGTCCTCCTTAGTCCAAGAACTCCCCACCTACGTTCGGGACACCACCCACGCCCTCCACCTCCTCCATAATTTTCGCTTCCCCGACCCCCAACGCCTTATGTTCACCATGGACATCCAGTCCCTATACACTTCCATCTGCCATCACGAAGGCCTCCAATCCCTCCGCTTCTTCCTCTTCTGCCAACCCAACCAGTACCCTTCCACTGACACCCTCGTTCGACTGACTAAACTGGTCCTCACTTTTAACAACTGCTCTTTCCAATCCTCCCACTTCCTTCAAACCAAAGGAATAGCCATGGGCACCCTCATGGGCCCCAGCTATGCCTGCCTCTTCATCGGATATGTGGAACAGTCCATCTTCCGCAGCTACACTGGCACCACACCCCACCTTTTCCTCCACTACATCGATGATTGTATTGGCGCTACCTCGTGCTCCCACGAAGACGTTGAACTGTTCATCCACTTTACTAACACCTTCCACCCTGACCTCAAATTTACCTGGACCGTCTCAGACTCCTCCCTCCCCTTCCTAGACCTCTCCATTTCTATCTCGACTCAACACAGACATTTACTACAAACTGACCGACTCCCACAGCTACCTAGATTACACCTCCTCCCACCCTGCCCCCTGAAAAACTCCATCCCATATTCCCAATTCCTTCGCCTTTGCCGCATCTGCTCCCAGGAGGACCAATTCCACTACCGAACAGCCCAAATGGCCTCCTTCTTCAAAGACTGCAATTTCCCCTCTGACGTGGTCGACGGTGCTCTCCACCGCATCTCCTCCGCTTCCCGCACCTCTGCCCTTGAACCCCGCCCCTCAAATCGCCACCAGGACAGAACCTCACTTGTCATCACCTTCCACCCCACCAACCTTCGGATACATCATATCATCCTCCGTCATTTCCACTACCTCCAAACAGACCCCATCACCAAGGATATATTTCCCTCCCCACCCCTATCAGCGTTCCGGAGAGACCACTCCCTCTGCGACTCCCTCATCAGGTCCACACCCCCCACCAACCCAACCTCCACCTTCCCCTGCAACCACAAGAAGTGCAAACCTTGCGCCCACACTTCCTACCTCACCTCCCTCCAAGGCCCCAATGGATCCTTCCATATCTGTTGCAAATTCACCTGCACCTCCACACACATCATTTACTGTATCTGCTGCACCCGATGTGGTCTCCTCTACATTGGGGAGACAGGCTGCCTATTTGCGGAACGTTTCAGGGAACACCTCTGGGACATCCGCACCAACCAACCCAACCGCCCTGTGGCTGAACATTTTAACTCTCCCTCCCACTCCGCCAGGACATTCAGGTCCTTGGCCTCCTCCGTTGCCAGACCCTGGCCACATGACGCCTGGAGGAAGAGCGCCTCATCTTCCGCCTAGGAACCCTCCAACCACAAGGGATGAATGTAGATTTCTCCAGCTTCCTCATTTCCCCTCCCTCCACCTTATCTTAGTCCCAACCCCCGGATTCAGCACCGCCATCTTGACCTGCAATCTTCCTCCCGACCTCTCTGCCCCCACCCTCTCTCTGGCCTAATACCTTCACCCTCATCTCCTTCCACCTATCGTATTCCCAGCGCCCCTCCCCCAAATTCCCGTTCCCCCTTTCCTTTTATCTCAGCCCGCTTGGCACACCAGACTCATTCCTGAAGAAACGTCGATTCTCTTGCTCCTCGGATGCTGCCTGGCCTACTGCGCTTTTCCAGCACCACACTTTTCAACTTAGGGTGAGAGGGGAAAGATACAAAAGAGATCTAAAGGGCATGCTGAGGGTGGCACATGTATGGAATAAGCTGCCAGAGGAAGTGGTGGAGGCTAGTACAGTTGCAACATTTAAGAGGCATTTGGATGGGTATATGAATAGGAAGGGTCTGGAGGGATATGGGCCCGGTGCTGGCAGGTGGGACTAGATTGTGTTGGGATATCTGGTCGGCATGGACGGGTTGGATCGAAGGGTCTGTTTCCATGCTGTACATCTCTATGACTCTCTTGGTATCACTGGCAAATTTAGTTACTATACTTTTGGTTCCTTTCTCTAAGTCATTGCTTCAAGTTATAAATAGTGGAGCCACCAACATTGGCCACTAGTTACACTGTGCCAACCTAACAAACAATCTATTTATCCCTCGCCTGTACTCCCTCTTGGCCGACCATTACTTTATCCATGCTAATATCTTATCTGATACAGCGCATGCTCTTTTTATGGTAGTGAAGCATTATCAAAACCTTTTGGACATTCAAATATCCCACAGATACCACCACCCTATTCTCCAAGTTGTTTGTTCTGTCCTCCAAACATTCTAATAAATTTGTTTAACACAATTTCTCTTTCACAGAACCATATTGTCTCTGTCTGATCCTGTTATAATTATAATGTTCCAAGAATCCTTTTTAATAACACTAAGGTGTGACAGATGTTAGGCAAGCTGGCCTTTATTTTCTTGCTTTTTGTCCTTATCTTTTCTTGAATAAGGGTGTTACATTTGCTATTTTCCAATTTCTTTGGATACTTATAGCATCGATCTCTGTAGCTGATTCTTTTATGACCCCTAAGATGCAAACTGTCAGATCCTGGGTACTCATCAGCTTTTAAACCGAATAGTTTTCCCAGTGTATTTTCCCTGATGATGACAATTTCTTTAATTTTCTCCCTTCACTTTGCCTCCTGATCTTCAAGTATCAGTGGGAAATTTTCTGGGACTTCCACAGTAAAAGTATTTCTGCTAAAGAAATAAAATCAGACGTGATTTTTAAATAAATCATTAACCTGAATTTATGTATTATGTTTGGCTTAGATGCTTGAAAATACTTCTCCCATTATTTTCTGAGATATAAAGTACAAGACAAAATTAAATCACATGAGATGGGTCACATGTTACAATAACGTGAGAGCATTTAGCTCCAGTAAGAAAATGGATGAATGCTTCCATTTATATTGTGCTGAATCAGGTCAACAAAAGTTTTCAAACTCCTTCAAGTAATGAGCTGAAGCACACTGACAGTTTTTATGTATTAAACTGAGACTGAATCACCCAATTGCACAAAGTCATGTTGGAATCTTGCTGCACTACCTTGCACATCTTGTTGATGAATCACAGATATCAGAAGATTCTAATTATCTGCAAGTCGGACTGTGACTATTGATGCATGACACCTAGTTGAACGTATGAAGAGAAAAGGTAAAGGAATTTAAACCACTAGACAGAATTTTAAGGGGCCTGTAAATGCATGCAACAAGGGAGTCAGGGTAAATTAATTTAACATCAGCTGAAATTACTCTTTGCCAACCGTGGGTCCAAATATTGAGATTAATTAGATTAGATTACTTACAGTGTGGAAACAGGCCCTTCGGCCCAACAAGTCCACACCGCCCCGTCGAAGTGCAACCCACCCATATCCCTACATCTACCCTTTACCTAACACTACGGGCAATTTAGCATGGCCAATTCACCTGACCTGCACATCTTTGGACTGTGGGAGGAAACCGGAGCACCCGGAGGAAACCCACGCAGACACGGGGAGAACGTGCAAACTCCACACAGTTAGTCGCCTGAGGCGGGAATTGAACCCGGATCTCTAGCGCCATGAGACAGCAGTGCTAACCACTGTGCCACTGTGCCACCGTGCCGCCCATTAAGGCCTGGATATTTATTTGCAGATCAAGTGCACACAGAGAAAGGAAGAATTCCAGCTCCACATGCCAGACCTTAAAAAATGGCAGACATTTTCACTTAGGTGGGGGGAAGAATATGAACATGGTTGAGAGTTGGGTCAGGTGACCCGGGAAGAGCTTGGAGGCTGCCAGTTCCTAAGGAAGGCTGGGAAGAAAGCCTGTCGGGGGACTCCGGCTTCGTAATCGACAGTTAAAAACAAGATTAAAGCAGAAAACATTCCTCCTTCACTCAATCCCTCAATCTCTGTGACACATCACTCCAACTAATTCATTGTGCCTCACACTCAATGGTCACTTATAACCTCTATGCTATCTTATGCAGATCTATCCAACCCAATGCTCTTCCACCCATCTTGCCACCCTATGCTCAGTTACATATCTCTCAAGGCCCTTCATGCAACCCCTTCCCACCTCAATTGATAGACAATCTAACATTTGTTCAATCTCTTTTAAATGATGAATTACCATTGCTGGATCCCCCACCATCAACATACTACAAGTTACCATTCACCAGAAAATGAACTAAGCTAGCCATATAAATACTTTTATTATTGTAGTGGTTGTGACGAAGTTAGCCAGGTGGACCTCAGAGAGTATGAGTGCCCAGATTTGGGCTGTTAACCTGGACAGTCAGGGAGCCCTGGCTGACAGATACATTTAGGAGTGCCAGAGGTTCTGCTCACTCTGACAGCTGGTTTTGAGGAAGCCAGACTAGTGTCATGTCTATGTCAATAAAAGGTGATTTACCTATTTCTGTGGAGTTATTAAAGCTACAACAGCAGGTCAGAGGCTAAGAATTCTGTAGTGACTATCTAATCTCCTGAATCTCTAATGCTTGTCCACCATCTACAAAATTCAAGACAGGAATGCTGTGAAACACATTCCACTTGCCTGGATGAGCGCAGAACAATGTTCAAGAAGCTCAACATAAACCAGGACAAAGCAACCCACTTTTGATTAGATTCTCTACAGTATGGAAACAGGCCCTTCAGCCCAACAAGTCCACACTGACCCTCTGAAGAGCAACCCACCCAGACCCATTCCCCTACCATATATTTACCCCTGACTAACACTAAGGGCAATTTAGCGCAGCCAATTCACCTGACCTGCACATCCTTGGATTGTGGGAAGAAACCGGAGCACCCGGAGGAAACCCACGCAGACACTGGGAGAATGTGCAAACTCCACACAGACAGTCGCCTGAGGTGGGACTCGAATCCAGGTCCCTGGCACTGAGGCAGTAGTGCTAACCATTGAGCCACTCCGCCGCCCCACTTGACTGACATTCCATCCATCACTTTCAACATTCACTCCCTTCGCCATTGTCACACAGTTATAGCAGCATGTACCATCTATAAGATACACTGCAGTACCTCACTAAGGTTCCTTGTGCAGCAACCCTTTCCATCTCAAAAGGCAAGAGTAGCTGTTATAAGAGAATACAATCACCTGCATGCTCTCCTCCAAAGCACACACTATTCTGATTTGGCCACTCATTCACTTTCACTAACAGCATTGTGGATGTACCTGCAGCCCAAGGACTGTTGCAATTCAGGAAGATAGCTCACCACCAGCTTCTGCAGGGTAGTTAGGAACTCTCAAAAAAAAATGCTTTCCTAACGGACAGTACCCAGTTTCTATAAACAAATAAAAAAAAGCTTGCGCATATTTTAACCTTGAGTGTGCCTTCTTCTCACAATCACAAAGTTGCCTGAAAGTCTCAAAGGTTGCTTTACCCTCCACCAAAATCAACTGTACCTACCCCAAAGACACACTGGGACCAGATCCAAAGTGATACTTTACCTCTTCAAGGCGTACTTTGCTGCACACTGAGCACTGACCTGCTCTTAACCAGTCTAATCTCCATACCTTGGCTTCTACATTGTAGGGGCTCCCTTGATCCCATTTACTTGGTGCCAACCTATCACTTAGATGCAAGCTACCTTCAGAACCATGAACATGCCGTCGACTTACAGTTGCCACACCCAAAAGCGAGGGAAGGCAGGTTTATGAATAGGATTTGGGATCTTCCCCACTGCAGATAGGCTACCCAGCATGGCGAAAATCTCTACTTAAATCAGTGACATGTTATGGCAGGTCATGTTTTGTACATTTCCCACGGCAGGTTTCAACTTATAATATATTTTATTATCATGAATATTCTTTATTTTAATTACATCATATCTTTATGATAAAGTCAGTGGTGCATTGGGAAATTCATGGCACCCAGTTCATGCTTATTTAAAGGTGGCGCATACATCAGCTGTGTGGAGCTCTATCAGAGGTCAGAGTTTCCTCCTGCAACAGAATGGAGAGAACCAGGAAAATGGCATGGAAGCTCAGCCTCAGCAATGGTTAGTCAGTGCTTACAAGGGTGAGGAGTTGGGGGAGGGTGGGGTGCATGGAGGTGTGGAAGAGGAATCCAAAGGAAAATAGATGGTGGGGTCAGCAGCATGGACAGGGGGTGGTGGTGGTGGTGTGGTGTGGTGAAGTGGGAACTGTGTGGTTCTGTGAGCGATGAGAATAGTCAATCGAGGTTGGAAAATAAGAGGCCTAAAGGGTCATGTCAATACTGTCTGTACACAAGTCCATCTCAAGGTGCTGGCTCCCAATTACCTCCACTGAGAGTGACTTCAGTCAATGGCAATTGGCACAAAATAAAACAGTGCCATCTTCTGCATCGACCACTGGGAACAATGCAACATGTTTAAAATTCTGCCCGTTCAATTGATATAGCAGAATGCTAAAAAATATTGTGTGGAATGTTGTTATTTTAATAACTTGGTTGATTTCAGCAAGGTAATAAGGTGGTGTTTTAATGAATTGCAACGGTCTCTAGCGAGGGAGAAGTAAACTCATCCACAATCCATTCACCATCACATTGCTGTTTGTTGTACATTGCTATGTGCAAATTGACTGCAGCATTTTGAACCTTAGAAGTGCAACTACACTACAAGTGTGTCTTTATAAAAAGTCTGGGATATTTCCTTCTTTCTCATTGTTATTCATTTTCTCTTTGTTTCTCTTTTTTCTCTGTAACTGTTTTCTCCTATTTCTTTCTTTCTTGCTTTTTTTGTTTTGCTTTTTTATATTTTTCTCTTATTTCTCTCCATCTTTCTTTCTCACTTTGTAAGATGAGAAAAATGGAAGGGATGAGGGGAATATCGTTACAGTTTGTAGTATTTGTACAGCAATCCTTAAAAATATCAGACATTTCAATTTTGATCATCAATCTTATTTTTATTGATAAAAGACAACTTGTGTTTCACAACATTATACAGGATTGGATAGAGAGCTTTAAAGGAGCTGTAGTTGAGCATTCAGACCTACAGCTATCATGCTGTGCTTTTCAGTTTCTTGTGATTTGTGTTGTTAATGCTCAGCAAATATGTCTGGGAGAGAGCAACTAAAGGACCCTGAGCCAGCCTGCAGTAGGAACTGACAGGGGTAATAGGGGCAGATAGTCTGCTTGCACTTCTGCGTGAACACAGGCACATCTCAGCTCTGTGTAGCTCAAGGCAAAGGCAAAATGTGAGAAAAAAAAGAGGCAATAAATGCAAACAGTTGTCACCGATAGCTTTGATCCACGAGCCTGTGGGAGAGCAAGTAAGCAATCCTGCCAGGCCTTGGTTTCAATGGGACTTTGACATCTGTCCTTTGCTTACTGATTGGGCATCAGATTCCCAGAGGGGATGAAGATGATGACCACCAGACAATTGTACTGAAGCAACCAAACCTCTCTGTGATTAGATGTGAGAAAGCAAAAAAAAAAATTGCAGCTAAGAGACTCATCACTTCTGTATGAGTGTTTCATCTTTGCTCTCACCATATGGAAGAGAGGTTCATTAGGAGCATCACATCTGTGATCTGCAGGCTGAAAATCCAAACTAGTCAACATGCATCAAGGTATAATGAAAGTGACAATTTCTGTGATATATAACAACACAGCAACAAAATTGATCATTTTTAAAGAACAGGATGATATATGCACAGATTATTATTAAATAGAGGACATATGAATAATAAAGAGATATTATACCTGCAAATGTGAAATATTCATGTAATCTGCTGCAATGCTGAAGGGAAAATTCGGGCTTAATTAGCCTCCTTTACATAAAGTGTCAAATATTGCCAGACTTCGGGGTGCATGGGCATTGAATGATTGAGCAACAGGCTGTTTTAAATACAATACTCTTAATAGTGGTTGATTCATAACATTGACAGGTGTGAGTCAGCACGCACTATTTATATGTTTATACAATAACAGCAATCAGCGGTTAAACAGATGAGCATGAGAAATGCCTAGAAGAAGCACATACTGTGAATTAGGCTGAATGTTTAAATGAAGGTTAATGTTCAAAAGTAACAGATCTAGCACCAACAGAAAGATTAGATGAGGCAGTCACCCTTTGCACCTGCCTCACAGTGCTGTCAATTTTCCAATCATTAAAATTACCAATCAGGAAATTGGGAGAACTCACCTGAATCTTTGATAAGTATCTTCTGTCCCTGCTAGTGATGTTAAATTCTAGAATGTACATGTACAGCTCCTTTGTTATATTAATTTATAAAGTGAAGAATGAAAATGAAAATTTAGTAATATAAACTTGAGTATTGCTGAAAAAAGACAAACTCTGTCAAAACTCTTTACCTTAGTAATGAATCAATACACTTTTGTTGCATTGAACCAAGCAGAGTGTGTGTATGTAGTCTTTCTGACTGCAAAGAACAGCACTATATATTTTAATATATAGAGTTACCAGTATAGAGAAGCCACACTGTCAGCTTGGTTGTCAATACAATTCTTCTCACACTCACACCAATGTTGGCTGTTAGATTGCTGCTGATATAGGATCTGTTAAATTTTCAAGAATGGGAGAGATCTTGGACATGCCTTTGATACTCATTTACACACAAAGAACCAAGACTTCTACAGCTCAAGCTTTTTCACGATTGGAAAATGCAGCAAGGGGAGTATACAAGTTGCAGTGTATTCCGATGGAAGTGGACACCCTTGCCAGTCCAACTGATCTTAGGGGACACCACTTGATGAAGATAATTGTATTGCCTTACTTGTGACATATTCTGAACAGATGAACACCAGGTCAGCCCACAGCAAAACCCCAAAACAAAGCCAAGCTTCAGCTAAACTGTTGTTTTCTTCAGGTTCCGGGCGAGGTGCCATTATAGTTGCTGTTGGTAAGCAGACAAGAGACAGCAAAAGAGTTCCACTAAATTGGGTAAAAGAACTCATAGGCCAGTATCCAGGAAAGTGCAAACACTGGGAAATCCATTTACATCTGGATTAAATTGCTTAGCCACATCCAAATCAGAACTAATCAAACTGAACATCTAGTTTAATGGTCATCCCTAATGGAAGTGTATGCCAGTGCGGTCATTTCAGTAATCGCATAACTAACCTTTAACAAAATTTGGTCTAGATTCCAACCCTTAAGTTTGCACAAGACCTTGGTGAGATTATACCAGGGAACTTTTCATATTAAAGGTGCAACTTCAGTCTGGTGTATTATGAGGAGCAGCTGTTTCAGTTCCCACTGATTGTAGTAAAAGGCTTGGAGTGAAATTGATTGAAAAAGATGCACCATAGCAACACGACGGTTGGAGGAAGAGCGCCTCATCTTCTGCCTAGGAACCCTCCAACCACAAGGGATGAACTCAGATTTCTCCAGTTTCCTCATTTCCCCTCCCCCCACCTTGTCTCAGTCCCAACCCTTGAACTCAGCACCACCTTCCTAACCTGCAATCTTCTTCCTGACCTCTCCGTCCCCACTCCCTCTCTGGCCTATCACCCTCACCTTAACCTCCTTCCACCTATCGCATTCCCAACGCCCCTCCCCTAAGTCCCTCCTCCCTACCTTTTATCTTAGCCTGCTTGGCACACCTTCCTCATTCCTGAAGAAGGGCTTATGCCCGAAAAGCACAGCAGGTCAGGCAGCATCCGAGGAGCAGGAAAATCAACTTTTTGGGCAAAAACCCTTCATCAGGAATTAATATGCATAAGTGTTCTTACCATTATACAAGACTGACATTTGTGATATTGTCAGCTTGTGCAATCGTTCAGTAGACGATGGCAAACATTATACAAAATTCACCCCAGGTTGCCATTTATTGAGATGATGTGCTGAAAACAGTGAAGATCAATATGGAGTACTTAGAAAATTTATACAAAGTCCATAGACATTCCTGACAAGGGAAGAACATGTGTTCCAGGCATTCCAAGTGACCTACTTGGGTAATAAAGTCATCAAGACCGGGTTACGCCCATTGGAAAATAAAGTGAGGGTAAACAAAAGTGCCCAAGCTCCCACATTTGTACTGGAGCTTAGGTCTTTTCTTGGGTTAATGAATTATTATGGATAGTTCATGCATAACCTGGCCTCTAATTTTACACCTTTGCATCAATTCTTCTAAAAAGGGTCAGCCTTGGAAACGGTCACATAAACAAGCCACAGGTTTCGAAGAAAGGAAAAAAACTGCTGTCATCCTTTAAGGTGTTGGCACACCATGATCCCAAGGTGAGATCTGGTTTTGACATACTGTGCTTTCCTGTGCAGCATCAGAGTAGTATTAGCTCATCTGTGGCCCAATAGAGACAAACGCCCAATAGCATATGCACTCAGGACTTTTACATATGTAGAACCTAAAAACGCTCAGATAAAGACAGAAGGTTTGGAGGTCACATTTGGAGTCAGGACATTCCACCAATACCTTTACAGATGGAAATTTGTAATAATAATGGACCACAAATCCCTCCAAGTCTACCTAAAGAGTACAAGGCAGCTCAGTCTGTAGCTTCATGCTGAATTCAGTGGTGGGCTCTAATACTAAGTGTGTATAATTACAAGTTGGAACACTATCTGAGAGGCCAAGCAGCAAATGTAGATGCATTGAGCTGCTTCGTACTGGCAGATACACCACCGGTGGCATTACCACTGGAAGAGTCCGTAGTGGTTTTAAATTTTCTGGACATGCTTCCAGTCACAGTTGACAAAAGCAGATTTTGGATGCAGAAAGCTTCAGTCTTGGTAAAACTGAAACAGCTGGTGGTGATGGGGGATACCAAAGGGCCATCACAACCAGAATCGAAACCTTTTTGGAACCGGAGAGACCAGATAACAGTAGAGATCAGCATATTATTATGGGGAACAAGAGGGATTATCCTGAGCAAAGGTCACTGCCAGATACTGGCTGAACTCAATCAGGATCATCCAGGGGTTTCCAAAATGAAGATGTTGGTGACAAGTTATGCCTTATAGCCAAGCTTGGATGTAGACATACTTGTGTTGGTTGGGCAGTGCCCAGAGTGCCAAAAAAGACAAAAATTACCAGGAGCAGCTCCCCCACATTTGTGGGAATGGCTGGGTAAACCCTGGACATGGTTACACATTGCCTATGCCAGTCCTTTCAACTCAATATTCTTAGTCATTGCGGACACCCATTCAAATTGGCTGGACATGCACAGAGTTCATTCATCATGCACAGGGACGACAACTGAAAAACACAGACTCCTGGAAGTGTTGGTCACAGATAACATCCACACTCACGGAGTGCAGTCAGTTCAGCGGGAGATAGGTTGGATTGGGTTGAGGGGGAGGGTTTGGGGCAGTGTATGGCATAGAAATTGAGGTGACCAATGTCACATCCACAGTTCTCAATGAACAGATTGAGTGCAGATAAAAGGTTAGGGTCCATGTTACTTCAGATTACAACAGGATCTTGACCAGATGGGCCAAAGGGCTGAGAAGTGGCAGATAGAGTTTAATTCAGATAAATGCGAGGTGCTGCACTTTGGGAAAGCAAATCTTAGCAGGACTTACACACTTAATGGTCAGGTCCGAAGGAGTGTTGCTGAACAAAGAGACCTTGGAGTGCAGGTTCATAGCTCCTTGAAAGTAGAGTTGCAGCTAGATAGGATAGTGAAGAAGGCGTTTGTTATGCTTTCCTTTATTGGTCAGAGTATTGGGTACAGGAGTTGGGAGGTCATGTTGCGGTTGTACAGGACATTGGTTAGGCCACTGTTGGAATATTGCGTGACATTCTGGTCTCCTTCCTGTCGGAAAGATATTGTGAAACTTGAAAGGGTTCAGAAAAGATTTACAAGGATGTTGCCGGGATTGGAGGATTTGAGCGAGAGGGAGAGGCTGAATAGGCTGGGGCTGTTTTTCCTGGAGCGTCGGAGGCTGAGGGGTGACCTTATAGAGGTTTACAAAATTATGAGGGGCATGGATAGGGTAAATAGGCAAAGTCTTTGCGTCAGGGAGTCCAGAAATAGAGGGCATAGGTTTAAGGTGAGAGGGGAAAGATATAAAAGAGTCCTAAGGGTCAACTTTTTCACACAGAAGGTGGTACATGTATGGAATGAGCTGCCAGAGGAAGTGGTGGAGGTCAGTACAATTGCAACATTTAAGAGGCATTTGGATGGGTATATGAATAGGAAGGGTTTGGAGGGATATGGGCCGGGTGCTGGCAGGTGGGACTAGATGGGGTTGGGATATCTGGTTGGCATGGACGGGTTGGACCGAAGGGTCTGTTTCCATGCTGTACATTTCTATGACTCTATGTAGAAGGACAGTATTGCAGTTGGGTGAAGGGGTCTGTGGGACGGGGAGAGGACTTGTCCGAAGAAATGGGCATGGAGGCTAAGAAACAGAAGAAGAATTCAACGTTGTATCATGTCCGAAATTCATTAAGAAGGGATAAAGTTGAGACCTTTGCTAAAAGGTCAGGAGGGAATGGTGAACATCCAACAGGAGGTTGAGGGTTGGGGGGAAGGGAGGTGGAGTCAGAGGGGAGGGGAAGGGAGGAAGGTTCCAGAAGGCCATGGGTATCTCTGAGTTATTGCATCTTGTGACACTTGGTGTCTGAAAGGAAAAGAAAATCTTTCTGGTTAGCACGACGAACAAGCCAGAGGGTGAAGTGGAACTGCGGAGTAGTGTTGCCCTGACCCAGTGTGATGTGATATACTGTTGGAAAGAAAGAGGTCGAAATTGTGCATTTGACACCACATGGCACTGAGTGTGGATCTTAGTATGTGTTGAGAGCAGCTGTCTGTAGAATGTTGAACATTATGGAAATACCTGTGATCCTGGGTGGATTCATAGCACAGGGATGAAACTTCAGATGGAATCCATGTGGGATGAGTCTGAGCTGGAGGCAGTCACTGAGGAATGTGATGTGGCTGTGGAAAGGAATTTTAGCAGATACCTGATCAAACACCAGGAATGACAGTGAAATTAATGTTGGTGGAAAAGAGAAAAGATTAGAAAAAAGCTTACATTCAACCCTAACTTTGTAATGAAACCTGCCAACAAGAATGGAACTGTTATAGTCTGGTATACTGATCTCCACATTGCAGAGGCTGAGCACCAGCTCTTAGATATCTCCTTCTATCATCCCCTGGATCATAAACCCACCATGGAACATCAGGTCATTGTATCTACTACAACCACTGACCTCATGTCATCTGGCGATCTCCCGCTGACTGCCTCCAAGCTGATAGTCCCCAACCCCACATAGCTCACTTCTACCTCCTTCTGAAAATCCACAAACAGGACTGCCCAGACAGAGCCATTGTTTCAGCCTGCTCCTGGCCCAAGAAACTCATCTCTTCCTACTTTGACTGAGTCTTTTCTCCCTGGTCCAGCTCCTGCTCATGTACATCCATGATTCCTCTGATGCTTTATGCCAGTTTTGGAATTTCCAGTTTGCAGGCTCCAGCCATCTCCTCTTTACCATGGATGTACAATTCCTTTCCAGAATCCATCCCCCACCAGGATGGACTCAGGGCTCTCTACTTCTTCACCACCACCACCCTCCTTCACTTGGCTGTGTTTGTCCTCACCCTGAACAATTTCTCTTTTAATTCCTCTCATTTTCTTCAGGCCAGGGGATGGCCATGTGTACCCGCCTGGGGCCCAGTTATGCCTGTCTCTTCATGGGGTATGTGGAACATTCTTTGTTCCAGTCCTATTCTGACCCTCACCCACAACTCTTTCTCTGATATATCAATGATATAATTGGTGATGTCTCCCTTTCTATTCCGGAATTAGAAAGGTTAATCGATTTCACTTCCAATTCCGCCCCACCCCCCCCACCCTCACTTTCACCTGATATACTGATATATCTCTGAATCATCTCTTCCCTCTCTTGACATTACTGTTTCCATTTCTGGGCGTAGACTAGCTACTAATATCCACTATAAACCCACCGTTCCCCACAGCTACCTAGACTGTATATCCTCACACCCTGCTTCCTGTAAAGACTCCATTTCATTCCTCCGTCTCAGTCGCATATGCTCCAATGAGGCCAACTTTGACAAAGGAGCCTCCAAAATGTTCACCTTCTTCCTCAATTGAAGATTCTCCAGCACCGTTGTTGACATGGCCGTCAAATGGGAGCAACCCATATCCCGCTCTTTCATACTCATCCCCTCTCTTCCCTCCTAAATAGCAATAGGGTTCCCCTTGTCCTTACCTCACATCCCACCAGCATCCACATCCAGAG
Source organism: Chiloscyllium punctatum (assembly GCF_047496795.1). Classification (NCBI taxonomy): domain Eukaryota; kingdom Metazoa; phylum Chordata; class Chondrichthyes; order Orectolobiformes; family Hemiscylliidae; genus Chiloscyllium; species Chiloscyllium punctatum. The sequence continues at coordinate 96,937,680 of NC_092747.1, forward strand.
GATCATTAGGCACCATTTCCATCACCTCCACTGAGATACCTGACACATAGTCCCCTCCCCTCCCTTGACTGCCTTCTGCAGGGACTATTCCCTCCGGGACATCCTGGTTCACTTTTCCTTTAATCCTAACACCCCACCACAGCCCCATGGCACCTGCCCCTTCAACTGCCAAAGGTGTAACACCTGCCCAGTTACCTCCTCCTTCCTCAGTATCCAAGGGCACAAACATATCTTCCAGGTGAAGTAGCACTTTACCTGAATTTCTCACAATCTAGTATACTGCATTCGTTGTCCACAAAGTGGTCTCCTCGACATTGGGGAAACAAAGTGTAGATTGGGTGACCGTTTCATGCCCACATCAAAGACCTTGAACTTCTAGTTGCCTGCCATTTTAGTACACCACCTTTTTCATGGCCAATATCTCTGTCTCAGGCTTGCTGTAGTATACTAGCAAAGCTCAACACAATCTGGAAAAACAGCACCTCATTTTCCACTTAGGGACCCTGCAGCCCTCTGGACTCAACATCGAGTTCAACAATTTTAGGGCCTGATCTCTCCCATGTCCTATTCCCCCATCCCATAGACCAAACCTTGTTATCACATAATCTTCTATTACACACTACCTATTGTTAGCCACTAACAGCCTCCGTTAACAGCTATTCACTCTCCTAGCCAGATTGTTACCCACTCCTTTGTCTGTACAACTGTTATCCTCTTCTTTGGGCTCTAACCCCACCTATTGTTTACTCCTTAACCCCACCCCCACCCCACCCTCATCTGTCGAATACCAACATTTTCCTCGCTACCATCAGTTCAGAGGAAGGGTCACTGGACCCGAAATGTTAACTCTGAATTCTCTTCACAGATGCTGCCAGACCTGCTAACTTTTCCCAGCAATTTCTGTTTACAGTACTACAAAATTTTGCTCTTCTACTCTACTGTAGGCTGGTTTCCACATGAAAGGAGAGAGAGAGAAACAGAGAGAAAGTAGAGAGAGAAATGGGTATTACAGGACATGAAAGTGGATGACATGGTTATTAATGTTGATGCAGACTAAGTGAGTGAATGGGCATGACAGAGGACATGCAGGGTCAGTGCTGTCATGGGTCAGGATGGGTGACGGCAATTGGGAAGATGTTGCAGGCAACAGTGAAAGTGGTAGAACATGAACCTCAGTGTGAGGTAGGCGCAGCAGCAAAGATACAGTCCGTGTGAGGTGTCAGAGAGAAGATGGTGGCACTCACCTAGTAAAGTAGAGAAGGACATTCATCTTCCTCCTACAGAGTGGGGCTTTCCTCCAGATGGCTAAGACTGCTTTTAACCGGGAGACAACTGTAGACCAGGCTAGCACTGTCTGGTCTTGTGGCTATCACTGCTGATCCTGGTGGTGGAGGAAGCCTGGCAATCGCATCACTATATCCAACAGTAACTCCTGGACCCTGCGTACCAAGCAGGATGCCAACTTCACCCTTTCTGCCATGTCCAGGGCAAATGTCAGCAGTAGTGCACGGCAGCTCCACTTTGACAGTGCCTGTCCAGGTGCACAAGATGGCACAGGGAGAATGGATGCCTGTTAAGTCTGGGTTATCTGCTGAGCGGTGAGCTGTTCTAGGACCAATAGACTAGACGGGGGGCAGAAATCAGATGTGAGATGCCATGAGGCGGGTAAGGTAATTAATGAGATGAGTTTTGTAAGATATGGCAAGAGAATGTGCAGTGCCAAACTCTCCAAAAATACTTGATGCAACCTGGACTAAGCCAAAAATGTGTAAGATTCAGCCCTTAGTATTGAAAGTTCGTTTCGACAGTATGAATTTTGTTCAATACCATAACAAATAAGCTGTTGTAAAAATTACAGAATTTTAACTTGAGTATATTACTTAATAAAATGTGCCAATAATATTCCATTTCTTTCTTTCAATTATTTAAATAATTCCAAGATGCACTTTGCAAAGTTACCCCTTGTCAATTAATGCAGTAAAATAATGGGTAACAATCACACTCTTTCTATCAAAGTCTATAACCTCTAAGCTTCTGGAATCTCTTGATCAAGAACAGAGTTGCTGAATTCTCTTTCAAGAATCTTGTGTGTTGTTAGTTAATACTTTGAACAAGCTCTGTTCACTCCTCACCCCATTCCCTGTCACCAATGTAAATACCACCGTCCCCAAGCTTCTATCAATTCTGAAGAAGGGTCACTTAATTTGAAACATTAACTCTGTGTTGTCTCCACAGATACTACAGACCTGCTGAGATTCTCTAGTAATTAAAGGAGGAAATAACTGAACACTTGGAAGTACAAAACCCAACTCACCTGTGTCAGCATAATTTCATGAAGAACAAGTTGTGCTTGACAAACTTGCTGGAACACTTTGAGGATATAACCAGCAAGGTGGACAATGGGGACCTGGTGGACTTGGTATATCTAGACTTCTAGACGGCATTTAAAAAGGTTCCACATAAAGGACTGATCCAGAAAGTTCAATCCCATGGGGCTAGGGGGAGAGTATTGGCTTGGACAGAGGATTGGCTGACTGACAGAAAGCAGAGGGTCAGAATAAATAAGCCCCTCTCTGGATGGTGAACTTTAACTAGTGGGGTGCTGCAAGGTTCAGTTCTCAGACCTCAACCATTTACAACCTATGTAAATGATCAGCAACCAGCAACAGAATGTGGCATTGTGAAATTCACATAAGATACTAACATGGGTGGAAAGCAGGCAGTGATGAGGAGATAAAGAGTTTACAGATGGATATTGATAGGCTAGGAGAATAGGCCAGAATCTGGCAGATGATGTTTAGTGTGGATAGGTGTGAGGTTATTCATTTTGGCTGGAAAAATAAAAGGGCAAATTATAAGTAAATGGGCAGTGGATTCAAAATGCATCAGTGCAGAGAGATCTGGGTGACTTTGTGCATGAATCATTCAAATTAGTTATGCAAGTGCAGCATATAACAAGATTTTATTGCAAAAGGACTGGATTATAAATGTAAGGAAGTGTCATTAGAATTATATAAGATATTGATGAGATCATATTTGGAATATTATGTCCAGTTTTGGTCTCCTTAACTTTGCGGAAGGATGGGGTGGCACTGAAGGCAGTTTAGAGGAAGTTCACCATATTGATTCCAGGGATGAAAAGGCTGTCATACAAGGAGCAGTTGAATAGCTTGGGCTTGTACTTGCTGGAGTTCAGAAGAATGAGGGGGGATCTAATCGAGGTATATAAAACGCTAAAAGGGATTGATAAGGTGGACGTTGAACATATAGTTCATTCGCTGTAACGCGATTAATGAAGTGGGGACACGATTTCCAAAGCATGAACTTTTAAAGTGTGTATTGATTAAAATGTGGTTCTGGCCCTGTTAGTTTCAATGGTGCTGCTATTATGTGATTTTGTTGTAACACAGGATTGCATAAGAAGACAACTACCGTGTTACGGCAGAACCGACAGTATTAGATATGTTTCTGATGAAAAGCAGGATAAAGAGCTATGAGCAGACAGGAACGTGGAGTTCAGGCCAGGATAAGATCAGCCAAACTCATGTTAAATGGAAGTATGGGCTCAAATGGCTGAATTACCTTTTCCTGCTCCTCATTCCTATGCTCATGTTTTCTTACAAATCTTTAGTTCTTGCTGTAACAGCTGCTCCTTTTTTGAGGTATTTTAGGTGCTGGAGGTGATTTCCTTGAATTCCAGAAACAGCAATTACTGTTTCATATGCTGTTCCAGTGTTTTTGGAACTTTGGAAAGAAAAAGTCAAAACAACAGCAGTTTTAAAAGGGAGAAGAACACAAAAAGGAAGCACATGATGAGGTCAGTGCAGGGGAGAGAGAGAGAGAAAGAAACTGACACTGCCTTTGCTGTTTGAATTCATGCATCGCTGGACATCAGAGTGAGTCTGGGAAAATTAATAAACAGTGAAATTCACAACTGATCTTGGAGGAACTGTTGGGCGAAGTTCACAACACAGAATCAGATAAGTTAATTGTTGTTTTAAGTGTGACCTACAGAAAGTCTGCAGTAGTGAGTAGAGTGGGTTCTTTCTTGATTATATGTTTTTGGAGATATGTCTCTTGATTAAACTTGAAATATGAGCCATAATTATTCATTTAACCTGCGGCAGTGTTTGTAGAGGAATAAGATGGTATTATTTTCTGGGTTTGTGAAGGAACAAAAATGGCCTTTAATATGTACTTCTTGTCAGATGTGGGAGTTTAAAGAGAGTTTAAGGATTACTGCAGATTATATCTGCCATAAATGCTGTTGGTTGCAAATCTTATCAGATCGAATCGATCGGTTGGAGAGACAGTTAGAAGCAATGAGAACTTTGCAACAGCAACAGTATATGATAGATGGCAGTTATAGGAAGGGGGGAAAGTCTCAGATACAGTCACATAGATGGGTTAACTCCAGGAAAGGTAAAAGAGGTAGACAGCTAGTGCAGGAGTCTTTTGTGGCTATACCCTTTTCAAATAGGTATGCTGTTTTGGAAAATGTAGGGGGTGATGGATTCTCAGGGGAACGTAGCATGAACAGCCAAGTTTCTGGTATTGAGACTTGCTCTAATGCAACAAGGGGTATGTTGGGTTCCAAGAGATCAATTGTGTTAGGGGACTCTGTTGTCCGAGGTACAGAGAAAAAGCAGAATGGTGTTTTGCTTCCCTGGTGCCAGGATCAAGGATGTCTCAGAGAGGGTGCAGAATGTTCTCACAGGGGAGAGGGTCCAGCAAGAGGTCATTGTCCACATTGGAACTAACGACATAGGAAGTGAAAAGGTTGAGATCCTGAAGGGAGATTACAGAGAGTTAGGCAGGAGTTTAAAAAGGAGGTCCTTGAGAGTAGTAATATCTGGATTACTCCCAGTGCTACGAGCTAGTGAGGGTAGGAATAGGAGGATAGAGCAGATGAATGCATGACTGAGGAGCTGGTGTATGTGAGAAGGATTCACATTTTTGGATCATTGGAATCTCTTTTGGGGTAGAAGTGACCTGTACAAGAAGGACGGATTGCACCTAAATTGGAAGGGGACTAATATACTGGCAAGGAAATTTGCTAGAGCTGCTCAGGAGGATTTAAACTAGTAAGGTGGGGGTGAGGAGGGGAGGAGTTTGGGACCCAGGAAGATAGTGAAGAAAGACATCAATCTGAGACGGGTACAGTTGGGAACAGAAGCGAATCAAACAGTCAGGGCAAGCAGGGACAAGGTAGGACTAATAAATTTAGCTGCATTTATTTCAATGCAAGGGGCCTAACAGTGAAGGCAGATGAACGCAGGGCATGGTTAGAAACATGAAACTGGGATATCAGAGCAATTACAGAAACATGGCTCAGGGATGGGAAGGACTGGCAGCTTAATGTTCCAGGATACAAATGATACAAGAAGGATAGAAAGGGAGGCAAGAGAGGACGGTATTAGGCAAGAACTTACGAAAGCTGATTGGGGGCAGATGTTCACAGGTAAAGGAATGGCTGGAAAATGGGAAGCCTTCAGAAATGAGATAGTGAGAATTTTTGATAAGGGATAGCATTACAGATGTACTGAGGGAGGATATTCATGGAAATACATCCAGGGAAGTTATCTGGGTGGAACTGAGGAATAGGAAAAGGGATGATCACCTTAGTGGGATTTTATTATAGACCACCTCATAGTCAGAGGGAAATTGAGAAACAAACTTGTAAGGAGATCTCAGCTATCTGTAAGAATAATAGGGTGGTTATGGAAGGGGATTATAACTTTCTAAACATAGACTGACACTGCCATAGTGTTAAGGGTTTAGATGGAGAGGAATTTGTTAAGTGTTTGGTTAAGAAAAAGAAGGAAGCATATGTAAGGTATAGACAGGATAGATCGAGTGAACCCTGAGAAGAGTATAAAGGAAGTAGGAGTATACTTAAGAGGGAAATCAGGAGGGCAAAAAGGCGACATGAGATAGCTTTGGCAAATAATGTTAAGGAGAATCCAAAGGGTTTTTACAAATACATTAAGGATGAAAGGGTAACGAGGTTGAGAATAGGGCCCGTCAAAGATCAGCAAGGCAGCCTTTGTGTGGAGCCACAGAAAATGGGGGAAATACTAAACAAGTATTTTGCATCAGTATTTACTGTGGAAAAGGATATGGAAGATATGGAATGTCGGAAAATAGATGGTGACACCTTGCAAAAATGACCATATTACAGAGGAGGAAATGCTGGATGTCTTGAAATGCATAAAGGTGGATAAATCCCCAGGACCTGATCAAGTGTACCCTAGAACTCTGTGGGAAGCTAGAGAAGTGACTGCTGGGCCTCTTGCTGAGATATTTGCATCATCAATGGTCACAGGTGTGGTGCCGGAAGACTGGAAGTTGGCTAATGTGGTGCCACTGTTTAAGAAAGGCGGTAAGGACAAGCCAGGGAACTATACACCAGTGAGCCTGACGTCGGTGGTGGGCAAGTTATTAGAGGGAATCCTGAGGGACAAAATGTACATGTATTTGGAAAGGCAAGGACTGATTTGGGATACTCAACATGGCTTTGCGCATGGGAAATCATGTCTCACAAACTTGATTGAGTTTTTTGAGGAAGTAACAAAGAGGATTGATGAGGGCAGAGCAGAAGATGTGATCTATATGGACTTCAGTAAGGCGTTCGACAAGGTTCCCCATGGAAGACTGATTAGCAAGGTTAGATCTCATGGAATACAGGGAGAACTAGCCATTTGGATACAGAACTGGCTCAAAGGTCCAAGACAGAGGGAGGGTTGTTTTTCAGACTGGAGGACTGTGACCAGTGGACTGCCACAAGGATCGGTGCTGGGTCCTGTACTTTTTGTCATTTACATAAATGAATTGAATGCGAGCATAAGAGGTACAGTTAATAAGTTTGCAGATGACACCAAAATTGGAGGTGTAGTGGACAGCCAAAAGAGGGTTACCTCAGATTACAACAGGATCTTGATCAGATGGGCCAATGGGCTGAGAAGTGGCAGATGGAGTTTAATTCAGATAAAAGCGAGTGCTGCATTTTGGGAAAGCAAATCTTAGTAGGACTTATACACTTACTGGTAAGGTCCTAGGGAGTGCAGGTTCATAACTCCTTGAAAGTGGAGTCAAAGGTAGATAGGATAGTGAAGAAGGCATTTGGTATGCTTTCCTTTATAGGTCAGAGTATTGAGTACAGGAGTTGGGAGGTCATATTGCGGCTGTACAGGACATTGGTTAGGCCACTGTTGGAATTTGCGTGCAATTCTGGTCTCCTTCCTATTGGAAAGATGTTGTGAGACTTGAAAGGATTCAGAAAAGATTTACAAGGATGTTGCCAGGGTTGGAGGATTTGAGCTGCAGGGAGAGGCTAAACAGGCTGGGGCTGTTTTCCCTGGAGCGTCAGAGGCTGATGGGTGACCGTATAGAGATTTACAAAATTATGAGGGGCATGGATAGGATAAATAGACAAAGCCTATTTTTGTTGAATCGTTCACAGGAATTGGGCATCTCTGGCCAGGCCAAGACTTATTGCCCAACTCTAATTACCTTTGAGAAGATGGTGAAAAGCTTTACATTGAAATATCTTAAAAAGATATCTTCATAACAAATGAAGCACCAAGATTTAAGTAAAAATGTATTTTCTGATCTATACAGCTGAGCCAATCACTTACAAAAAGTTGCCTTCATAATCTTGAAGAAATTATCAATCTTATAGATATAACCTTTCGAATTTACACTCCCTGTGCACCGGCTTGTCCCTGAGACTCCAGGCATATGACTCGTCCCATGAGTTTCTGTCTTTGCAGATGAGAATCCAGTTAAAAGGAGAGAGGAGAGTACGTCCGGATATCAATCGTACTTTGACACATTGCAGTGAGAAAATGACCACCTTTTCTTATACCTGCAGATGAAAAACATCTTGCAGCCACAGAAGTCAATAATTATACCTTAAAGCCTTTCTCCCCATAAAATGTGGAAGCAGAAGTGAATCAGTAAATTTCCTATGACCTCAAGGTTTCAAAATTGTTGAAATTGGTTTCAACCAATGGTATGCATTTTGGCTGGGTAGAGTTTGAGTTTGAATTGACACAAGAAGCGTCAAATTCAATTTGCATGATGGCTCTGGTCCAGCATACTGGCATTTGATGCATGACATGTTCCAAATCTTTGAGTAGATCAGGGCTAATGTAAAAAGATTGGTAGACACTTTGCCCCCTTTTGGGGCACAAAATGACACACTAACTTTCGGAGTTGGGGGATGCATAGCCTGTGGCCTCACTTTCTTAAGGTAGACCGAGCGGTTACATGAAATCAGAATTCAACTCATGTAAATATGTAAGAAAAGTCCTTTTGCAAAATGTGTAATACATTGCAGAGAGCATATGACACGCTAACCCCAAATGGTAGTTATAGAGTCATAGAGAGGTACAGAATGGAGACAGACCCTTCAGTTCAATTCATCCTTGCCGAACAGATATCCTAAATTAACCTAGTCCCATTTGCCAGAATTTGGTCCATATCACTCTAAACCCTTCCTATTCATAAACCTATGTAGATGCCTTTTAAATGTTGTAACTGTACCAGCCTCCATCACTTCCTCCGGCAGCTCATTCCATACACGCACCATCCTCTGCATGAAAAATTTGCACCTTAAGACCCTTTTAAATGTTTTCCCTCTCATCTGAAACCTATGCCCTCTAATTTTAGACATCCCCATCCCAGGGTAAAGACCTTGCCTATTTACCCTATCCATGCCCCGCATGTTTTTATAAATTTCTATTAGGTCACCCCTCAGCCTCTGATGCTCAAAGGAAAACAGCCCCAGTCTATTCAGTCTCTCCTAGTAGCTCAAACTCTCCGACCCTGGCAACATCCTTGTAAATCTTTTCTGAACCCTTTCAAGTTTCACAACATCTTTCCTATAGCATGGAGACCAGAACTGTACACAGTATTCCAATATTGGCCTAACCAATATCCTGTACAACTGCAACACGACCTCCCAACCCCTGTACTCAAAACACTGACCAGGCAAAGCAAGTATATCAAAGACCTTCTTCACTAGCCTATCCACCTGTGACTCCACTTTCAAGGAATTATAAGCTTGCTCTCCAAGGTCTCTTTGTTCAGCAACACTCTCCAGGACTTTACCATTAAGTGTATAAGTCCTGCCTTGATTTGCCTTTCCAAAATGCAGCAGTTCATATTTATCTAAATTGAATTCCATTTGCCACTTCTTGGCCCATTGCCCCATCTGATCAAGATCCCGTTGTACTCTAAGGTAACTCTCTTCACTCTATATTACACATCCAATTTTGGCATCATCTGTATCCTAGTAGTTACATCCTCTTGTGTCAATGTGTGTCCATGCATAAAGCCACCAACTGTCAGCCTCTTCGTACAATTCTGAGAAGTTAGCAGATAGATCTACTTAACCTTGACCCTATTCCCATCACTTTACTGGCTAACTATATAATTGTAAGAGCAGCCCAAAATATCATTGATTTCTGTGTTACTTATTTCTTAGATTAACCCTGTCAGACGGTGACTGCGATGAGGAATTGTTTCCATAAAGAATCATGAGACTTCCTCATTAACAATAGTTTACATTAACTAATATTTGTTATTTTAAGCAGAATCCTATGGGGATATAAGCAATATGCATCATGATGAGATGTGGGGCAGAATCGGGCGAGATGTTTGCCAAGAGGCATTTCACCACATCTTCCACATTTTTCTCAAGTGGTGTGATGAGATTCTTACCAACTAGCAATGATTTTCACACTTTATTTCTTGGAGAACACCTTCTTCCATTTGCAATCTTAACAAATTTGGCACGATCACCAGCCATTGAAAAAACTCAACATGGTCATCAGAGCTGAATCTTGGTGGGTTCACCTCATCGCTTGTTCCACAAGATCTCAGTATCGGACACCAAGTCTCAGTTCATGTTCCTTGGCTAACAACACACACATCCCACATCCACGAACATTTTCATCCAACGTTTGCCAGCCCTTATGAACTCTCATGGTACATGACTGATTCATTTTCAAGATGCTTTTGAACTTCAATGTTGCACCTTGGGTTGCACTAGCAACTATCATTATAATGTTGCTGCATGAACACAGATGAACACAAGAAACATGTACCCAATCATAGACTAGACCAGGCTACATCTCTGGGCTCTTTGCTCGCTGACATAGTGCTCACTCACTCTGAGCCTACCTGGATGCTCATAGCACTTTGCCTCCTTGCACTTCACACCCTCAGCCAGAAATACCAGGCTCATATTACTTCTGTCTTACAATGTAATTTAGCAGAGACACAAATTCAGGAAGCTTTTCAGTATTGTCAGCAAGATGGAGGTGATTGATACAGTTATTGCTATTGGTGCTGGTGGGGAGGCATCCTGAGCAAGTGAGAAAGCTGCACAGAGGACATGCAGCATTGGTGGTGTCAGAGTTTGGAGCGAGCTAGGGCCATGGGAAAAATGTTGCAGGCAATAATGAGAGCAGTAAAGCATGAGGCTGGAGTTGGGTACAGTAGCATAGATCGAGTAAGTGTGAAGTTTCAGAGAGAAGAAGGTGGCACTTACAATGGCATAGTGAAAAAGGGCATTGGCCTTCTTGTTACATTGCTCTGCATTCCTCCAGAAGACTGAGATATCTTTCATCTGGGTGGCAACCTCAGCCCAGGCTGGCATGGTCTGGTGTCGTCGTCTCCATTGCTTGTCCTGGGGAAAGAGGAGGTTCTGTCTATGCACCAGACTATCCAGCAGGACTTTCAGGACCTCCTGCTGATGATGTGACTATCTGATTTCTCCCGTCTGCTGTATGTCAGAAACCACACAGGGCAGCTCCAGATTGACAGTACTCATCTGGATGCACAATGGTCTTTTACATAGAGCACCAGTGTCAGGGATCCTGGTGAATTCCGAGATCTCCAATGAGGGACGGGTTGCTCAGGGAATGGCGTGGATGGTATGATGGAGTGGAAATCAGATGTGAGGGAAGCTGTAACAGTGGGAATGGTAATTAATGCAATGAGTTTTGTACGATACAGATAGAAAACTCACATCGCCTCACCGCCAAACTTGACGCGACTCACACTTAGCTTATAAAACATGAGATACAGCCCTTTCTAAAATAAAAACACAAACCTTATTGGAAATTGGAATTCTGTAGCTGTTCCAGAAATCTCCTGCTTTCATCAGAATATAGAATATAGAATATAGAACACTACAGCACAGGAAGGGATCTCTTGGTCATGACATTGCACTGAATGTGACACCAAATTAAACTAATCCCTTCTGCCCTTGGTCCATATCCCTCCATTCCTTGCATATCCATGTGCTTATCTAAAAGTCCCTGAAACACCCTTATCAGATTTGCCTTTATCACTACCCCTGACAGGGTGCTCCAGACTCTTACAACTCTCTGTGTAAAACAAACTTGCACTTCACATCTCCTTTGAACTTACCCGCTCTCACCTTAAATGCATGTCCCCTAGTGTTAGACATTTCATCCCTGGGAAAAGGATTCTGACCATCAACCTTATGTATACATCTTATTTTTATAGACTTCTATCAGGCCTCCCTTCAGCCTCTGCTACTCCAGAGGAAACAACCTGAGTTTTTCTCACCTCTCCTTGGAGCTCATACCCTCTAATCCAGGCAACATACTGGTAAACCTCATCTGCCCCTTCTCCAAAGCCTCCACATCCTTCCTGTAATGTGGTGATAAAAATTGAATGCAAGTGTGGCCTATCAAGGTTTTAAGCTGCAACATGTTATCCTGATTCTTGGAACTCAAATCCTCAACAAATAAAAAGGCAAGCATGCTAAATGCCATCTTTCCCACCCTAAATACTTATGTGACCACTTTCAGTGATTTGAATCCCAGGATCTCTCAGTACACCAATGCTGTTCAGGGTCCTGCCGTTAACTATACTTCTTAACATTTGATTTCCCAAAGTGCAGCACCTCACGCTTATCTGGATTAAAATCCATCTGCCATTTCTCAACCCATATCTGCACCTGATCTATATCCTGTGTATCCTTTGACAACCTTCTAGATTATTCACAACTCCATCAATCTTTTTGTCAACTCAAAACTTACTAACCCACCCACCTACATTTTCACCAAGTGATCTATATCAGTAAAATGGACCCAGTACAGATCCTTGGAAAATACTACTAGTCATGGGCCACCAGCCAATTCACAACCCAAATGGCCAAGTCACTGTGGATCCCATGCATCTTAATCTTCTGGATGAACCTGCCACAGGGGACCTTATCGAAAGCCTTACTAAAACCGATGTAAACAACATCCACTGCTCTACCTCATCGATCACCTTTGTCACCTCCTTGAAAGAATCAATCAAATTAGTAAGACATGACCTGCCCCGCACAAAGCCATGCTGACTATTCCTAATTAGGCCATGCCTTTCCAAATATGCATAAATCCTATCCCTAAGATTTCTCTCAAATAGCGTCCTAACCACTGATGCGAGATTCAACCAATCTATAGTTTCCCTTTTTGAACAGAAAAATGACATTAGCCACTTGCCAGAACTCTTGGACCTCTCCAGTGGCTAATGAAAATACAAAGATCTTGGTCAAGGCCCCAGCAATCTCTGCTCTTGCCTCTCTCAATACCCTAGGGCAGTTACCATTGGGCCCTGGGGACTTATCCACCTTAATGCTCTCCTTGAGATCCAACACCACTTCTTTCTTGATCTCAAAATGCTGTGGCATATTAGCATACACCTCACTATCCTCTGTATCCTTCTGCTGGGTGAATATCAATGCAAAGTACTCATTTAGAATCTCACCTTGATTGTTTGTTAAGTCTCTCATTTGTTTGAATGACCATGTTAGTTTCACTTCTCTCATACGTAAATCACAAAACTTTTTTTAAAAGTTACATTCTCAGATGAACAATTGGTGTTAGCCCAGATAATGTGTTGAAGATGTTAGCCCCCTGACTGTCTCTGCAGTTTAGATTCAAGCACCTCTGGACATTAGGGGTTCGGTTTAAGAAAAGTAAACAAACAATGAAAGTCACAGCTGACCTTGGATGGACATCTGGAGATCTGCTCACAGCAAAGGTACAGCTAAACTTATTTTTCAAGACTAACCTTACTTTTTTTTGTAAATCTAAAATAGCTTTGTTTATATGTTTGTTGAGATCTGTCTCATGACTAGACTTTCTTAAAATATAAAACATAGATACCAAGTTATTGGTGAAAGCAGAGCAATGGATGTGGTCTATATGGACTTCAGTTAAGGCGTTTTCTGCACAGTAGATTGGTTTCAACTTCCACCCCACCAACCCCCGTACACATTGCATCATCCTCTGCCATTTCCACCACCTACAAATAGACCCCACCACTAGGGATATATTTCCCTCCCCACCCCGAACAGCATTCCAGAGAGGCCATTCCCTCTGCAACTCCCTTGTCAGATTCATGCCTCCCACCAGTCCTCACCTCACTCCCGACACCTCCCCTGCCACCGCAGGAAGTGCAAAACCTGTGCCCACACCTCCTCTCTCACCTCCTTCCAAGGTCCCAAAGGATCCTTTCACATCCGACAGAAATTTACCTGTACCTCCACAAAGGTCATCTACTGTATCCGTTGCATCTGATGTGGTCTCCTCTACATCAGGGAGACAGGACGCCAACTTGCGGATCGTTTCAGCGAACATCTCTGGGACACCCACACCAACCAACTCCACCACCCTGTGGCTGAACATTTCAACTCCCCCTCCCACTCCACCAAGGATACCAAGGACATGCAGGTCCTTGGCCTCTTCCATTGCCAAACCCTAACCACCTGAAGCCAAGAGGAAAAACCCCTCATCTTTAGCCTTGGGACTCTTCAAAGACACAGGATTAATGTGGATTTCACCAGTTTCCTCATTTCACCTCCCCCCAGCTTATCCCAGTACCAAGCCTCTAACTTGGCACCACATTCTTGACCTGTCCATCGTCTTTCCCATCCATCTGCTATCTATCTGCTCCACCCTCCTCTCTGACCTATCACCTTCTCCCCCACCTTCATCTGCCTATTGCATTCTCAGCTCCCTTCCCCCCAGCGACAAGCCCTCCCATTTATCTCTCAGCCCCTGGCCCACAAGCCTCATTCCTGATGAAGGGCTTATGCCCAAAATGTCGATTCTTCTGCTCCTCAGATGCTGCTGGCCTGCTTGCTTTTTCAGCACCACACTCTTTGACTCTGATCCCCAGCATCTGCAGTCCTCACTTTCTCATGGTAGGTTAGTTAACAAGATTAAATCACATGGAATAACAGGGTCAACTAGCCCTTTGGATACATAACTGGCTCAAAGGTAGGAGACAGAGGGTGGTGGAGGGTGGCTATTCAGACTGGAAGCCTGTGACCAGTGGTGAGCCTCAAGGTTTGGTGCTGGGTCCACTGCTTTTTGTCATTCATATAAATAATTTGGATAGGAGTGTAAGAGGTGTGGTTAGTAAGTTTGAAGATGACACCAAAATTAGTAATGTGTGGATGAGTTGGACCAAAGGGTCTGTTTCCATGCTGTACAGCTCTATGACTATATAATTGTACAAGGTGCTGATGAGACCAGATCTAGAGTACTGTGAACAGTTTACTTCCGTTATTTAAAGAGCAATATCATTTCATCGGAGGTAGTTCAATGAAAGTTCACTAGGTATGCAGGGTTTGGCTTATGACTAAAGGCTAAATGGGTTGGGACTTTACTCATTGGAGTTTAGAAGAATGAGAGGTGATCTCATTGAGACATACAGAATTCTTAAGGGGCTGACAGGGTAAATGCTGAATGCATCTTTCCCTCATGGAGAGTCTAGGACTGGAGGGCATAGTCTCAGAATAATGGGCACCCAATTTAAGACTGAGATGAGAAGGGATTTTTTTCTTTCAAAGGGATGCAAATCTTTGAAATTTCTTGCCACAGAGAGCTTTGGGGGTAGAGTCCTTGTGCATATTTAAGACTGAGATAAATAGATTCTAGATTAGTTGAAGAATCAAAGGTTTTGGGGAGAGGACAGGAACATGAACGTGAGGAATCTTAGATCACCATGATCCTATTGAATTATGGAACAGAACTGAGGGACTGACTGGTCTACTCCTATTCCTATTTCTAATAATCTTATGGTCTACTGAGGATTGGCCTGTATAAAACCCACTCTGATGATGGCATATGGATTTATGAAAGAACAGCTGAAGATCTCAACAGATTGAAACCCAATATCTGGTCCTCCTCAAAGCTTCTGTAACAATGTAACATGTAACTAGTTGTGAAAAAGCAATAAACTTTATTTTGTTAACGACAAGAAACTCTTCTAGTTAGACCAGGAAGTGGTATTCCTTTATCACACTAGATCAAGCAGTCCTTGCAATTTCTGACATTCAAAAAGCATGGTTGCAGGAAACTTCATCATGAACAGCAGCTCTTCCATGCAGTGACACCAACCAGACTGCCTTTATCTTAAATTTTTAATCCGGGGTTACATTTTATTCAGCCTGACTTGTAAAATGCCTAATCAAACACCTGTTAGAATTTATGCCATTGATGTGTTTTGCTGCCAGATTAATTTGTTTTTGTTTTGAGCTTGAAGTCTCATAACACACTGCTGCACTCATATTCCTGGCTAAATTAAAAATGTAACAGACTAATGCCAGTCGTACAATTAATGCCAAGAGCCCAGAAATTCATAAAATATGTAAAACCTGAGATGGAACTAGTATTAATTTTTTAAATCAGTTTTCATGACAGAGTTTACTGATTTAAGTTACTAAGCCTTAGGAAAATGTCTCATCTAAATTTACTTTGACTATGTTTGCCTCTTCATTAAGAATATGTAAAAGAACATCTGGACTTGGATCTTGCTTCACGCTGACTCAATTCAGTGTAGGTACAAGATAATCACAGAAGGACAGATTCTTGAATCATTTATCATTTTTGGTTAGCTACAGTTCTAACGAAGAAGAAACAATGGTAACCACGCCTCCCCTCAGATCCAACACCAGATCAGTTGCACCAGCTCAGCCTTCTACAAATTACATCTCCAAGTATTTGACAACAAAGAGCTCAGTAAGTCAAAAAATGTCCTTGGGTACAGAGCACCACCATACTCCTGTACTGCAGTGACACCCACACTGTGCATCAGCAATGAGAGCACTAAGATGCTCCACTAGTAACACTTCCAGTATGTTCAATGGAAGGAACTGTCGAACAAATGCCAGTGTCCTTTTTGAAGCAAGCTCAACAGATATCCAGGCAATACTCTTGCACATCAATTTCAATGGACTGGACATTGTGACGAAAAACATCTCCTCTGCCAGATTACGTTTCCAAAACTCTCAATGACTAGTGTTCTAGGGGAGGATAAAGAAGCCTTTAAAGCATGGCAGCATTGATATTAATGACTGGGAGCAGGATGCTATGATTTGTTTGAAACAGCTACAATTCAGCCATCAAACTACATTGTGCTTTGAGTCTAAACACTTTAATGAGTGACAGCAGAGAGGGAAAGTAATGGATGCAAATCTTGCACTCCAGATTTAACTGCCTTCTGCAACATTCTACTCAATATGCCCAAAGATGTACATGTGGAAAGTCAGCCTGTTTAGTCACGTGGAGACATACAGCAGAAATGTGACTCAGTATAGACATGGCCCTCAAATCAAAGGACACTTTTTCATAAATCACTAGAGAAGTGGAAGAATGAAGGAGACTTCTGACTCCTCATCTGATCATAACACAGTTCATGCAATTCATATAAATCTTATCTTCTTTTATATATTCAAAAGAAAAAATCATATTATTCAGTCAACAGCCATCTACAGCCATCAGAATCAATTGTGATAAAGAGGATGAAAGTTAGAGCAAACTAATTTTAAAAAAATAAAAACAAAGTCTGAGGCCTTCTAAAGTATGTAAAACAAGAGAAGCAAAAGTGAATAGATCATTTAAAGACTGAGACAGGGGAAATGACAATGTATTGGCTGTCCTTCTATTTGAGAATGGTTTTGCAAGTTTCCACTATGAGTCGTCATGTGATTGAACAGATCAATTCTCAATCTGTGGATCCTTGGGCACATTGGACAGAACATCCTACAAGCATTGGTATTTGGGGAGCAGGATTTGTTTTCGTTTCTTTTCCCATCTGCTGCTACACTGCCTTATCATTTTAATATTTTTTAACATCAACCTATTCAGTGGTGTTATTACAAGACCCCTGGCTCAGAGGTAAGGTACTATCACTGCACCAACAAGGGCCCTTTGCTGCCTTATCATTATAGGTATTTTTAATGAATCTGTTCAGATGAATTGTTATGCATCTCGAACAGGTGGGACTTGAATCCATGCTTAAAAATGTGTTGCTGGAAAAGCGCAGCAGGTCAGGCAGCATCAAAGGAGAAGGAGAATCGACGTTCCTGAAGAAGGGCTTATGCCCGAAATGTCGATTCTCCTTCTCCTTGGATGCTGCCTGACCTGCTGCGCTTTTCCAGCAACACATTTTTAAGCTCTGATCCCCAGCATCTGCAGTCCTCACTTTCTCCTACTTGAATCCATGCTGCCTGGTTCAAAGGTAGAGACGCTACCGCTGTATCTTAAGAGCCCTCTGCATCATTATGGAATTTGGATTCAAACATGATGTAGCTTAATAAACAAGTTGTCATCATTTTGAATGGTCGGTAATAAGCTTCTTCCAATTATTAATGTCAATGCTGATGTGCCTCAAGAAGAGTTTCAGAGTGTATTTGATTGTCTGAATTTGGGAAAAAGCAAACGCATGCAACAAACAGTTTATATTTGGCCTTATAACAGAAGACACAAAGAACATGCCAGAACTAGTGGGTGAGAAAGTAAGAAAGTAAAAATAATTAATGTTAGTTAAGAAAATATATTAAAGTGGATGATTCTTCTTACCATTGTCTAGCAGTTCCCAGCATCATAGATACCAGTCTTCAGCCAGTTCAGTTCATATTGAGACTTGTCTGAAGACACTGGATGCTGCAAAGGATTTGGAAGTTAGTCCTAGCAATACCACTGAAGACTTATGCTCCTGATTTATCCAGGCCCCTAGTCATGCTATTCAAGTATAATACTGGCTTCTACCCAGAAATGTGAAAAATTGCCCAGGTATATCTATAAAAAGTAAGACAAATATAACCCAGCCAATTAACACCGACCAGTCTACACTTGATCATTGGAAAAGTGATGAATTTCTTGACAATGCTATAAAGTGGCATTTGCTCTGCAATAGCCTGTTCATTGGTGCCCAGTTTGCATTCTGCCAGGGCCACCCACCTCCTGACTTCATTACAGGCCTGATCCAGACATGGATCAAAGATCTGAATTCGAGAAGTGAGCTGAGAGAAATTGTTCTCAAGGCAAACATCATATCCATCACCACCAATGCACAAGTGCCAACATTGTGTATCATCTACAAACTACTACAGTAACACATCAAAGCACCTTCAACAGCACCTTCAAATCCATTTAGGAGGACAAGGGCAGCAGATGCATGGGAAGACCACCAAATGCAAGTTCCCCTCCACGCTGCTCACGTCCTGATTTGGACCTACGTCACCACTATTTGACTGCTGAATTGAACTCCTGAACTTTCCTTCCTAATACCACAATGGGTGTACCTAGCCCACCACAAGGAGCTAAATATAGCAGTTCACTACAGTTGTGGAAGGTTCTGAAAGAGTTACTGTTGAAGTTTTATTAGCTCCACATAATCTGATGATATCACAAACACAGTTTTTGGGTAAGACAGTAAATTCGACACCATCCTTCATGGCAGGTAAATGTATGACGTAAAATTCCTGAGAGTCCTAGTAATTATGCCTGACTAATAGTGTAAGTTGTACTTATTGCTTTACTGCAGTAAACCATGTTGTTAACTGGTACTAGCGGCTTTCCAGTTTCGACCATGTCCTTTCTCAACCACTAACAGACCCTATACATATAGGCAAAGGAGGATTGTTGGTAATGAACTACCTCGAAAGAATCTTTACCCTACACAACATATCAGCAAAAATAATAGATGTCATAAAGTGTAAGCAGTAGTAATCCAGGCAAATACCACAATCATCACCTTCTCAATTAAAATTAGGAATTAAAATTAGGACTAGTCAAAGATGTCCATATCCCATGTGCCACAATGATATAAAATATAAACTATTGATTTGAATATCATAGTTTGATATAATAACTAGGACTTTCAGAGATTGAAATCTTTTTAAAAAGTGACATTTTGATGTTGTCTCAGTTTAAAACCTTCGGTCTCAAGGACATCCGAAGGACTACCTATTGTTTTATCTTCCTTTTGTACTAGGTGCTATGTCCTTTTAAGTATTGTATGTATGTGCAGGTGTGTATGTCTGAGACAGAGAGAGAGAGAGCTAATTAGATTCTAAAGGATAAATAGGGAGTTCCATGTTCACAGTAAATTGGAAGAGTAGACTTTGCCAGATGAACCTTATACACATTAAGGCAGAGAACAGCAGGAACCTTTCAGAAAGGCCTTAGGAATCAAAAATACGAACCAGTTAGGAGACAGAAAGTTTGGAGTGTGTGCTGGAGAGCTAAGAGTTGAAGCACACAGTACCAGGCTAGGATAAGATTGAGTTATTCCTGTCAAGTTGAATGAAGGTATGTACCTATGATGAGAGACATTATGTAGTGACAAGGTTGGAATTTGTAGGTCTTACTAGAAATGTATAAGTTGATGAATTTCTTGTATTCAGCAGTGTTTTCATTCCAGCTGGTCTGAAGTGGACTGTCTTCCTGTGTATGCTTGAATAAGCAATCAAAAAACTGGATTCAAGGCTCCTTTGATTGATCCTTAAAAGTAAGTTACTGCAGAGGGGCATATGCTTGACATTTCATGTCTCTTTCACTCAGAAAAACCTTGTATTCGGCTCTTTATTACTTACCATGAAAACAGTAAACATTTTAATTTTTAAAAAAGACATAGCTGTGTACCTAAAGTAACCTAAACCTTTGTTGCAACCAACTGAGCAACTTGAAAAGATGGGAAGTAATTCAACCTCCTCACTTGGTCACAACATGGGAATAAATAAAAAAACGTTCAGCAAATTCCAGACCTGCATCCTAGGATTTTAAAAGAAGTGGCTGCACAGATAATGGATGCATGGATGGTGATCTTCCAAAATTCCGTAAATTCTAGAATGGTTCCAGCTATTTGAAAAGTAGCAAAAGTGACATCGCTATTCCAGAAAGAACAGGCCAATTAGCCTGATGTCAGAAAAATGTGTGGGAAGACAGGATGCAAACTCGCGGAGCATTTCAGGGAACATCTCTGGGACACATGCACTAAACAAACCCACTGGCCACTTTGACTCCCCCTTCAACTCCCCTAACGACTTGCAAGTCCTGGGCCTCATCCACCACCAAACCAAAGCCATCAGCCAACTGGAGGAAAAACATCTCATCTTCCACCTTGGGACTCTTTAACCACATGGTATCAACACTGACTTCACTACTTTCCAGATCTTCCTTTTCCCCACCTCATCCTATATCCAATCCTCCAACTTGGCACTGCAATCTTGACATGGCCTACCTGTCCATCTTCCTTCCCACTTATCCCCTCCACCCTCCCCACTGACCTATCAGAAGTACCCCCCACCTGCATCCACCTGTTGCCTTCCCGGTTACCTTCCCAAGAGCCTCACCCCATCCCCCTTTTAATCTCTTAGCCCCCTTCCCCCTCCACATTCCAGATGAAGGGCTTATGCCCAAAACATCAACTCCTCTGTTCCTTGGATGCTGCCTGACCTGTTGTGCTTTTCTAGCACCACACTTCTAACATTAAGCTTTTAAGACCATTATCTGAAACAACATCACCTGCAAGTTTTAATCCCCATTGTTAACATTTATACATTCACATATACAACAATTTTTCCATTTACCACTGCCCTATCAACCCTTTCAATTACCCCAAGTCTCTTAATTTCAAATTTAAGCAGTTTGAAGGTTTCACAATGGTACAAGAATGTGTTCTCTTCAGACTTGGAAGATAGGTTTGTCTTTGGCTTGAAGACTGTTGGCCTTGATTCTTATCTTGGCTGTGATTGGTCTGTAAACTGTTACCATCATGATGCTCCTCACTGGGTTCATTCCAAACAAGCATTAGTGGATGAGATCAGGTCTCTGTGGTTCCTCCATACAATTTTAAATATCCTACATTAAACTATAGAAATGACACCATTTATTAAATGCTTTAAAGCGATCAAAAGCCCCAGACAATATACATTGGAACATGCTTTCTACAGGTTTACAGATTTTATAGAAAACATTCCAGATTGCTGTAGAATGCTTCTCATCAGCATTGTTTTCCCTCGCCTGCATCCTTACTGGAAGCTCACTGAAACTTGTAGCTTTGTCAACCCTGCTGACTGCTCAGCTCTACACTTTTGTGTCTGTGAAATCTTCTTTGTTCTCTCTCTCTATTTTCTGTACAAAATCTTAGAAATGGAAAATTTATCCATTGTTAGAAGAAGTGAGAAGTGTATATTACTGATTGATTCATTTTAATTCATAAATAACCCATAAATTTCTCAGTAAAGAAATACACATGATTTGGACGAGCATTCCTTCCAGTATCTCATCTTGATCATAAACTCAGGGTTACATTCTCTGAGACTATCCAGACCATGGGCATCTGACTGCAGTGGTGGCTACTGCAACAGAGGAGGCAGCTGAGGTGGGATTTCCTTGAACACTTAAGGTATGGAATGCACTGCGTGGAAGGAGGTGGAGGCTGTTTCAATTGAAACATTTAGGAAGGATTAGGAGGTTTGTTTGGATAAAAGTAATATGCAACGGCACAGGGAAAAAAACAGGAGATTGGCACTCGGTAAACATGCTCATTTGAGACATGCAGGCTGAATGGGCTGCTATTGCACCTTAAGACTTATGTGATCAGATATAACAGCAATATATGATCACTGACCCACTAATTCTTGGACAGCCATAACATTCCAATTGAGGATTCTTATCATAACCACTACCTTTTGCTCATTATGGCAGCTGTTATGCATTATTTACTTTTATGACAGTGAATACCTTTCTACGCATGCTGTGTAACACTGCTTTATTTTTTACAAACATTTTAATAGACCTGTGGAACCCAGCTGTACGGTAGAGAGTTGAGACTTCAGTTTGGCACGTCAACAATTCTGATGGTAATGATTCACACACAGGTGGAGTGGGCCAATATTTTATTAAGGCTGTATAAAGAGCAATGCTTATCTTCTCAAAGGATTTGATCAGCTGAATCAAACGTTCATTTTCCCAAGTCAACTGTCAGTATCTCAGCAAATTGGTCATATGCTCAAATCTACCATACTTTGAGATTAAGCCCTCGACTCTTCCAAAAGGAAAAACAACTTTTCCACATCTATCTCATTGAGTCCCTTATCTGTTTTATCTGTTTCAATGAGATCATCCTTCATTTTGTGAATTCTGATGAGGATATCACCAACCTTCTCAACGTCTCCTCAGAAGAAAATCTATCCATATCCAGAATAACCCATTGTACCTTCTTTGGACTGTCTCCAATGCATTATATCTTTCCTTAGATAGGAGGACCAGAATTGTTAACGGTATTCCATGTGTGATCTATCTAGTGGCTTGTATATTTTTGGCAAGGTTTCCCTCTTTTTATACACTTTGAAATAAATGCTGATATTCTGTTTACATTTCCTTTTAACTGCTGAACTTGTATGTTAGCGTCTTGTGATTAATGCAGAAGGACTCTAAAACCCCTTTGTGCTTTAGCTCTCTTCATTTAAATAATACTGTATTCAACTCCCCTAGTCTTTCTGCCAAAGTGCAAAAGCTTACATTTTCCCGCATTACATTCTATCTGCCAAGTTTTTGCCCACTCATTTAATCTGTCCACATCCCTTTCTACATGCTTTGTGTCATTCTCACCACCCATCTTTTCATCTATTTTTGTGTCAACTGCAAACATGGTGATAAACGTCTCTTGTCTCCATCATTAATTGTGGTCTTAGCACTGATCTCTGTGGCACTCTACTAGTTAAAGGTTGCCATTTCAAATGCCTCCATGCCCCCAACCATCATAACTCTCTGTCATGTGTTATTTCACCAATCCTCTATATGTGCTAAAATACTACTTCCAACATCTTGGGTACTGTTGTGAGTGGATTTCTTCAGGAACTTTTTTTTTCTCTTGTTGCCTCTGAAGTAACTCCACAGAGGCTGGTATACTGTCTACAAGTCACCCTTTAATTACACAGTTAAAATCACACAACACCAGGTTATAGTCCAACAGGTTTAATTGGAAGCACACTAGCTTTCGGAGCGATGCTCCTTCATCAGGTGATAGTGGAGAGCTCAATCCTAACACAGAATTTATAGCAAGAATTTACAGTGTGATGTAACTGAAATTATACATTGAAAAATTGATTGCCTGTTAAGCCTTTCATCTGTTAGAATACAGTAATAGTTTCACATCTTTCATGTGTAAATCACAAAACCTTTTTAATTACAAGGGCATCATACTTGACACTGGCCCAGCTTCCTCAGAGCCAGCTGTTAGAGAGAACAAAAACTCTGAAACTCCCGTTTGTATCTGTCAGCCGGGGCTCCCTCATTGGACCAGGTTAACAGCCCTAATCAGGGAACTTGTTATAGAGTCATAGAGATATACAGCATGGAAACAGACCCTTCCATCCAACCTGTCCATGCTGACCAGATATCCCAACCCAATCTAGTCCACCTTCTAATCCTTTGCAGCTTTGTCCATGGCCATTTTCTTAGATTCAACCAGCCTCACAACCACTCATAGCACTTGGATTGCTCAGACTTAGAGTCATAGAGATGTATAGCATGGAAACAGACCCTTCAGTCCAACCCATCCATGCCGACCAGATATCCCAACCCAATCTAGTCCCACCTGTCAGCACCCGGCCCATATCCCTCCAAACCCTTCCTATTCATATACCCATTCAAATGTCTCTTAAATGTTGCAATTGTACCAGCCTTCACCACGTCCTCTGGCAGCTCATTCCATACACGTACCACCCTCTGCGTGAAAAAGTTGCCCGTTAGATCTCTTTTATATCTTTCCCCTCTCACCCTAAACCTATGCCCTCTAGTTCTGGACTCCCCGACCCCCTGGAAAAGATTTTGTCTATTTTTCCTATCCATGCCCCTCATAATTTTGTAAACCTCTATAAGGTCACCCCTCAGCCTCCGACGCTCCACGGAATACAGCCCCAGTCTGTTCAGCCTCTCCCTATAGCTCAAATCCTCCAACCCTGGCAACATCCTTGTAAATCTTTTCTGAACCATTTCAAGTTTCACAACATCTTTCCGATAGGAAGGAGACCACCACTGCATGCAATATTCCAACAGTGGCCTAACCAATGTCCTGTACAGCCACAACATGACCTCCCAACTCCTGTACTCAATACTCTGACCAATAAAGGAAAGCATACCAAACGCCTTCTTCACTATCCTATCTACCTGTGACTCCACTTTCAAGGAGCTATGAACCTGCACTCCAAGGTCTCTTTGTTCAGCAACACTCCCTAGGACCTTACCATTAAGTGTATAAGTCCTGCTAAGATTTGCTTTCCCAAAATGCAGCACCTCGCATTCATCTGAATTAAACTCCATCTGTCACTTCTCAGCCCATTGGCCCATCTGGTCCAGATCCTGTTGTAATCTGAGGTAACCCTCTTCGCTGTCGACTACACCTCCAATTTTGGTGTCATCTGCAAACTGACTAACTGTACCTCTTATGCTCGCATCCAAATCATTTATGTAAATGACAAAAAGTACAGGATCCAGCACCGATCCTTGTGGCACTCCATTGGTCGCAAGCCTCCAGTCTGAAAAACAACCCTCCACCACCATCCTCTGTCTTCTACCTTTGAGCCAGTTCTGTATTCAAATGGCTAGTTCTCCCTGTATTCCATGAGATCTAACCTTGCTAATCAGTCTCCCATGGGGAAGCTTGTCAAACGCCTTACTGAAGTCCATATAGATCACATCTACTGCTCTGCCCTCATGTTACTTCTTCAAAAACCTCAATCAAGTTTGTGAGACACGATTTCCCATGCACAAAGCCATGTTGACTATCCCTGATCAGTCTTTGCCTTTCCAAATACATGTACATCCTGTCCCTCAGGATTCCCTCCAACAACTTGCCCACCACTGAGGTCAGGCTCACCAGTCTATAGTTCCCTGGCTTGTCTTTACCGCCCTTCTTAAGCAGTGGCACCACATTTGACAACCTCCAGTCTTCCGGCACCTCAAGAGGCCCAGCAATCACTTCTCTAGCTTTCCACAGAGTTCTAGGGTACACCTGATCAGGTCCTGGGGATTTATCCACCTTTAACCGTTTAAAGACATCCAGCACTTCCTCCTCTGTAATCTGAACATTTTGCAAGATGTCACTCTCTATTTCCCTACAGTCTATATCTTCCATATCCTTTTCCACAGTAAATACTGATGCAAAATATTCACTTAGTATCTCCCCCATTTTCTGTGTCTATGAGATCCATCTGGCTGACCCTCATTACAATCACTACTGTATGATTTTTGTTTTAGTTTGATTCTAGCCTTAACTTTCCTTGATAATTATGGTTGGTTTATTCCCTTTCTCGGTTCATTCTTCCTCACAAAATATATCTTTATTGCAAGCCATATACTATTTTCTTAAACATCTGTTATTCTTCATCAACCGTCTTTCCTTCGAACCTTCTTTCTCAGTCCACTCTAACCAGCTGTACTCTCATTCCTTTGTAATTAACTTCCTTAATGTAAATAAGTTTGGTTAAACTTAAGTTCATGGTCAATCTTGGATTGGCTAGGTAATGTATGCCCAATTTCCAATTGGTTTCTTTGATAGTAATGGTTATCTTAGTGATATCACTTCCCACAATTTCCTTGTTCATGCTTTCATGTGTCAATCAGTTTATAAGATCAACCTTTTACTTACAACTTGCTCCTCTTAATTTAGCTATTCCTCAGATCTCTGCCAAGGAAAGGTGGCAACAGTGAAGCAATTTGTATATCTGCTTAGTGCATGTAAGTGTCACCTCTCAGTTATTAACAATCATCCCTAAGGTTTTAAATTATATATCCAAAAAGATCAAAACAAATATAAAACTCACTTTTGACCTAATGCAAAAGATTGCGCTTATACATAAATACTTCATATATTCTGTCACATACTTTGTTACAAACTAAACCATTTTAAAACATTAACTCTGTCTTTAAGTAAAAGCTGTATTCACTATAAAAGCTTAAATTTGCAATAGCATAAGGAATAAAGCAATAAAACCATAAATCCTATATTCGATCTGATTTAAATAGCTTCTTCCTACAGAAACTATTTAGCAACTAACCATAGGTTAGTTAATACAGAATATATTTTAATTCATCACTTGTTATTTTCAGTGAACAATGGTAAGTATTTTTTAAAAATCAGACCTACACCCCCTAATTGTAAACATATTTTTCCAGGCAGCCTTGGGACATTTAAAACCACTGAAGCATATATCAGTGATCTACCATCGATCGTAAGGAAACTTCTGGAAAAGATGCTGAGGAACAGAATTTCTCACCACTGAAGAGACAAAAGTTAGTTGGGAATAGTCAGTATAGCTTTGCCAGCGGGATACCATGACTGAAGTTTTGAGTTTTTTTGAGGTGTGTGGATGCTATGGTTGCTATGATGTGGTTGATATGGTTGACATGGACTTCAATAAGGCTTTTGACAAGGTGTTGGTCAAGAAAGAAATATCCCCTGGGATCCAGGGCAAACTGGATGTAAATCTGTCTCAGTGATAGAAAGGAGAGGGTGCTGGTTGAAGGTGGATTTTGTGACTGGAGGCCCGTATCCAGTGATTTACCACAAGGTTCAATACTGGGTCCCTTGTTTTTAATGTGCGTTAATGATTTGGACACAAGTGTAGGAAGTTTTATCAGTAAGCTTGTAAATGAACTAAAATTGCTAGTGTGGTAAATCACAGGTGGGAAAGGGTTAGACTACAGGAAAATACAGACAAACTGGACAGTTGGGCAGAACAATGGCAGATAGAGTTTAATCCTAAAAAGTGTCAAGTGATGCATTTTGGGAGGACTGACAGGGCAAGAGAGTACATGATGAATTATAGGATCTTGTGTAGTACTAAGAATCAACAGGACCTTTTGCACATATATAGATCTTCAAAGGCAACTGGACAGATGCACAGGGTGGTTAAGAAGACATATGGAATACTTGCCTGAATTAGTCAAGGCATGGAATACAAGAGTTGGGACGGAATGATGGAACTGTATGGGAAGTTAGTTAAGACACAACTGCATGTAGTTCTGGTGACCACTCTATAGCAAGGATATGATTGCTCTAGAGAGGATGAGAGGAGATTCACCAGGATGTTGCCCGAGCTGGTGTGTTTCAGCTATAAAAGAGAGACTATATAGGCTGGGGTTATTTACTTGGAGCAGAGAAGGCTATGGGAGGCCTGGTTAAGGTTTACATAACCAGGAGCTGCAGACACGGTACAATAGAAATAATGTTTTTCCCCTTAGTAGAGGGGGAAAACATTTAAGTCAAGGGGCAGGAGGTTTAGATTAGATTCCCTACAATGTGGAAACAGGCTCTTTGGCCCAACAAGTCCACACCAACCCTCTGAAGAGTAACACACCCAGACCCATTTCCCTCTGACTAATGCACCTAATACTATTGGCAATTTAGCATGGTCAATTCTCTTGACCTGCACATTTTTGGACTGTGGGAGGAAACTGGAGCACCCGGAGGAAACCCACGCTGACACAGGGAGAACATGCAAACTCCACACAGACAGTCATTCAAGGATGGAATTGAACCTGGGTTCCTGGTGCTATGAGGCAACAATGCTAAGCACTGAGCAACCATGCCACCAAGGAGTCTTGGAATATTTATTTTCACCTCATGTGGTGGATATCTGGAACTAACTGCATGAAAGTAGGTATGAACTATTACAACATTTAAGAATTATTTACATGAACACTTGAAACACCAGAGCATACCAGACTATGGAACAAATGCTTAGATACAGGATTAGAGTAGATAGGTCTTTGATGACTCAATGGGCCGATCTGCCTCTTTCCATGTTGTAATATTCTGTGACACAACTTAGTTAAAGCATGTGGAACTGAATCAACACCACAAAAAATGTCTAACCCAATATTGTAATACTTAGCCAATGGGAAGAGCAACTTAGTTTCTCTCAACAATGTAACATTAATTCGTACCTGTTATTTACATTTCTTAACCAATGTGAAGAGTACTCTCAGCTTCCCCACAACAACCTAAGCTGAATTAGTATTTTTAATCAGAGGCCTTCAAAACATTTAGTCCACAAGTTATTCTTCTCACCAAACAGCAATGTACTTTCGGCTTTAGTGTGAAGGTAGACTCACTGGAGCCCAGGTGCATCCTAACTGTAACTCCCTTTTCTTTTTTAGAGTCATATCACAGCATTTGACATTTAAAAAATGCCAACTTTAAGATTTTCCTTTCTTCAACATATCCCATTTATCATTATAAAGGAGACTTTTCATCTCTCAGCTTATGTATAGTGCAATTTGGTCATTTAAGCCTTGTCAACAATACAAATGTGCAATGAACTGAAGTCATACAATATTTTGATTGCTCAGCCCCAAACCCTTCCTAATATAATTCTTCCCTCACTGCCTCTGTGCCTGTTCTCTGTGCCTGCAGTTCTGCTTGTAAAAAAAAGCCTTAGGCCACAGACTTCAGTGTTACATTTTATTTCTGCTGGTTTGCACTCATAGTCTTGAGAGGTTTATTCTTTGCCCACCATTATCACCAGTATAGAGGCAGGAGGCTGGAAGAACACAGCAAGCCAGGCAGCATCAGGAGGTGGAGAAGTCGACATTTTGGGTGTAAGACTTGCTGTTTTCTTCCAGTCTCCTGCCTGTCTACTTTGGATTCCAGCATGTGTAGTTGTTTTTGTCTCTCACCATTCTCACCAGGCTCCCATCTCAATATATCTTCCAACACCATTGGAAACCTATCATTCATTGCCAGTGCTAACCAAAGTACGGTTCAGTAGTTGACATCATTAAAATTATCATATTACTTTAATTCAAACACACTCCGTAGGATCCAATTTCTTTTTATACCAGTCATATATAACATTATTGTGATCTGGAATAAACTCCAAGAAAGAGTGCTCATAGAAAATTCTATAGTGACTTTCAAAATGCTAACAATGTCATGATGGAATGACTTATCTGTCCTTTGATTATTCATACTTCACTGAACCAGCTTTACTTGTAATCACCCCTGCTTTCCACCCATGTAACATTTTGTTCCTTTTGCCCTTCACTTTCCATCTTTTCTCTTTGGCTCTGTCCTTGTTTAAAAGCTTATTTGTAGATAGGAACAGACCTGTTGAATGATTCAATTCGATCAGGGATGAATGAATAAGCTTGAACTTCTAAGGTTATGCCCCTTGTTTTAGACTAACCCACCAGAGGAAATCGATTTTTAAAATCATCATAAACATCTCAATTAATTCACCCTTAATTTTCTAAATTCAAAATAATAAAAGCATAGCGTACACAATTTGTCATAATTTAAACATTTTAACCCTATTATCAGTCTGGTTTACATGTTCTGCAGCCTTAAGGCCAATTCCAGAACTGAATACAGTACTTCAGATGTTGTCTAACCACAGCCCTGTGCAATTATAATTTTCTCCTCTTTGTTAATTTCTTGAGCTAAAAAAAATTCTGATTAAAGGACTTGTGATAATGGCCTACATTATTTAAATTGGCTTTATTATTCTTGAGGAGAAAGTGAGGACTGCAGATGCTGGAGATCAGAGCTGAAAATGTGTTGCTGGAAAAGCGCAGCAGGTCAGGCAGCATCCAAGGAACAGGAGAATCGACGTTTCGGGCATCAGCCCTTCTTCAGGAATCCTGAAGAAGGGCTTATGCCCGAAACGTCGATTCTCCTGTTCCTTGGATGCTGCCTGACCTGCTGCGCTTTTCCAGCAACACATTTTCAGCTTTATTATTCTTGAATAGAAATTGCAACTTCTTTTCTCGACATACGGAATGCAGACCATCTTTGCCATTCTGATTCTCTGGAGGGATTTTAGCATCACGGCCAATGTTTAAAACTGAGTCGTTGTTTTTGGATGCAATGATAAAGGATGAAGTGAAAGGTAGCACTTGGACCTAACGCTCCCGCCTCAGGTTAGAGAAACGGAAGGAGGAGTGGGGGCTTGCGTGAAAGGCCGCGTTCCACTGTAGCAATCTGGGTTGAGAGGGCGGAGCCAGGATCGGCGCGAGCGCAAGTGAGAGTGTGAGGGTTCTACAGGGGGATTCCCCGCTAGTCTGGGTCGCGTGCTCCGGATCAGGATTCCAGGGACAATGCAGAAACCAGCGTTGCAGAACGTTCAGAATGTTACACTGAGCCTCACCCTGCCCATCTCGTGTCAGATCTGCTTGGGAAAGGTATTGTACAGTCGAGGAGGAAGGGGGTGTCAGTGTAAAGCGTGCAAGGCGGATGGAGCTTCCCAGTATTGTAACCGTCGAGTCGGGAAAACATGCATTTTGTTTTCTCTCTTTCTACTGTAGTTTTTTTTAAAAAAAGAACTAAAATGGATCCACCGTTCCCGTCCACTTTTGATTGCAATTTAGAAAATAAATGAGTGAAAATTGGGATTTGACACACTTTTTTTGTTTTACTCTTTGTTTTAAGAGTCAGTTCATTTCCTTAAATTGATACAAACTTTGCGAAAGTTTAGGTGCTGCTCCAAGTTCGGAAAGGAAACTCGTGAACACTCTCTTTTTCTGGGTTACGTTCTCACTTCCGCATTAATTTGTCGGTTGGTCCAAAAGTGTTGTTCAATGGCAGCCGGAACTTTGAAAACTCTGTCAGGCTGTTCACGTCAACGAACACTTCCAAAACGTCTTTTATTGTGCAATTTCCCCGGAGCTTTTTATGCATTTTGTATCTTTTTAATTCGGCTCAACCTTTGCCATACATAACTTGATTTTACTTTCAAACCATTCCAGAATGAAGAAAGTAGTCTTATTTCTAGTATATACTGTTGTCCTGTTTGTCGTTACTGTCAACTGTGATCATGGCACAGCCACGTGTAGCAGCACACAAAAAGAATGTTGATTGTTCTCGTAAGATATTGCTCTTTTGCGCTTACACAAGCCCATTTGCATGAGTACAAAAAAAATGTTCAAAACTAGAGACGTGTATCTACCTTTAACAATCTCATGACCTCTCAGCCATTTTGCCTTCAATAGGAGCGTTGAAATGTAATCGTTATAATGTGGGAAACACTGGAACGAATTTGTACAAAGTTAGCTTCTGCAGCCATCAATGAAATGAGTGATCAGATAGTCTGATCTAAGTACCATCACAGCAGTGAATAGTGGCCAGTCAGAAAATTAGTTTATATTCACTTAGAGCCTTTGGGACCTTGCTTAATATTTCCAAAAGAGAAAATGCTGGAAAACCTCTGAAGGACTGGCAGCATCTGTAAGGAGAGAAAAGAGCTGACGTTTTGAGTCTAACTGACCCTTTGTCAAAGACAGATGCTGCCAGGCCTGCTGAGATTTTCCAGCATTTTCTCTTTTGGTTTCAGATTCCAGCATCTGCAGTAATTTGCTTTTATTGCTTAATATTTCATCCCCTGCATTATGCTGAAGTGCTGACCTTGGTTATTTGCTCAAGAGTTTGGAGTGGGATTTGAATGCATGACCTTTGCTGTAACAAGACTCAAAGTACTCTTTTGATGCAATCAATTTTAATTTCTTTAATTATGACTAAAATTATGAAAAGATTACATTCTGGTTAGACGTGAACAGAAGCAATGTAATTAAGTAATTGACAGTAATATGTCTTGCTGGATGTTGCTTTGTAAAGTAGTTGCAGTTTGTTACTGGAGTTCTGACTTTAATCAGTTCATCATTTCATCTCATAGAAACTTTTAAAACTCTAACAGGACTAGACAGGGTGAATGTAAGAAAGATGTTGCCAATGACTGGTGAGTCCAGAACAGGGAGGGTCATGGAATAAAGTTATGGGGTCAGCCATTTAGGGCTGAGATAAAGAGAATTTCTTCACTTGGAGACTAGTGAGCCTTGGGGATTCTCTGCATCAGAAAGCAGTAGAGGCCAAAACTTGAATGTTTTCAAGAAGGAGTTAGATATAGTTCTTCGGGCTAAAGAGATCAAAGGGTATAGGGAGAAAAAGGGCCAATGGCTTATTACTTCTGTTTTTCTATGCTTCTGTCATGACACTGTTGGCAGAATTAAATATCAGATGTGGTACGGTTCTTTTAACACAACTCAGTTGTGCGAACGTGTTAATCTCAAACAATTCTCATTTTGCAAATGCTTTAGGTTCGTCAACCAGTCATCTGTTCAAACAACCACGTTTTCTGTTTCATGTGTATGCAGTCTTGGCTGAAAAACAGCACCCAGTGTCCAACCTGTAGAATTCCAATCACATCTGAAAATCCTTTCAAGGAAGTACTTGGTAAGACTACTTTAAAATGACTTAAATGGCTTGGTGCTTTTTCCCTGTACTTTAAGAGGAGCAATGTTCATTCTCTGTGAAAATAGAAACAGTCTAGCCCTTCCATGCTGACCATGATGCCATTCTAAATGAATCCCATCTGCTGACAAAGTCCATATCCCTCTATTTCCTGCTTGTTCATGTGTCTGTCTAAATGCTTCTTCAATATTGCTATCATCTCTGTTTCTACCTGGCAGTATGTCCCAGGAACCTACTACCCTAGAGGTAAAAAACATTCCTCGCACATCTCCATTAAAGTTTTCCCTCTCACTAAGTCTATGCCCCCCTACTCCTTGATATTTCCACCCTAGGGGGAAAAAAACTATTCTCCAGTCTGTCAGTTTATAAACAGTACTTCTAGCAAGTAGCCCCTTAGTCTCTGACGCTTTAGTGAAAACAATCCAAATTTGTCCAACCTAACATTCAATATACTTTTCAGTGTTCCAGGGCAGTACTAATAATTCATGTACAGTATGGACTATTCAAAGCTGAAGGGCCTGTTCTTGTGCAGTATTGTTCTCTGTGTTATAATTATATTTGAATCCTACCTTTAGGATAAATTTTAGATTAGGGTTATCCTTCTGGATTCATAGCGGGTTAATGGTCATTAAAATTAAATGACTAAACTGGGGGGTGTACCAGAACAGTTGAGATTGTTGCATATACCTTGCATATGTAAAAATCTCATAAGTAGGGCTGATGGATATTGTACGTGGGAAATGTTATGGAATGAATATAGGTAATTTGTCTTTGTATAAGAGGGAAACAGCTTTCGGTTAGTGTATTTTCCTTCACTTTCATGTAGTTGAATTTAGTCCCTTCCCACGCAACCAAACACTTCTGCAGAATTGCCCTCGACTCCTGAAGCTATCATTTAAAGCTGGGAGAAAGTATACAATTCATCAAGTTATTTGAGACAAATCCTAACATTATTTCAATAAACTAATATTCTCCAATATGAATTGCTGATGAGCCACGAGATGCATTATGGGGATTTTTTAAACATGCGCACTAAAGTAGGGAGAATGCACTTCACTGCAAAGACAGATTTGCTTTACAAGTGTATTTAGTGGGCAAGCATTTACCATCTTTCTCTTTCACCAAAGGCTTTGAACCTTGGCATGGATTTATCAGACATCTTGGTGCAGTCTCTGCATTGGGCAGCACTCTGACTTCCTCAGCATTGAGATACAGCAGAGCTGCCCTCACTGGTGGGAGGAAACTTTACAATGATGTGCCTGCTAGGGTTGCTTATATTCGTTGAACTTGCTTTTTTTCTGCTGGCATGGAGCAGTTATTCTAATTGGTCAGAATCACCATGATAAAAGTTCTACACGATGTTGCTGATATCTCCATATTACATACTATGTTGGATAACGCGTAAGTACTAACCAAGGATATAAAGCACAACCAGTGATCAAATGATGACTTGTTTTCTCAGCTTTACATCTTGCCAACAAGGGTATAAAATGGGTAAAATGCATATGGATACATCATGATATGAATTTGTGATCAACAACGGCATATTTAATATAATTAAAATTTCCAGTCAGGATTCTCAATTAATCAGGTATAGCTAGAGTCATACAATTCATACAAGTTGCTTTACTGCTCATAATGTTTGATCAAGACCAAATAAATGTACTGTATGCTGACTTTCTGAGCACAGTAATTACTTCTGAAAGTCTGCAGTGCAAAGTTTCAAGTTTTGTTTTGACTGTTGACATGCTTCTAAATTTCTTTTGTTATGCCATCACATTTCGGTGGGATGGATATAAGTTTATGCAGTTACAAACGAGATAAGTAGCAAGAAATACAGATCTTATTAAACATCAGCTTAATCACGTGGGAAAGGATACAGTAGTGGTAATGTCACTGGACTAGAAATACAGAAATACAGGCTAATATCATGAGGTTGCGCGTTCAGATCTCAGCATAGACACTGATGAAATTTAAATCTAGTTAATAAATCTGAAATAGAGAATTGGTCTCAATGATGGTGACCATGACAACTTTTCTTGAATGTTGTGAAAATCCATCTGTTTCACAAATATCCTTTGTGGAGGGATAGCTGTCATTTTTACCTGGTTTAGCCCACGCATGACTCCAGGCACACCGTATTGGCATTGACTTTTAGCTGTCCTCTCAGCTGGTCCAACGAGACATTTGCCTCCTGGGCATTTGGGGATTAATGAACAAATGCCAGCAATGTCCACATCTTATGAAAGAATAAAGAAACAGGAAAAGGAATTGCAAATTCTGAATGAAATTGACGGGATTTTATTTAATTGCCTTTCAGGTGGAACAGACGGAACAGAAAATTGTGACAGTCCATCGGTTAAGCGTCACCTTCGCAAAACTAGATTGGATCTACTACACAGAGAATATGAAGTAAGGCATTTACTGTTGAACAAATATTTTTGTGTTGGTCTAAATGGAAGAAGATTTTGTTTCCTAACAAGCTATTTGAATGCACTATCTTTTTGGAAAAATCTAACTTTTGGCAAAATATTACAAGCAATCTCCCCTACTTGGCTTTGTGCTTACACCTGTATCAGAAATCTGTAACCTACAAGACATTGGTACGGCCATATTGGGAGTACTATATACAATACTGGTCACTGTATTACAGGAAAGATGTAACTAAACTGCAAAGGGTGCAAAAAGGATTTGACAAGATTGAAAGGTTTGAGTTTTAAGAAGAGGCTAGATAGGTTGGGACTTTTCTTTTTGCCGTGGAGTGCAAGAGACTGAGGAGTGACCTTATACAGGTTCATAACATCACAAGCGACAAAAATAAGGTGAGTAGCTGAAGTTTTTTTCCCAGGGTGGGGAGTCCAAAACTAGATGGCATAGGCTTAAGGTGAGGGGGGGGGAAGGGGAAGAGATTTAAAAGGGACCTGAGGGACAACACTTTTTCTCAGAGGGTGGTGCATGTATGGAACATGCTGCCAGAGGAAGTGGTAAAGCCAGGTACAATTACAACATTTGGGCAAGTAATGGATAGGATCAGTTTAGAGAGAATTGGGCCAAATACAGGCAGATCAGACTAGTTCGGTTCAGGAGACCTGGTCAGCATGGATGAGTTAGGCTAAAAAGCTTTTTTCCATGCTATAAATCTCTATAACTCTTATGGTTTCCTTTGATGAGGGAGAGGGTGCACTGTGAGGTAGCACTGTGTTCCAAAATTTTGAGAGAGTAAGTGATGATAAAATTGAATAGGATTTAGCAATATTAGGGAGGAATGGGCTGAGGTGTGGCAGAACAGTGAATAAAGGTCACTTTCTGTCACACTGGAAAGACACAGTGTGGTTTGACACATCTTTAGCTCCTTCAGGAGCAACAAGTGCCTTGGCTGTTTCATGGCCATTTACAGCCTCTTCAGTGTCTGGAATTGGAAGGCCTGTGATAAAAGATCATTTTGAATATCGTTTTTAGGAGGAAATTGAATCCCTGCAGAAAGAAATTGAGGATCTTCGTGGCAAAAACTTGAGCCTGGAATCGCAGCTGCAAACTGTCTTTGACGCAAGGACATTGTCACCTTCTAGCAAAGCTGATAACCAGAAGCAAAGCCCAACTGAACAGGACAGCTTACCTGACTTAATCAGTCCACAGGAATGGAGGGCCAAGTTAAAAGCTGCTACAGAAATCTATGAGAAATCAAAAGCTGACCTCGATAAACTTAAAGAAGTAGGTATTTCTTTACATTTTCCTTGTGAAACAGTAAGGCGAGGAGAAGTAGGGGCTTAAAGTTCATGTTGAACTGTAGAACAAACCAGCTGGTGTGGGATCGGTTACTTGCTGTCCATATGCAGGGCCTTGTACTTCATTCTATTGACTGCAATGAAACAACTTGCATTACCAGAGACAAACTTCTGCTCCCACAGGATTCATTAGAAGATCATTTTGAAGGAAGGGAGAAAACAATGCATATATTTTGCCTTTTTCACAACTTCACCAAATGCTTTCTAACCAATTAAGTTAGTTTGATTATCAATACCATTGAAGGAGACAGCAACTTACACATACCACGTCTGCAAGTAAGCATAATTGAAAAAAAAATGTGCAGTTG
The DNA here is from genome assembly GCF_047496795.1 of Chiloscyllium punctatum. Lineage (NCBI taxonomy): Eukaryota > Metazoa > Chordata > Chondrichthyes > Orectolobiformes > Hemiscylliidae > Chiloscyllium > Chiloscyllium punctatum. The sequence continues at coordinate 96,974,350 of NC_092747.1, forward strand.
GCCTAACCAATCCATGTCAGTGTTATGTACTATTCAAACCTCCTCCCATTGTTTTATATTTTCATATAACTCACTTCCTTAACATGTTCCTCTCTTCCCTTCTCTCTCGTGTTTTTCTAGCTCCCCCTTAAATACAGCAATACCCTTTGGTTTCATTAATCCCTTTGAGAGCGTTTCACATTTTCACTAATCTCTGGTTAAAGAGGCTTCTTCTAAATTCCTCATTTGACTTCTTTGTGACAGATTGCTGGCTTCAGGTTTTGCTCTTTCCCTCATTATTCATAAAGGCCACAAAAACATTTAATAATAATAAAAAGCTCTTGTGTCATTTCTCAGCCTTCGCTGATCATTCTTTCCTGATGATTATAACCTTGCAGTTCTATTATCTTGCTGTAAATGATGTCTCACCTTCCTGAAAGCTTTTCTAACCCTTTTAGAATATGGTAACTAGAACATCACATTGATGTCTAACCAAAATGCTGTACAAATCAGCGTAACTGAACCCATCTCAATGCACATTGGCAGCAGTGTGTACCATCTGCAAGGTACATAGCAGTAGCTCAAAATTCCTTCTACATCGCTTTCCAAACCCAGGACCACTAGAAGCACAAAGGCAGAAGATACATGAGAATGCATGAGTTCCCTTCCAGCTCTCTTGACATCCTAACTTGAAACTATATTGCAGTTCTTTCATTTTTATTGGGTCAGAAACTTCCCTTTCTAACAGAACTGAGAGTGTCCCTATACCCCAAAGACTGCAGTGGTTCAAGAAAGCATCTCTCCAATTTCTCAAAAGGAATTAGATACAAGTAATAAATGGAATTCAGTGGTGCCATATCCTCTGACCAAACATGGAAAAAAATGGAGAGTAGACAAGGTTAAAGCAACTGACATACTTAGATTTCCTAAAATTTAGTGGTAAAGTACTTTACAATTCTATTCCTCCAGAAATAACCCCTAATACTGGGTTCACACTGCCTATGATCTTGTTACAGTAGTGACAGAGGTTAGTGATTTGTGTTTTTGCACCCTATTTTCATCCTATTTAGTCTTATTTTCTAAGTAATATGTGACTTCTTAATTTTCCTTACCAAAATATCAAATTTCAGACTTGTCTGTGATTAAATTCATTTGCAGACTGGGTATTAATCAGCAAGTTGCTGATGTCTCTGTTAATGTGTTACAGTCCTCTTCATGATTGGATGTTCTTCGCCACCTGCACAATTGGATATTATGTTCTTGATTTTACAGTCTGTTATTAACAGAAAATTGTGAACAGCAGCAGTCCCAGCACCAATCCTTGTGGGATCCAACTTCCCACTTTCTTTTATGAACAGCTCTCCTTTACCCCCTACTCACTGCTTTCCATCTTTTAACCAGCTGTGTATCCACTCTGAAACTTGTGCTTTACCTGCAGGTGTTCTGACCTTATTCATTTGTCTATTATGTGACATGTTATGGTAGAGCTTTTGAATATTTGCATTGTGTCTGCTGCCTTACCCACGTCAACTCTTGCTACATCTTCAAAGAATTTAATAAGGTTGGCTAAATAGGACTGTGTTTTCCTTTGGAAATTCTCATTGATTATTCATGGACAGAATACCAGGATCAGTGCCTTTTGAAAGGGAGCTTGCCGTTGACACACCAACCCTTTGAGTGTTAGACTTGTATGATTTGTATGTTTCTATGTAAAATTGTATATTGGCTCTGACAATAATCTCAGAAATTTTTATCCTTGAGAGCTGGCTTTTTAATTTTGTTTCTAACTTTAGGTCATCCCTCAGTAGATTTCCCTGTTTTGATTTGTTCCAAAGTAGACCATAACATCCAAATAATCTTCTTTAGTGGTGTCAGTTGAGGGCTAAATATCAGTCAGCGTAACAGGAAGAATGCCCTAATTTTCTTTTGAAAGATTGCCTTGCAATTTATTATGTCTCTTCTGAAGCATGGTACCTCTACCAATGCAGCAACTGCATTGAAGGGTTAGCCTAGATTTTGTACCACAGTCTTACTAGGACTGTGCCAACTGGGCTGAAAGAGGCACCGGTGAAATGTGGCTGTCACCTAATGTCATAAATGTGCACTGTCTCTTGTAATCTTGAATTCTGAAAAGACATAAAGAATGGACATTGGTACATTATGTCTGTCTTAAGGAAATGCATTTTGTATGACTTATTGAGCTCATGAAATGCTGGGAAATTAAACAGTTTTTTGAGAATCCATTATTGGCATCAAGCGTTGCTGGGTTACCTACCCGGGAGCTTGGTTAAGGAGTGAAGTTCCCTTCCACCTTGCCAAAACATTGTGTTCTAGAGACATAAACACTGCAGATGCTGAAATCCAAAGTAGACAGGCAGGAGGCTGGAAGACACTGCATCTTAGCCCATACCTCAGATAAACAATTCTGCTGTAGAATTGATATGTTTATGTTTCTCATGCCTGCCATTATTTGTGTCAAATTCCCAATTGTTACCAAATTAAGGAGTTGTTACATTGACACAAAAAAAGACTGGCCACCATGTTCTCATTAACCTAAAGTCTGAGGCAAACATATTTTTCAGTGGGGTATGGAAGCCTTTGATTAGGCCAGTAATTTGCCTGTCCTTAATTGTCCTACAATTAAATACCTAGCTAGGGCCATTTTACTGGGTAGTAAAGAACCTCATTGTTGACCAGTGGTCACATGGGGCCAGTCTAGTTAAGCATGGCAGATTTCCTTCTCTAAAGAAATTAGTGAACCGGATGGGTTGTTATTACAATTGATGCTAGTTGTCATGGTCACCACTACTGCCACTAGCTTTCAGTTCCAAATGTTTTATTAATTGAGTTTTAAATTTAAAATTATTGCTATGGTGAGATTGCAACCCATGGTCCCCAGAGTAACCGCATAGAGCCCCTGAATTGCTAGACCAGTGACATTACTACGACGCCACTGTCTCCTTCATCCTCAAAAAAAATTAACATTCAACTTATGCTTGAATCCACCACCCTCTTGAGATGAAAGGCAAGTGTGCATCCATCACTGCACCCAGACCCTGTATTATTTAACTCCAATGTTCACCAGAGCATGTTACCTTCAGAATCTTCACTACCATCTAAACCTAGAAATACTGTATAGGAATTTCAGCCACTCTTCTGTGTGATAACCTTGATTTTGCAGTATGATCTTTGAGATAATGTGTTTTTCTTTTGTTTAGTAAGCAGTAATTCTGAATGCAAATGTGGTAAGTATATATATATATTATATACATATAATAACTTGTAGCTTTCTCATTTTGCCTGTGAAAACATTTTAAAATAGTAAATTATAAATTATTGAAAAACATTTACTGTGACAAATAAAGGTCATTTAATCATTATGGGCTGGATTTTACAATAAGCGGTAAAGCTGAACCACTTGCCACTGGTCTCCAAGAAAGCTGTCCACCCAGATCTAGCCATCTCTGCAGAATGTCCCTTTCCAGATGCCAGTTCAAATCTGGAACCAAGCCATTGGGATCTCCAGGCATCCAACAGCAGTCAAAGTAGTCCTTTGGTGACTTAATGTCTCCAACAATAAATCTCTTCTCTTTTAGTTTTAGCTTCAAAAGATGGGGAAACAAATGATTAAGTCATAGCTTCTATGATCCCAAATTTATTTCTGATCATTATGGAAATTTGAAATTCAATAAGTATAAATTTACGCTTTCAATTAAAAACCAAATTGCACCACATACAGCAAGAAGGATTGTTTTCCAAACGTTTTCACAGTGAGACTGACAGTCTTTTGCCATTTTACTAGTTTCCCATTGTGTGAAGTCCAATGGGGTGTAGTGGAAAAGCCAGCCCAATCCCCACAGAATCACAAACAGCAATTCTTGAATTCTCGTGTTTAACTGCATGCATATAAGTTCCAAAAGTTGCTGAAAATTTTAGGGGAGGATTAATCCCAAGAGCAGAATCTGACCGTTATCACAGAATCGCATAGTATAGAAGGAGCTAGTATAGAAGGAGACCATTTGGCCCACTGTTCCCTGTCTGGCCCGTGAAAGAGGTATCCCATTAGACTGATTCACGGGATTGATTAGTTGCTTGCTGATACTTGCACAGAAACATTCTCATCCGTTTCTTCTTCTTGCACCGTCTCAGCAACTACTTTAGATCCCCGTTGAAAATACGGAATACTGGAAATTAATTTGCTTGTTGGGTGTTTCGATTAAATCAAATTTGCATTCACCAGGTGGCACTGTGTCTCATTACTTCATAAGTCCCATGAGTGGAGAGGTTACTTAAATTTTATTTAGAGAACAATTACCGTAGCTTATTATTTCCCCTGATTGTCTTTTGGTTTGCAGAGATTTTCCACATCCACTCTATATTGATTCATCTCATGAATTTAAAATTTCCCCTCTGTCATTTCTTGCTCTAATGTGAACAGTCTTGACCTCACTTAGCCTTGATTCTTATAGCACCGTGGCTTTATGATATTGAAAATTCTTGGTGCCGACATGCGGCTTCCAGGAAAGCCAGGATTAATAATAGTGCTTCTGAACATGCAAACTGCTGGGGGACCATCCGATAAACATCTATTTGGAAATAAGCATTCGAGATTCCTCAAAGTGACTAAAGTGTGCCATCCTTTCTTCATTTCTGATGACAAAAACTAAATACTGAATTGACATTTCATGATAAAAACCAGAGTACATTATTGGACAAGAAGCATTATTCTCTTTCACCATGGTATTTCCTTGGGTTTCTGCATTTTTCTTTTTCAAAATTTTTCAAAATTTGACAGTTTGTGAGATTTGATTAGTTCACATGGTTGCTTTGCTTGGATCATTGTTAATTTTGATTTCCAGCCATTTTTCTGCGTGTGTGATTTCTTTAATTTTTTTTTCTTGTTTGAGGTTACCAGTTAGGATGCTTCTGAAAGAGCTCTGTGATGAATATTGATGGGGCACCACATTACCTGGGGACTGAACCAGTCACAATCGCTCTGTTGATGTTTACTCTAGTTTGCTTTTCCACATAACTTGTACCATCCCAGTGAAGACCTCAGGAGGGCAGAATATTTAAGAGATAAATAACTGTATGAACTGTTAACCCTAGGTCCTCTTCTTGTTTTGTTTCCGGGACAGGTGCACGCATAGAGGCAGGATAATACCTAATTCTGCAAACCTGCCCCTTGAGAATGCATGCCTTCCCACGCTTCCCATTTTCATACTAGGCCTGAATTGTCAGTTGAACTGGAAAGCAGGCCAGGTGATCCAGTAAGCATTGAGAAATCTGCTAATTGGCTGTGTTTGGAGGTGAAAAGCCTTCCTTTGGGCTCCAGTATTTTTTAAAATATTTGAAGTTCTTTTATTTTAATATTTTCAACCCTTGCCCCTCATTCCCTGTCAATACAACACACTGCCCAATCCCAAGTCATCGCCACTCATGCCATCTAGTGCTCCTCATCTCCCTTGCGCCTCTCTCTACCCATTCCAATAGCCCCACGTATCCCCACGTCACCACTATGCTATAATTTTTGCCCTTCACTTGCCATGTTGATTTAGTTCGTGTTATGCCTTCACAAAAACAGTCACAAACAACATTCCAAAAACGATGGGGAACAAGATTTAGTGAGAGAGAAGAACTGAAGGACATCTGTATTAGTCGGGCAATTGTATGGGTGAAATTGATGAGATTAAAGGTGAAGCACTTTAGAAGAAGTAACAAGATGGGAGTACCTTATGAGTGCAAATACTCGGAAGCTTAGAGAAACGAGGAGATTTTATGGTACTTGTCCTCTGATCCCTGAAGGTGGCAAGACATGGTAATAGCGTAGTTAAGGCATTTAGGATGCTTAGTTTTATCTGATAAGGCAATGATTATAAGAGCAGTGAGTTTATATTGGAGCTGTACTGAACTTTTATTAGGCCACAGCTGGAGTTCTTATGCAGTTTTGGACACCGTGCTGTAGGAATGATGTGATTCTACTGAAGGAGATTCACCAGGTTGTTTTCTAGGATGGAGATTTATGGCTATGAAGAGAGATTGGACAAACTTGAGCTTTTTTTCTTTGGAGCAGAGAAGGTTAATGGAGAACTTGATAGAGGTGTATTAAACTATGAGGTGGATAGTAAATATCTTTCTTCCTAGTTGAATGGTTAACAATAAGGACACTTTTTTTTAAGTTGAAAGGTAAGTGTGGTTGAGAAGGGCTCTGAGGAAAAGAATATTTCAGCCATGGGGTGGTGGGGATCTGGAATGCATTGCCAGAGAGCGTATTTGTGCCAGGTAAACGTCAACCTTCAAAAAGTACTTGGATGAACAGTGAAGTGTCATAAGATTCAAGGCCATAGCAAGGTGGTAGTGTATTTTTGGTGATACAGATTCGATAAAGCATCTTCTGTATTGTATGCTTCTATGATTATAAATCCCCACAAATTCCCGGTAATCTACACTCCTGATTACTTCAGGACCTGGCCCTCAAAATAGTGGATATATTGGTCGCCATCTTTCAGGACTCCATAGGAACTCTTCCTGAGTCTATAAATTGAAGGGTAGCTAATGTAACACCACTATTTACAAAATGAGGGAGGAAGAAAACTTGGAATTACAGACCAATTAGACTGTCATGTTTGTTGGGCAGATACTAGAGTCTATTTATAAAAGATTTAATAGCAAAGCTCTTGGAAATCGATGACCGCATTGGACAGAGTTGGCATGGATTTACAAAAGGAAAGTTATATTTGATAAAACTACTAGAATGTTTCAAGACTACAACTAATAGAGTTGATAAGAGGCAGCCAATAGCTGTAGTATACTTAAACTGCAAGAATGCTTTTGATCAGGTTCCACATGAGAGTAGCATGTAAATTTAAAGCACAAGGCTGGTGTTCTGTCATGAACAGAACTGGTTGGCAGACAGGAAATAAAGAGTAGGAATAAATGGATCTTTTTATCAGCGGTAAGCATTGACGAGTGGGGTACTGCAGGAATCAGTGCCTGGACAGCAGAAAATCATAGCATATTTATGAAGAAACTAAATGTAGTATCTCCAAGTTTGCACATGATGTACATCTGGATTGCAGAGTGAACTGTGAGGAGGATGCAGAGATGCTTCAGTGTGATATGAATGAGTGGATAAGTGCATGGGGTAGACAAAGCATAATCTAGAAAAGTGTGAGGTTATCCATTCTGGTAGCAAAAACAGGCTGATTATTATGTGAGCGGTGTTGGCTTTGAAAAGGGGAAGATTCAGTGAGATCTGTGTGTCGTTGTACACCAGTCACTTAAAAGTAAGCATGCGTATGCAGCATGCAGTGAAGATGATAAATGGTTTATTTGCTTTCATAGTGAGAGGACTCGATTGCAGGAGCAGGGATGTCTTGCTGCAATTATACAGGTTTGAAGAGACCTCACCTGGAGTATTGTGAGTGGTTTTAGTTCCTTAACTGAGGGAGGATGTCCTTGCTATGGAGCGAGTGCAACAGAGGTTTATCAGACTAATGTCTGGCATAGCAGGATTGATGCATGAAGAGAGATTTGATTAGTAAGGACATTATTTAATGGAGTTTAGAAAAATTAGAGGGATCTTGTAGAAACCAGTAAAATTGTACCAGACTACACAGGGTAAACACCAGAAAGATGTTCCTAACAACTAAGGCGTTCAGAATGAAGGGCCACTGTCTAAGGATACAGGATTTGTATGTAGGTACGCTGGATATCCAGAAGGAATGCATTGAGCTGATGTGGCCTGCAGACACCTAGATCCATGCAATGTGCTTACCAAACTGGCATTTAAATAGAGACTGCTGATCATTTAAATAGCGAGCTGCCCTCTGGAATTTGCATGTACATTTCCTGAGTCCACTCCATTTTTGCCCATCCCCTCCCCTGATCCAACCCAGGAAAGGGAAGAGCTGTATTCAGGACAGGGATTTGAGATTTCTGCTGTCTTACACCATTTTCACCGCGATAGCGAAAATCTGGGCCCTAGTTTCTAACTATACGTGGAAATCCATCCAAAATGCTGATGATTCAAAGGAGATCTTGTCATCGTAATATTTTGAAGCTGATCTTTGTGGGTCCAGAAAAGGAATGCTAAGATTTATGCATTTATCCTCTGAATAAAGTCAATAATACATTTTCTTTCAAAAAGTCCTTTACGTATCATCTGCTCTTTTTATGAAGAAAGGTGATGGTTTGTTGTGTACTTTGTACTTGCACTTCATGAATTGCCTTATTGCGAAAACTTTTACGTCTTATGTGACATGAAACATTAATAGCTGCTGAGTGGTTAATAGCAGTTGTGTTGATACTGATGCATTGTCATTACATACTATTCATGAATCAGTTCATTGTGTAAGAAACATCATTTTACCATTAGTCTATTCCCTTAATGTCTAGACACTGGCGCTCAGCTGCTGATTTGAGCATTAAAAATATATTCTGCATCCTGGCTTAAAATAACTCAGTTGTAAAATCCAATTAATTCAAATTAAAATGCTAAGCTTTTTTTCAGTGTCTATTTTAAAAATTGTTTAAAAAGATATTGAGGAGCAATGTACTGGGTTACACAAATAAAAGACAAGAATGGCATTAAGTGAATTGCTCATTCAAAGAGCAGGTGCAGATATGGTGGGCTGAATGGCCTCCTCCTAAGATGTAATAATGCAGTGAATTGCATTTTGTCCTTTGTTTATTGGCATGCTGAATGTAGGAGGTATTTAAAATATAATAGTCCATGACACTTGCATTGAAAATGGTGTTTTTGATATTGAACATTTAGCACAAAACTTCCTTTTGATATATCCCTTGAGATTGAATAACCTTTTCAAAGTATTTGAATTTTGTTTCTCTTCCTCAGGCAAATCGAAAGCTTCGTGTTCAAAATGGTGATCTTGTGAGAGAGAACTTGCATCTGAAGGCTGAGATTGACAGCCGATCTCCACAAAAGTAAGTCTAGTTTCTATGTTAGAAGTGGAAGCTATTACTGTGTTCTTTATCTGAGGGTGAAGGCATCACTGCCATAAACGCCGATAGTTTAATCAGCTTAAAGTTTTCTAGCCGTTATTATAAAAATACAGGTCGGAAGAAAGTTCTAACCAGGAGACTGGACCTTAGACCGCTTTAGTGAAGTAAGCTCTATGGACAGACGCTTGATCTCTCCAGGAGCCCATTTTCATAAGTTCATTCATGGGACATGGACATTGCTGGATAAGCCAGTGTTTGTTGTTTTACCTTCTACAATCCTGCCTTATTGGATTATAGCTAAATTTTGTAAATGCTGTGAGGTGATTACATACTAAAATGGCTTGGAAGAATTGCATGTCATCTTATCCCATGTTTACATGAAAACCTTGTTCATTGTGCAGATTGCTCTGCCTGTTTAATATTTATTTGCTCTTCGTATCAATTTCCCATCAAAGGATTGGAGAAAGTCTACATCCTCTTTAAAGCATGGCTTGGATGTTTTCAATTTTATGTTTGCTTACCTAACTAACGGCTTTTGCATTTTTGTGTAACCCAGTAGACTTCAGCTGTCTGCAGTCTTGTTACTGGCAACTGATTATTATCCTAGATTATCGTCTTTAGGACCATCTTACAAATAAGCAATGCTTTTAGCCTAAATGTTGACACCTTAAACATCTGTACAGAAATTAAGTGAACCAACCAGAAACAGCAAGTATTGGCATGGCTTAGGGTGTTCCTACTGATCAGTCAATGTGTGGTCCATATGAGCCATTGCCATGAGTATTCTCTTTGGACTGCACCCTGCAATACAATGTCTATATCAAAACAGACTATATGTCCTCATAGTTTAATTAGTCTGTCTGTGTCAGCATTTATTAACTGTTTCAAACATTGTGGAAATTAAGTCAGGATGTCTTGAGTTAGCTAATTGTGACGTTTAAAATATGAAAGTATTTCCACTGGAGAAATTAAGAATGAGAATACATTATCTTAAAGCCAGATTTAAGACATTTAGGGAAATGAAGCGGGCTTTCACTCAAAGGGTTGTAGAAATGAGGAATTTTCTCTCCTGAAGTCTCCAGAAGATGGAGGGTTGGTAAGGCCTGAGAATAAGGAGGGATGATGTTTGGTAAGGCCTGCGAATAAGGAGGGATGATGTTTGGTAAGGCCTGCGAATAAGGAGGGATGATGTTTGGTAAGGCCTGAGAATAAGGAGGGATGATGTTTGGTAAGGCCTGAGAATAAGGAGGGATGATGTTTGGTAAGGCCTGAGAATAAGGAGGGATGATGTTTGGTAAGGCCTGAGAATAAGGAGGGATGATGTTTGGTAAGGCCTGCGAATAAGGATGACTTGCTTTCATTTCAGTCTGTGGGGTTCTGAAATGGCTGATAACTCAAATGCACAATATACTCCACCACACTGATGCAGGTGATATCTTGAGGGTCAGATGGATAAATTATTGGAAGGTTTGTCCTCGGAGGGAGCATCCTAGCAGGTAACTACTAGTTCAACCAATGGGACCCTTCTCAGAAAGGGAGCAATTATAGAGTCATAGGGATATACAGCAAAGAAACAGACCCTTCGGTCCAACTCGTTCATGCTGACCAGATATCCTAAATTAATCTAGTCCCATTTGCCAGCATTTAACCCATATCTCTCTTAAATCCTTCCTATTCAGATGCCATTTAAATATTGTAAGTGTACCAACCTCCACCACTTCCTCTGGCAGTTCATTCCTCTGTGGGAAAATGTCCCCCCATAGGTCCTTCTTAAATCTTTCTCCTCTCACCTTAAACCTATGCTCTCTAGATTAGATTACTTACAGTGTGGAAACAGGCCCTTCGGCCCAACAAGTCCACACCAACCCGCCGAAGCGTAACCCACCCATTCCCGTACATTTACCCCTTTACTTAACACTATGGGCAATTTAGCACGGCCAGTCACCTGTGCACATCTTTGGACTGTGGGAGGAAACCGGAGCACCCAGAGGAAACCCACGCAGACACTGGGAGAATGTGCAAACTCCACACAGACAGTCACCTGAGTCGGGAATTGAACCCGGGTCTCTGGTGCTGTGAGGCAGCAGTGCTAACCACTGAGCCACCCTAATTTTGGACTCCACTGCCCTGAGGCAGAGACCTTAACTATTCACCCAATCCATGACCCTCATGATTTTATACACTTCTGTAAGGTCACCCCTCAGCCTCTGATGCTCCAGGGAAAAATAGCCCCAGCCTATTCAGCCTCTCCATGCTGTCCAGGACTGTGCAGTCAGATAAATCATGATACTGATTTACAGTGATCATATTTAAGAGTATACTTGCTTGTGTACATCAAAACAAATCTTATTAGTAGTCCTTGAAGTGATGCAGAGAAGTTTTCAAGACCATTATTATAAGCTCAACACTCTACAGATTAGGTAATTTCCTGCACTTGAACGCATGTGATCAGTTTAGGCTCAGTCTATTAGGTTAAATATTTGGGACAATTAGACTCCATTTGGGAAGGCTGTAGGAAAATGCAATGAATCTGGCAACCTTCCCAGGCAGATAGTATTAGGGAATTACAGGGTAGAGTACATGGCTAACGTTTCCTGAGCAAGACCATCTAAGACGTGGCTGCAATAAAGCTTCTATCCATAGTGGCTGCATGCAAACCAATAATCAGTGGAAACAAGTGAGGGTAAAGAACGTGAAATGCCCTTATCCATGGGGTGTTGAGAACCAGATTTCCTCAGAGTATTAGGGATATGTAGATAAATTATTGAAAGAATAAAGTTGCAAGTGTGAGGGTGTGCATAATAGTGTTAACCCAACTGCATGTAATTTTCACAGAGGTGTATGTGAGATCATTGCAAGACCTTTAAGATGATTTTCAGTAATGTGGTATATCTAAATTTTCGATTACAATCTATATAAATATGGATAGAGATCTAAACCATTGTACTAAACTATATATCAACTCCGGGATTAACACAGCTGCATTCAGAATCACTGCTTCAGATCTGTAGTCCACATGAGGTAAAACAATGTTAAAATGTTCAAATGTTAAACTGGAGTTCTCTTCCTTTGCTTTACTTTGAGTTTATAATTCAGTGGGAAATATTTTTGCATTGGTATTCCAAGCTAATTAGATCTACCTCCTATAATTTCCTGATTTTGCATTAACCCCAGTATTTATTTTAAATTCATATTGCAGCTATTTCAGTCTTTTATGACTAGTTTATTCTCTGATCATTGAGAGCTCTCATTAATATCTCATTATGCAAGCTGTGTGTTATGACCAGTTAGTTCATTATTGAAATCATCTGTTTTTCACAAGTTAATATAGCTAACATGCAAAAGTTAATCAATGTTTGATTTTACTTGAAAAAAGGAAAATGTGTTGTTTGGCCTCTGAAAGCCAGTAGAGTGCAAACACACAGTGCAGATGATTGGTGTTCTACTTGAGCTTCCAACGATATAAAGTGCTGTAATGTCGAACAGCAGTTATGCCAAAGCCATACAGAGCTTTGGGACACTAATGCTGAAGTTAGTTGGGTATCCCAAGATACACTTGCCAGAAACTCGCCCTGCATTGAAACCTTGCCAGATACGGTGGGTTTTTTTTTTCTAATTCAGTCACGTGACTAGAACAACATTTATTGTTTGTCCTAATTGCCCTGGAGTAGGTAGTGAGCAGCTGCATTTTTTTTAATCACTGCAGTCTGTGGAAAGTGACTGCAGCCACAATGGTGTAAGGGATGGAGTTCGAGCATTCTGAGCCAGTGACACTGAAGGAGTTTCCAAATCTAAATGCTGATTGGCTTGGAGGGAAACTTGCAGGTGATGGTGTTCCCATGCATATGCTGCTCTTGTCCTTCTAGATGATAGTGGTCGTGGGTTTGGAAGGTGCTATCGAAGTGGCCTGAGTGATTGGTTGCAGTGCATCTTGTAAGTGGTACACACTGCATTGGTGTTGGAGGGGTGAAGGTGATGGGTGGGGTGCCATTAAATGGGCTCTTTTGACCTGGATGGTGCTTTCCCATTCTGGCCTCTGGAGGGTCAGCAATTTTAGAGACCTGATGAATGATACCCTCCGAGGCTTTTATGAATTCAAATCTAAAAAGGATTAAATCTGTCAGGCTCCTTAAAGGACAGGAGGTCCTTTTGAAGGACTGGTTTGGGCTGTAAGTGTGATCTTTCCTACATATGATCCCATCAATAAAATCATAGAATCCTAGAATCCCTTCAGTTTGGAAACAGGCCATTTGGCCCATCGGGTCCACACCAACCCATCAAAGAGCATCCCACCCAGACCCACCCCCTACCCAGACCCACCCCCTACCCAGTCCATGTAACCTTGAATTTCGAATGGCTGATCCACTTGGCCTGCATATCCCTGGACACGATGGGCAATTTAGCATGGCCACTCCACCAAACCTGTACATCTTTAGATAGTGGGAAGAAACCCACACAGGCCTGGGGAGAATGTGCGGACTCCATGTAGCCAGTCTTCAAAGAGTGGAATCAAACACGGGTCCCAGGCATTATGAGGCAGCAGTGCTAACCACTGAGCAACCATGACCCTGCCAGGACGTGGAGCCTCTGCTTCTGAAGGTGCCTGAACCCTCATCCTGCTGCTGGCCTATTGAGATGGTAGCCTCCATAAGCGTCACTGTGCCTGTGACAAAATACCCGTGAGACTGCACTATCACCACTAATTGTGGCCTTAGCTACATGAGGTAGTTACTTTTCCTTTTGTTCTGAAAAGCTGGTCCAGTCTTGGAGTAGCATCCTGGCAATAGGAGTTTGTTTAGGAGCTGTCCTGACAAGACTACTTTCTTATTTTCCCAGAAGTTCTCTTCAGCCCAGATTGCTCTGATTCCACTGCTCCAGGAAAATCCAGATCAATGTTTCCTGTGTGTCATTTGTTACAGAGTGGAGTTCTGAGGCACAAGCATTTCACACAGTCTTGAGCATTTGTTTCCTGTATCACGACAGCCTAAGGCAAATTGTTGAGAAAGAAACAGATCACCAAATGATAAGTCCATGTATTGTACGCTGCTAACATCTTGCACTCAGTTCCATTTGTATGACTGCTTCTGCTTTGCATCTCTCCAGTGGGTTCCCATTTAGAGCAAACATTATAAGGCTGCCAAATGAAGCAATCCTCATGTATAAACTAGCAATTACTCTTCAGAATAAGCCACAGCACTTGACAGTATCTTTAACTAATTACTGTGAAAGCTACTGCAATGGCTGCTACATCTGACTGCACACTTAAAGCTTTAATAATGTACTTTGCTGTGCTGTTTTAGTTTGGTAACAATGAAGATGAAAGATAGTTATCCATGTTATAGAATTGACTTCACTCTGTGCATCTTTCACAGCCCCACCCGTTCAAACCTTCAGGATATAATTTAAAGTTTAGTCTGAAATAGTTCCTTAGTTTTCATTTGGCTTTGGTCAGAATTAATTGACTCATTGATATGTATGGAAGAGCAGAAATAAGAAACCATACTGGCTTGCTGAAGCATGATCAAGACACTTGTAACTGCATACTGAGGTTTTCCCAGAACTTAGCAAGCCCGGCTGTACTCCTATGATAGGTAACGCACCACCTTTTATAAAATGCTTGATTTGTTTTTAATGGAGAGTTCTGATGAGTTGACATCTGAACGTAGCTGTTTAATTTTAATATCCATTTTAGTTTCTAAAAATTATTTTGCAGTCACTCCTTCATTATCAGTCAAGCTGATTGGCAAGATGCGCTAATGCATTGGATGAGAAATGTGTTCTGTGTGTGATGTTTACATGCATTCACTTAAGAAAGTAAGCTTTTACCAGTTTACTTTGAAATGATATGTCAGTCATTTATAATGCTTTTAGTAAGGGATTTTGATCCCAGCTCGAGGAGTGGAGTATTAAACCACATTTTAAAGCAGTAATTTTCTGCTGATGGAACATGCAATTAATGCCCATTAACCTAAGCAAAGAGAATACAGCAAGTAAATGTGATTATTTAAGTGGAAAATTGAGGTATAGCCTGTAAGGCAGGTGGTAGTAAAGGTGATTGAAATCGCAAGAGCGAAAAGAACTTTAAAGTTACATCCAGGAAAAAAAATGCCAATGTTTTGGCCACTTGATCAAAGCTGTAAAGGATGATATGAGGCAGAAAAACATATCCCATTCTGATAACTGATCTGGCAGGCGTAAACTACAAGCAGCAACAGGAGTGAAATGGAAATTTACAGGATAAAGCAGTGATGATAACTCAAGTAGCTTGTGTTGCAAGAGTCCTAATGTTTTACTTTTCAGCTGCTCTTTATTTACAGCTCTAATTAGAAGCAAATATTTCAGAGTAGTCTTATTACTTGAGTTTTTCATCTGCAAAATATCCCTTATACCTATGTTATAACAACAAATAAAAATGCTCCATTGAGAATTTTTTCTGGAACTTTCCAAATTCGTGACTAAGAAACAGTAAGGTTGGCAGAAAACATTTTGCTAGATTCAGTTGCATGTGGTAGATTTCATTGTCCTCTGGTATTTTTCTGTTAAAGACATGTCCATTCATGCAAATTAGGAGCAGGAACAGATTATTCAGTCTTGACTCTGCCCCATTATTCTGTAAGAACATGACTGATCTGATGATGGTCTCAAATCCACCTATCTGCCTACCCCTAGTATCCTTTGACTCACTTGATCATCAAGAATTTTCCCAACTTTATCTCCAATATTCAATTACCGTGCCTCTGCCACTCTCGGGGAGAGAGTTCAACAGAGTCTCAACTTCCTTTGAGAAAATTTTTTTTGTGTTAAATGAGAGACCTCTTTTTATTATTATTAAACTCTGTCCACTAGCTCTAATCTTTCCCACAGGGGAAAATATCCTATCAGTGCCACTCTTCCTACCCTCTCATGTCCATTCAAGATCACCTCTAAATCATCCAAACTCTAATGAATACAAGCCCAACCTGTCTGACCTTGATCATTCGATAACTCAATCACGTAAGCCTTCAATGAACTGCTTCTAATGCAGTGTTGTCCTTTCTTAAATAAAGAGAACAAAACTGTACACATGCTTTAAATTTTCATCGCCGTCCTGTACACTGTAGCAAAACATCCCTATTTTAATGAAGGGAAAATACTGCAGATGCTGGAACTCTGAAATACAACCAGAAAGTGCCGAAGGAATTCAGCAAGTCTCTGAGCATCTGCCGAAAGTGGAAAAGACTCTTTTAAAAAAAAAAAGTCATACTAGGTTTGAGATATTGATTCTTATTTCTCTGTCCACAGCTGTTGCCAGACTTGTTGAGATTCTCCAACTTTTTATGATTCACTTTGCAGTAAACTACAACACTCAGTTATCCACATGAATATGTGACTGGCCGGACTGCCCTATGGCACTTTGACAGAAGGCTTCTGGAAATCTAAATGCACTGCATCCCTTTATCTACATTGCTTCTTAGTTTCTTGCAGGACTCTGAAGAATTAATCAAAAAAATTTCCTTTTACAAAATCATCTTGACTCCCCATTGATGTTAGTGCCCAGTATAACATTAATAATGGATGCTGATAGTCTCCGTGTGACAGATGTTTAGCTGACTGGCCAATAGTTTCCTGGTTCTATCTCCCTCCTTTCTCGCTATCCCAACCCCAATCTAACCGGGTGCTGATAGGTGGGACTAGACTGGTTTGGGATATCTGGATTAGTGGTGCTGGAAGAGCACAGCAGTTCAGGCAGCATCCAAGGAACTTCGAAATCGACGTTTCGGGCAAAAGCCTGGTTTGGGATATCTGGTTGGCATGGATGGGTTGGACCGAAGGGTCTGTTTCTATGCTGTACATCTCTATGACTCTATGGCTGGAGAAGTTGCATTTGCTATTTCCAAATCTTATAGAACCTCTGCAGAATCTCTGGCATTTTGAAAAACAAATGCATGTACTCTTGAAGCAGCCACTTATTTTCAGAGCCTAGGATGAAGGCTGCCAAGTTCCGGGGACATTTTAGTCTAATAATTTTATCAGTATACTTTTCCCTGTGATTTGAAAATAAATTCCTCCTTTTCATTTCTGGATGCAGTTATTTTAAGGTTAGTAATTGTATCCTGCAGTGAGTATGAAAGCAAAAAATTTGTTCAGTTCCTCTACCATTTTGGAGCCATGGAGTCATAGAGATGTACAGCATAGAAACAGACCCTTCGGTCCAAGCTGTCCATAACGATCAGATATCCAACCCAATCTAGTCCCATCTGCCAGCACCCGGCCTATATCCCTCCAAACCCTTCCTATTCATATACCCATCCAAATGCCTCTTAAATGTTGTAATTGTACCAGCCTCCACCACTTCCTCTGGCAGCTCATTCCATACACGTACCTCTGCTTGAAAATGTTGCTCCTTAGGTCTCTTTTATATCTTTTCCCTCTCACCCTCAACCTATGCCCTCTAGTTCTGGACTCCCCAACCCCAGGGTAAATACTTTGCCTATTTACCCTATCCATGCCCCTCATATGGTATGTCTTTCCCCCGGAGTGTCTCTTTTTTTTCTGCTGCAGTTCTTCCCTGTTAACTAGCCATGAGATCATATAGTTGACCACAGCTTTTATTTTCACATATCTTGTATCAAACTAAAATAACTATGTTTTGATGTATATCATGAAATAGTAACAATCATGACTTGCAGACAATAATATCTGATTACTGAAATTTGCTTTTACGCTGGGCATTTTAGACAAGGAGATTAGCTCAGAATTTGATGTTCACCCAAACATTTTCTCTGTTAATTTATATAAATTCTTTGATTTCAGATTTGGAAGATTCACAGTGGCTGCTCTTCAGTCAAAGGTCGAACAGTATGAACGTGAGATGAATCGTCTAAAAAGGGCGTTGGAGCGGAGTGACAAGTACATCGAAGATATGGAGCTCCAGATTGCGCAACTGAAGGGAAAGAGGGAGGAGAAGGAGAACGAGGTTGGGAAATTCAGTCCAGAATTGCCATCTACTTCTCTGTTCGGTGGGGAAAATAGAAGCAGTAGACCACTATGGAAGTGTTCTGATGATACCAAGGAGAACAGGATTGTAGCCATGAGAAGAAGTCTCTCAAATATCGAGCAGCCATTAGTTAACCAGTTAGATGGTGTCCTGTCAACTGCTTCTAACTTGGCTTATCAGCAAAATTTACGTGGCAGAATGACCGATTTGGCTCCAGTGAACAGGGTCCCGGCTGATAATGGACTTCTAACGACTGCTCCTGTTGAGGATGATGCTTCGTGTGTGTCCCAGAGGAATAATAAGAAGGAAGAGAGACACACTGCAGCTGCAGATGAGAGTGAGATACAATTTGAACTCCCTAGTCCTTGCACTCCATCCACATCACTTGGTGCTCTGCACCTTCAGAGTACAGATGATGAAGTAAGTCCCTTGATGAAAAGGAGACAGGGAAGAAAGAGGTTGACTCACTTAAGAAAGCTTTGTTTTGACGATGCTGGTTTGAGAAATGTGTGCTCTGAAGAGCAAAAAGTATTGAATCCAAAGGTTGATTGCAATATTGTGCGGAGTGCAGGATGTGCCTCCAGTAGCCTGACATTTTGGGATATGTGTCAATCTCATTCGACTGAAAGTATCGATAAAAGCACAGAAAAGAAAAGCTTGCAGACTTCTCAAGGTGAAGTACCCTTAGCCAAAGCAGAGACCAAAATGCCAAATTTAATCAGTAGCCCAAGTGCGAGTGGAACTTGTTTCCCTCAATGCGGCAACGTACGCTCAAGAACATCCAGTGAGACCTCCATGGATGCAGCTTACCGAGAAAAGATATCTGAGCTGGACTTCATGTTGGATGAGACGGAGCATGTCCGAAATGTTCCGTCTTCTCTGCTGTCTGAAGACTTCTCTGACCTTGACCTCTCTTTAACAGCGGACTTGGCGCAGTGCACTGAACTTTTGAATGAAGCTGAGAAAAGATTAGAGCAGAAAATGCAACAAAAACAGCCGCAGTCTCCTCCCTTGGATACCAGGGACATGATTGCAAATACTGAAGGGCAAAATCTGGTTCCGTTGCCCGTAGAGCTTCCTGTTGCTTTAAACACTGCAGAAGAACTGATGTCTTCAGTAGAGAAAACCTCTTTTCAGAGTAGTTTTAGTTCCCCTTTTCTTTCCGTATCATCTGACCTGTCCAATTTGCAACAAAAGAAACCATCTTTGTGGAACAGCTGTTTAACACCTGAAAGTGAAAAATTGTTGGATGCAACCAATCGGTACCAAGCAAGTAAAAGAAAACCACAGTGTTATGGCGAAGAGTTATCCAGTCCATCTAAATCACTGAAAAAAACCTTCTAAATCGGAACTCTTGCTACAGTTCAATTTTTCTGTTTACATTTTGAAACTATCTGATCATTGTCATAATTTCTAACCTTTCTTAAGTATCATTTAGCACAGTTAAAATGTACAGTGTAAGCAACGTTAATGGGTATAGATTTTTGGTTGCTGCATTCAACAGCCCATGATTCACTACTTGTTTAATGGGCAGAAAAGTAAATGTTTCTGGGGATTGCAGAAGCAAAATGCCTGGCCTTGTTTGTCAACCACACATTGCTATGACTTGACTTTGTTTCTGATGTCATATTTGTCTCACAATAAAGTTACCTTGTTTTCAACTTTTAGGAGCCTACTATGCAAACAGATCAGTCCCTCTTCCATTGGTTTAAGAGCGGATTACAAATTATTTTAATATATGATGGATCTGGAAGGTTGTCGCAGTAAATGCAATTAAAAAGAACAAATGTGGTTGCAACAGCTTGGGTGATGTACCTCAAAAATAGCTGAGGAAATATAGAGGGATATCTAAATATTTAAGATGGCATAATTGTCCTTTAGCTCACTGTAGCTGGAATGTAAAATGATGAGCAAATGCAAAGATTGGCTGGGTAGAGGAGTGGAGAATGAGCATATTAATAAAATTTTTGTGTTCATTTATTTTGTATTTTGGATTTAGAAAGCTACCCACAGTATCACTTCAAGTTGGCAACTAAAAGTTACCATTTTGTTTTAAATTTGGTAAAGTTCAAAACAAAATCTCCATTGTGTGGGTCAATCAGCTCTTTCAGATGGAGCACCCAGTGGAGTTTTTGATTTGAGATGTGAAGCTTGACAGTGCTTAATCTGCACCTCACACCTACCAGTGTGCTTCATAGAATGTAATTCTTAAAAGCAGTCAACAATTGCAACACTAGGCTAAATGAAGATCAGCCTATTGTTTCAGTTATGCTGCAAGCATCCTTCGTGTATAGTTTTCATTGATAACATGCAAAATCTGTTGGATCATTATCAACTTTTCAGAGCAAAGAGATTGAGGTTACTTCATCCTTCAGTCAGTTGCTTGTGAAGTACTATTGATGACGGTTAAAGGCATCTGTGACCCATCTGCTGATGATAGCTACATAACTGCACAAAGCAAAGGAAGAGGAATGGTTCTGCAATGTAAGGAGACTTTTTTTCAATAAAATAGATTCTTTACAGCAGAGAAATGAATAAAGAAGTGATCTCTTGCTAAATTCTGTTTTCCCCCAGTGAAATACGAATGAATGTGTTGCGATACAGTCTGGGTTTTACTTTTTGGTTTATCTTTTAAACCATCACATGAAAATACTTGAGAGGGGGAAAATGTTGTTTAATTGCTGTTTGTCTTGTGCATACAAATAAATGTTCATTGACTTGATAACTGTTATTTCCTGTGCATTACTGCAACAGTAATGTAGGCTAGGGCTGTTTTCCCTGGAGAATCGGAGGCTGAGGAGTGACCTTATAGAGGTTTGTGAAATCATGAGGGGCATGGAAAGGATAAATAGACAAAGTATTTTCCCTGGGATCGGGAGTCCAGAACTAGAGGGCGTAGGTTTAGGATGAGAGGGGAAAGATATAAAAGAGACCTAAGGGGCAACTTTTTCATTAGAGGGTGGTACATGTATGGAATGAACTGCCAGAGGAAGTGTTGGAGGCTGGTACAATTACAACATTTAAAAGGCATCTGGATGGGTATATGAATAAAGGATTTGGAGGGATATGGACTCTGTGCTGGCAGGTGGGACTAGATTAGGTTGGGATATCTGCTCGGCGTGGACGGGTTGGACCGAAGGGTCTGTTTCCGTGCTGTACATCTCTATAACTCTATAAGTAAATGAGAAGTGAGGGAAAGTTTCCATATTTAACACTGATCTGGGGTTTGTACAATAAGGTTATTTTCAAAAATGCCAACACTGTCCTGTTTCAGATCAGATTTTGTCTCTATTCTTTCACTCCTTTTGTATCAAAGAGGCAGTTCCCATAAGCAAGCCAACAGATTATTTGTTAGCTCCTCCCTGGATCCTTGCCCTGAGTGATATAGTATCCTATAATGCTAATTGTTAACCTGTAGCTGCAAGACAATCCACTAGACATCAGATAGTCTTGTAAAGTGAGTAATGCCCCTGCCTCTGAGCCAGAAGCCCTCATTCAAGACCACCCCTAGACATGATGGCCAAAAAGGCATGTTCCTGGTGCGCTAAACAGGCTAGTTATTGACCTATAAATTCTTCATTCTTCCATCAAAGGCAGTAAACATGTGAGAGATTTCTGGTCAACCAAAGTAACGGAAGGAGGTATTGAGCCTCCATTATCACTGTGAACAGCAAACTATCACAAACCAAACAGTTTCTTGGACTTCGGGTCACCTGTGACACATTACCACACTCTCTCATTGGTGTTCACCATGTTTTTGTGCATATTTCAAAAGATCCTGTTCTGACAAGTTCATAACAAAACTAATAAATTTATAAAGTTAAAAATCACACAACACCAGGTTATAGTCCAACAGGTTTATTTGGAAGCACTAGCTTTCAGAGTGCTGCTCCTTCATCAGGTGATTGTCCACAACCACCTGATGAAGGCGCAATGTTCCAAAAGCGAGTGCTTCCAACTAAACATGTTGGACTATCACCTAGTGTTGTGATTTTTAACTTTGTACATCCCAGTCCAACACCGGCATCTCTAAATCATAATAAATTTATGTAAGTGAGGTAATTAGAAAAGCAGAAATGGCATAAGATACTGTTGGTACCAGTAGTCAGAATAATCTTTTAAGATAGCAAGATGCTGCCCTTTAATGCATACTTCATAAATCCAGTAATCTGTCAAGTTTTTGATTGAAACTGCCTTCCACAGGCACCTTTTTATATTGACTTCTGGGCTTGTGGTGTGTTAAATGATTCAGAATTGCTACCTACTGACTGAACTCGGCTTCAGTAGTCAAATATTAACTTGGTGTTTTAGTCACTACAAGTCTTGCATATCACAAGTCTAACTTATCGCATGATAGAGAAGGGCAGGCAGTAATTTGTTTGGATAATTATTTATTTGGATAATTGAAGCAATGCCTCTCCTCTGGGACTGAGTTTTCTAAAGTTTCATTTCTCCTCGCTCTGCCTGTTTTGGTCCCTTTCTTTGTCTCAGACTAGGCAGCACACCACTCGCAACTCCCATGCTTCACCCCCCCCCACCCCAAACCCCCATTGTTTCCAGCCAGCAGATGAAGTGAAGTGGCCGGATGCCTCTTATCTCTTCTCTCCAATGGGACTCCAGAACACAATGAAGTAACGAAATGGCGATGGCATCTGGACAGGACACCAACAGCTGCTGCCTTTGGGGGTGAGTCTCTAAGTAGCACACACACACACACACACACACACAACCACGCACAACCTTTTACTGCAACTTTTTGATAAGTTCCCACTGTGCCCTGTACAGGGCAACGTTGGAGAGATTATCTGGGGAAGGGGTGTTTAGGGTACACCCCTGTGTTGAACTCCAGGGGAAGTGTTGGGAGAGAGGGTGGGAGGTGAGTCATTTGGAGACTCTGCCTGGGTTCCCAACGATATCTGCGCAGCATTTCAGTAAGCTGAATTCACTTGTAATCATTGTAAGCAAAAGACGCAATCAGAATTGGTAACACCTCATTGTAATGTTGTATTGGGATCTTGAGATCGTCTTTGGATAGTTCAAAATTCGGATTTTTGATAGTCTGATAACAGAGGTTCCCTGAAAAACATGGTTGGTCCTGCTGTAACGCACATTTCTTCAAAGCCAATTCATGAACATGATTGAAGAATTTAGACCATTTTTGGTAGAAATCGAACTTTCTTTACTTATGTTGGCTATAATGCGATTCAGGTTTCATTGGTTTAAGTTGAGCTGCTATTTAGCGCTTTTCTTAAAATGTGGGACCGCAAGGGAATGTTGATCATATTCATTCAGACTTTGCTTTAAAGATTAAGACTTTCTAAAAATTTCACCAGCATTATTGTATTAATGTAGATTTGTAATGTTGTTGTTTTATTTGCTGCCAATATGCAAGTTAAAATCTTTTCGAAGGTATTGGAAATAGCACGAGGGGAGGTTTCTGCAGAGCTCCAGGAAAAGTGGGGGGTTGAGATTTCTGAAACTTTGCCACAAATGTCGTGTCCTTATTTAGAGGAAGGCTGGCCAAGGACTGGGATTATAGAGCCTGAGTTTGCAGAAGCTGTGAGAGAGGTGCCATGTACCTTTTCAATTTGCCTTGAAAATTGGGGTACCAGGAACAAATGAGGGACATTTGTTAGGTCTAATGAAAAGTAAATAAGGAATACAATATAATGCAGACAAGATGGGAATTTACACTGGCAAAACCATCAAGGAGAGTAAGAAGGCAAATCTGGGGAGGTGCCAAAATAAGGGTTTCAGCAGTAACAAAAGTGAAGCAAACAGTTTGATAATGGATATGGTATCAAATCATAGCTCACTTCCTAAGTGACACGGTGGCTCAGTAGTTTGCACTGCTACCTCTCAGCAGCAGGGACCCAGGATCAATTCCAGCCTTGGCAACTGTCTGTTTGGAGTTTGCGCATCCTTCTCATGTCTGCGTGGGTTTCCTCTGGGCGCTCCAGTTCCCCCTGCCAGTCTAAAGATGTGCAGGTTAATTGGATTGTCCATGCTAAACTACCCAGTGTCCAGGGATGTGCAGGCTAGGAGGATTAGTCATAGGTAATGCAGGGTTACAGGGATAGAGTAGGCGGGTTGGTCTGGAAGGGGTGGTGTGGGCTTGGGCTGAATGGCCTGCTTCTACACTGTAGGTATTTCTATGGTGCCTGCTAAACAGGTTATCTGGTATAGCGGAGAGAAAGGTTGGGCAGGTTTTATGGTGGGAATATCAAACTTCTTGGTGTTGCATTGAAGTAAGTAGTATGGGGGAGCCAGCTGAACAGTGTACATTTTGAGAAAGTGGGGTGCTTGTGACACAAGCGCCCCACCTTTGAGCCAGGCGGCCTGAGTTCAAGTCGCTCCTGCTCCTGAAACGTGTCATAACAGATGTGAATGTTTGATTACAACTATCTATAAGTTGACAAGGTAGTTCACTCAGAATTTTGTGTAGTGATGAAGGAAGTGCCATTGTGGCCTTTTGACAAGGAGTGGGTGAAACAAGCAGTAGACCTGAAATCTGTGGACCTTATTTAGGTAAAACTCAACAATCACCTACCTGCTTATCTTTTTAACTCCTTCTAAACTCAAGCAGTAGTTTGAGCCAGTAGGGGGGATATATAGGAATAATCACTGAGTGATATTTCAAACCATAAAACACTAGCCAGCATGCGATAGCACTGATGTGGAAGATGGCATCTGTAGAATGCAGAAGTTTCTGAGCACCACTGTAATCCACAGCAACCACATTTGCCAACTGAAAATTTTCAGTTAAAAATAACTAGCTTCAGACACAGACGCTTAATGGACAAAGAAAGCTGTCTGGATCTTTTTTTTCCCTCCATCTAGGATGCATTTATAATCTTTTGGCTTTAGTGCCTCAGGTTTGACCCATGCGACGGGCCAGAAGTAAGCAAGACAGGGACTGGGATAGGGATCCACAAGACAGCAGTGGAAGCTGCTCAAACTATCACTTGAGGAAAAAAAACGAGAAGGATTAATCATACTAAATGCTGATAAGACCTCTTAGCCCAAGGATTTGCATATTACGATCAAAAAGTAAGCAGCTGCGTAGATATTGCTTGTAATCTTTCAAAATTCCCTGTATTCAAGAAAGGTCTTCCCAGGGGATTAGAAAAGCACAAAATTAAAACAGCTATTCAAGAAAGATAGACGAAGATACCTAGGAACTGCAGATCAGTGAGTCTTACAACTGTCATTGGGGAAATGTTTGAATCCATGATTGAGGAGATCTGGTAAAAGATGACAAAATCTGTGGCTCCTGATCTCAAGAATGTGCAGGAAGGATTGGGTAGAACAGCACAGTGTAAAATAATAATTGCCTTTGGTAGGTTTAAACCATTACCGAGAAAAGGATGATAGGAAAAGAGACAGTGGAGGCATGGTACATAATCAATAATAAGGGAATATTTTTGTGGCTATGTAATGAGATCTTCCTTGTAGGTTATAAGGTAATTGAAATGAATGCAGAAATTTTAACAGTGAGGAGTTAAAAATGCCATCTAATGTGGCATTGCTGTTGAAAATCTCAGACGGCGAGACCTTGCACTTCAGCATTGTTAAAACTAGTGGCGGAGTGATGTTAGGGAAAATAAGTGTTCACTCAATGCAAAGGATGGAATAGTGTAGAACATGGCAGGGCTTGGAAAAGCAAGAGAATGAATGAACTACTTTGTGATTCTATATATTTAAAAAAGGTATGCTCCTGTAAGGGCAGCTTTAATTTGTGTGTCTTGACAATAATTTGTAGTTGCCAGTTTAACACCATGTTATTTCTGACACAGTATTGTAATATCTGTCTTTTAAAATAAAGGTTATTTTTCTTTGCAGGATTAATGTTGTAGTTTTGAAATCAAGCAAGGTGGCTCTGGAGATGTCAGTATTCATATGTTGTCCCTCACACAGCTAAGTGAAGAGATTTAGAGTCCTGTAAATCATTATATGTCTGAGCTTTTTGCTTAAAAAGTTAAATGAATTTCGTTTGCCAGCCTTAGGCTGACTTTTTATTTCCTTTCCTGATGGGATACCATTTTAGGGCTGGTTATTCATAATATCTAATGTAAAATAAATGAACAGAGAAGTTATTAGCATAGAAACATAGCAAATAGGAGCAGGAGTAGGTAGTTCAGCCCTTTGAACCTGTTCCATTATTCAATATGATCATATCTGATCATTCAACTAAGTACGCTATTTCTGTTCTAGCCCTATACACTTTGATCCCTTTAGCTGTAAGAACTATATCTAACTCCTCTTGAAGACACTCTATGTTTTAGCCTCAACCGCTTCCTGTGGCAAAGAACTCCACAGGCTTGCCACTTTGCGTGAGTTTTCTCATCATCTCCATCCGAAGTGGTCCGCCTCGTATATTTAAACTGTGACCCTCCTCCCAGTTCTGGACTCCCTTGTCGTCAGAAACATCCTGTGTTTACTCTGTGTAGTCCGGTTAAAATTTTATAGGTTTCTATGAGATCCACCCTGTCTCCTTCTAAACTTTAGTGAATATCATCCTCACTGAACCAATGTGTCTTTGTACATCAATTTACTAAGACTTACCAAAACAGTAAAAGAAAATTCATCTGCCCACTGAATTCACAATAAAACATGTTGCCCAAAAGGGAGTACTCAAACTTTTTTTAAGTAATTAAGGAATTAGATTACTTACAATGTGGAAACAGGCCCTTCGGCCCAACAAGTTTACACCGACCCGCCGAAGTGCAACCCACCCAGACCCATTCCCCTACATTTACCCCTTCACCTAACACTACGGGCAATTTAGCATGGCCAATTCACCTAACCTGCACATTTTTTTGGGGACTGTGGGAGGAAACCCACGCAGACACGGGGAGAATGTGCAAACTCCATACAGTCAGTTGCCTGAGGTAGGAATTGAACCCGGGTCTCCGGCACTGTGAGGCAGCAGTGCTAACCACTGTGCCACCCATTAATTATTTCTTTGTATGTCTCAGACAAAAGGAAGGGAACCAACTCAGAATTTAATTAAGCCCTTGTTTGTTTTAACTTTTTAAGTACTAATACTCATTATGAAACATACATTTGTTGCAACACTTACTTCTTAATCATTTAGCTTTAACTTTCTCTCACTTAGAGGAGTTGGGAGGTCAATTTGCGGCTGTACAGGACATTGGTTAGACCACTGTTGGAATATTGTTCGCAATTCTGGTCTCCTTCGTATCGGAAAGAAGTTGTGAAACTTGAAAGGGTTCAGAAAAGATTTACAAGGATGTTGCCAAGTTTGGAGGATTTGAGTGATAGGGAGAGGCTGAACAGGCTGGGGCTGTTTTCCCTGGAGCGTCGGAGGCTGAGGGGTGACCTTATAGAGGTTTACAAAATTATGAAGTGCATGAATAGGGTAAATAGGCAAAGTGTTTTCCCTGGTGTCGGGGAGTCCAGAACTAGTTGGCATAGGTTTAGGGTGAGAGGGGAAAGATATAAAAGAGACCTAACGGGCAACTTTTTCAAACAGAGGGTGGTATGTGTATGGAATGAGCTGCCAGAGGAAGTGGTGGAGGCTGATACAATTGCAACATTTAAGAGGCATTTAGATGGGTATAGGAATAGGAAAAGGGCTGAACAAGGGCTTATGCCCGAAACGTCGATTCTCCTGTTCCTTGGATGCTGCCTGACCTGCTGCGCTTTTCCAGCAACACATTTTCAGATAGGAATAGGAAAGGTTTGGAGGGATATGGGCTGGGTGCTGGCAGGTGGGGCTAGATTGGGTTTGGGTATCTGGTCAGCATGGACGGGTTGGACTGAAGGGTCTGTTTCTATGCTGTACATATCTATGACTCTACTTTTACTTAATCCATATTTAACCCTAATTTTAATTCCATAAGTTTGGCTTGATTCAAATACTCCCCAGGTTCAAGTGAAGTGGCCAACTTTGTTCTTTGTGTAGATCTCTCCTCATAGTTAATTTGTCGACTCTGAAGGTAACTTCTCGGCACATACTTCTCAAATGTTGGTCTTGAAGGCTTCTCCTGAGAAATTCCTTTATCGTGCTAACTTATCTCAAAATGTCCTTTGACTTCCTGAACATTCTCTGGCACTCGGCCAATAAATTGATCAAAGCCTGATCACGTTGTTCAATCCCAGCCAATGGAATTTACTGGTAAACATTTGGCAATTGTTTATGTCACATTGTAAACAGTGACATTCCATGTTCCGTATAAAGTAAAATGATGCCAGTCGACCTAGAGACACTGTGGCACTTGTCTTACTTGGTAAACACAAGAAACTGCAGGATACAACATATCCTCGCTGCGGTTTTAACTGAGATCAGAGTTTAGACTCACTTGCCCAAAATTCCCAGCATGCCTCATTTTAGCTCTTAACCAGTCTTTTAAGCATTTCTGCTGGTCACCTGACCACAAATGGATGAAATTCATGTGTGATCTGATGGCCAGTAAAGGGAGGTGGTTACAAAGGAACCAAAGCTTGGACCTGAGTATCCAAGGTTATGTAACATTCAAGAAGGACAGGAAGCTCAAAAATGATGGTGGTTTAACTTTAATTAGAGAAGTCATTAATGTTTTAGTGGGTGATTACTTTAGTTCTGAAGTTCAAGACAGAAAGAGTTTAGGTGGAACATAAGCTATTTGGTGGCCTCTAAATTACAGTTTATATGAGAAAATTAGAACTGTATGTAACAAGGACACTGGAGTGATTTGTCAGAAATGTCAGACCACTGGTGATACTGAGTAAACCTAATTAGTACTAATATTGTGGAGGATGAATTCTTGGAATGCATAAAAGATGGTTTTCTAGAGCAGTACCTTGTGAAACCAATTAACAAACAGGCTATTTTAGCTCCATAATTGTACAATGGAAAAGGGTATTTGATAAATTGGTGGAAAGGAACTTTCAGGTAACAGTGACCAGAAAAGGTTAGAATTTCATTTTAAATTTGAAAGTAGTGGTCCAATCAGAATCCATGGTTATATGCCGAAAGAAAGGAAATTATATAGGTATGAAATCTAGATTGTGAAATTATGTATTAACTCTTTTCACGTAGTTTGCAGCAATAAAAAAGTTTATTTAATGCAAAAAGCCAAGACATGGCTAACAAAATCATTTATATTTTAGTAGCTTAAGGGTAGAGGCCTGTAAAGTTTAAAAAAAAATTATGTCTGAGGATTAGGAGCATTTTAGAATTTGGAAAATGAAATATGAGAGTAAACTAGTGAAAAACACTATATGTATGTAAAATAGGAGGAAAAATAAGCAAAAACAAATATGGTTCTACAAATGGTAAAACAGATCTTGAATGTTTCTGAAAAAAGCCAGTTTGTCAGTTTATTGTATTGCAATTATCAGGCCAGTTCACAAGAATACCAATTTAAAGGGAAAACCAATAATTAAGTTTAATGTCAGTGATAAGGAAAATGCTAGAATCTCTAATAAAGTTATGATAGCATGGGCAGGGTCAGCATGGACTTAAGAAAGGTGAATTATGTTTAACAAACCTGCTGAATTTTTTTTTCAGGGTGAGTTTTTTAAAAGAATGGTGGAAGCAGCGCATGTGGTATATCTAGATTTCTAGAAAGCTTCTGGTAAGGTCCTATACAAAAAATTGGCAAACAAAGTTAGACAACAATAGTTGGTGGGCATATTCTGGCATAGATTGAGAACAGTTTAGACAGAAAACAGAAGGAGACAATTTTTCATTGCCCATTGGCAGGCTATGACTAGGGGTATACTGCATGGGTTAGTGCTTGGACCCCAGCTATTCATTATCTATACTGATTTGGATGAAGTATCATATTTCCAAGTTTGCAGATGTTATAAAACAGGTGGAAATGTGAGTTGTGAGGAGAATGCAAAGGTGCTTTAGGATTGTTTAGAAAAGCTAAGTAAGTGGATAAAAAAATTGATAGATGGAATGCAATGTGGAGAAATGTATGGTTGTCCACAGTTAAGAAAAGAAACAAATATAGAATATTTATTAAATAGTGAGAGACAAAGACTTGTTTGCGTCACTGAAAATTAATATGCAAAGTTGAGCTGGCAGAAAGAGTTGTTGAGGCCTGAGCGAGATCAGCCATGATCTTGTTGAACGGTGCAACAGATGCACGGTGGCCTCAGTGATTAGCACTACTGCCTCACAGCACTGGGGTCCCAGGTTCGATTCCAGCCTCAGGCAACACTCTGTGGAATTTACACATTCTCCCCATGTCTACGTGGGTTTCCTCTGGGTGCTCCGGTTTCCTCCCACAGTCCAAAGATGTGCAGGTCAGGTGAATTGGCCATGCTAAATTGCCCATAGCGTTAGTTGCATTAGTCAGAGGGAAATGGGTCTGGCTGGGTTACTCTTCGGAGAGTCAGTGTGGACTTGTTGGGCAGAAGGGCCTGTTTCCACAGTGGAGGGAATCTAATCAAAACAGACAAAGAGCCTACTGCAGTTCCTATATGTGTTCTTTAGTGCCTATAAGGTTTGCATTCAGAAGATGCAAAATGAAAATTTTTGACAACTTTTGTTTGTTTATTTGAAGTTATTAGCATGATACTTCTGTAGCATATCCTTGTTTCATGCAACTCCCAGTGACAAAACAACAAACAACACTGGAAGTAATACAAGCAATAGTGGATAAACAAATGCCTACATATGTTATTAAAATGGTCTAACTGTTGTAGTAAATTACAGAATTGGAATTGCTTTATTATTTGTTATTCTGTAGTAGAAAATGTTGGTGTAAGGCTGAATGTATTTCAACACTGTGAAAGCTGCATAATTTTCAATAGTGCAAGCACGAGCTTTCATGGCAAATAAAATAATAGGCTGCTGTTTTCTTTAGTATACATCATTTCATGAGTCTCTGTTTGGGAATTATTTTTCTAACAATTGCAGCCCGGCTTGTTGTGCTTTGATTTTTTTTTGTTATCATGCCAGCGTGTGAAGCATTGTCCCATTGTCCGAGGTGAGATACTCTCATAGTGCTTCCAGCAGTTGTAATGCAGTTCATATCAGACTTTGAGCATTCTTCTTCTTGAGTTCTGTGCCTGAAGGCAGCAGCTTGGTGATTATTTGCTTAGGATAAGGAGGCAGGTCACAAGTCAATCTCAGCCATAATGGGAACTGAACACCGTTCACCTGATCCACCTGCTTACTGTCTAACTAACTGAGCTAACTAGTTCCATACTTTGAACATTACCCAGACAAAACCCAAACTTTAAATGACATTTTTCACAATATCAGCAAATCTCAACATGCTTCATGAGTAATGTATTACTTGAGGAGTGCAGTTAATGGTGTCATATAGGGAAGTCCACTAGACAGCCAGTTATCTCTTTGTAAATGATTATCTGTTACATATCAGTTGTTGTATTTTTATTGTTTGTTTTATATAGAATTTAAAACAAAAACAGCCAACCAATCCATGTTGGTATTTATGTTTCATCTGAGCATCTCATCCTTCCTCATCTAACCTGACATGCATAATCCTTGATTCCCTTTTCCCTCCTATGCCTATCCAGCCTCCAATAAATACAATTATCATACTTGCTTCAGCAATCCTCTATGGTAGCAAGTCTCACATTCATCATTCTCTGATAAAGATTTTTTTCTGAATCTGACATTTGATTTTTTTTGTTGTTGGTTGTTTTTTTTTGATGGCCTCCAGTGTTTTGTTTTAATCATTCTTTCATGGGGCATCACTGACCATACTAGTCGTTATTGCCTACCTCTAATTGCACTGGAGAAGTTGGTGGTGAGTTATTTACATGAATCGGTAGTCTGGAGGTTTGTTGTGTGCACGGTGATGTTAAGAAGCAAGATCCAGGATTTTTATCACGCAGTCAAAAGGCGTAGTGATATATTTTCCAAACTGGGATGGGTGGATGGATGTGACTTTATGTGAAATTATAGGTGATGGTTTTCCAATGCATCTTCTATCCTTGCTCTTCTAGGCCATGAAGTTGCAAGTTTATGCAGTGTTGTCAAAAGAGTCTGAGTATATAGTTGCCATGCATTTTTAGCTGGCAAACACAGTTACCACTCGGTTGGTGGTGAAGTGAGTGAAGGTGGAAGGTTAGGTGCCACTCCAAATTGATATTTTTTTCCTGGATGTTACAACCTTCTTGAGTGTACCCATCTTGGCAAGTAGTAAGCATTGAATCACTCTTTGACTTGCACCTTTAGTTGGTGGTCATACTTGGAGGAGACAGGAAGTGAGTTACTTCAGAAATTCCCAGCCTCTGATCTGCCCATGGGTCACAGTATTCATGTGGCTGACCCAGTTCCATTCTGGACAATGATAAATGCTGACATGTTATTTGAGTGTAATTCAGCAATGTTATGCCATTGAATGTCACAGGGAGCTGATTTGGATTCCCTCTTGTTGGAAGTTCCCTCTTATTGGACATTACTTTCCATTCATAAGCACAAGTCTGGATGTTGTCCAGGTCTTTCTGCTATGAGCATGGACTGCCTCAGCATGTAAGAAGGGACAAATGGTGCTGAGCATCATTCAAATTTTAGCAAACATTTCCACTTCTGTCATTATAATTGAGAGAAGATCATTGATGAGGCAGCTGAAAATGGCCATGGACCGTTCCCTGTGGAACTGAGGGTTGTTGTGAGGTGGTGATAGTATCGTTTCCTCTGGGCCAAGACGCCTAGATTCAACTCCCACCTGCTCCAGAGGTGTGTTGTAACAATAAACCTCAACACGTTGATTTTAAAAACAAAAGGTGCCCTGAGGTGCTTCTGCAGTGTGTCCTGGGATTGAGATTATTCATCTCCAACAATTATTATCATCTTTCTATTGTGCTAGATATGACTCAAACCAGGAGAGTTTTCTTTGACTTCCATCCATTTCAGTTTTGCAAGGGCTCCTTAATACCAATCATGGTCAACTGCATCCTAGATTTCAAGGGTGGTCACTAATACATCTTCATTTTTTTTTTGTTGTTTATGTTTAGCCCAAGAATGTAACGGGTTCAAGAGCTAAATTGTCCTCGCGCTGACTCAGAAAGGAGGTTATTGCTGAGAAAATGCACCATGAGAACAACTTTCATCACTTTGCTGATGAATGACAGCAGACAGAAGAGGCATAATTGGCTGGGTTGGATTTCCTCTTTTGGTGGAAATACTTCAGCAATTTTCCACATCATTAGGTATGGGTGGCTCAGTGGTTAGTACTGCTACCTCACAGCGCCAGGGTCCCAGGTTTGATTCCTGCCCTGGGCAACTGTCTGTGTGAAGTTTGTATGTTCTCCCCATGTCTGCATGGGTTTCCTCTGTGTGCTCCGGTTTCCTCCCACAATCTAAAGATGTGCAGGTTAGGTGAATTGGCTCTGCTAAATTGTCCATCGTGTTAGGTGCATTAGTCAGGGGTCAATGTAGGGGAATGTGTCTGGATTGGTTACTCTTCAGAGGGTCGGTGTGGACTTGTTGGGCCAAAGGGCCTGTTTCCACACTGTAGGGAATCTAATCTAATAAGATTGTTATGACTCTACTGGACAGTGTGACCAGTGATGCAGCTAGCTCTTCAGACGATTGCCAATGTTTTGTCAGGACCCATAGCCTTTGCCTTATCCAATGCCTTCTACCATTTCTTGATTGCATGAGGATTGAAACCTACTAAATACTGATATCTGTAATGCTGGGGTCCTCAAGAGAATGAAATGGATTATCCATTTAGCATTTCTGGTTGAAGGTGGTTGCATATGCTTTGGTTTTTCACTTTGCTTTACCATGTTCTCCCATAATTGCAGATGATGTTTATTTGCAAAACTGCTTTCTCTTGTTAGTTGTTGAACTGTTCACTGCCATTCACAATTGAATATAGCAAGACTACAGAGCTTAGCATACTTGGCATATAAATAGTTTTACTAATTGAAATCTGCCATTATAACTACACTATTGTTTGCAACACCGTAATCCCCTTGCAGGTCTTCTCTACATCCTTTGCACTAGTTAAGTGGGTATAGGCTACATCAAGCAAAGTCATTACTCCCTTTTCTTCTCCAAGTTCTAGCCAAATAGACTCTATCTTTGAGCCCTCTGAGACATCCTCTTTTGCGGCATTACAATGCTCTCTTTCACACATTCTCTTTTTTCTTTCCTATTTTTTCTGAATACTTGTACCCAATTTCTGTCCAGTTCTGCTTTGCTCTTGAGCCAAGTCTTGGTTATAGCCACATTTCATCACACCATATTGCAGCTAGCACCTGTAACTTAACAATTTATTGACCACATCCCATGCATTCACAAAAATGCAGTGTAACTACAATTTAAGCTCCACTTCTTTCTTTCATTCTGCAACACCAAGTGTTAACTTCCTATTCTCTGTTTTAATGCTGTCTCTCCCAGTGCTTTTTGCACCCTATTATCACTCTGTAATATTGACTCCTAGTTCCCACCCCATTGCAGAGTTAGTTTAAAGCCACCCATTAGCATCAGCAAAACACCCAACAAGTAACTCGGTTCTGGTTCTCTTCAGTTATACCCTGTGTGGCTTATACAGGTACCATCTTCTATAGAATCTGTCCCAAGTTCCCTTCTAAAGCTAACTCTCCTGCACCCTCTTTGCAGCTACAGATTTAGTTGTCTTGTCCTCCTTTTGTTGTACTTATTTTCATGTAGCACTCGGGGTAGTCCAGAGATTAATACTTGTAAATTTGCAAATCCCTAATACTGTCCTCCAACCATGAACCTTGCAAGATTTGTCATTTGCTACAATTCTGCCCTTTTCTGCCCCTAGTTTTCAGTTCTCTCCCGATTGGCAGTGATGCTTTGAATCTTCTGGGGCCTAAAATTGAGAATTCCTCTTTTAAAAAGCCTTCTCAATATCCCCTCCAACCACATACACCACTAACCCCACCACACCACATCCTAATAAGCTCCTTAAATTCTACCTTTTCGATCAAGGTTTTGGTCAGCTCTTGGAATATGTCTTTGTTTTGGTCAGCATCAAAGTCACAAGCACGGGGAATGTCACATTACTAGTGTATAGGTGGCATACCAGTGGTCCTGAGAATACTGCTCAAAAACCAAAAGCCAGCCAGAATGACTAAAATAGGAACATGAAATTAGAGTACTGGTGCAGTGAAGATATACATATTGAGAAGCATACTAATGTTATTTTTGCATCCAAGTGTACTTAATGTGAACCTGGGCGCCTGAAATGAGCAAATATTAAATTTATTTTTAAAAAATGTTTATATTGCCTAAACCCTCTACACATTTAACTTTTCATACATCCTTGATTTTATGCACTCCATATTTCTTTAAATGGATAAAATCTCAATTGAATCCCAAAGTACTTTATGGCCAATGAAATGCTTTTGAGGAACAATCACTATTCCAACGTAGGGCAGAAAGCAATCTCCACAGTCAGCAATGTGAAAATGACCAGATTTATGTGACGCTGTGGGATGAATATTGGCCTGATCACTGGGAATAATTTTCCTGCTTTTTTTTTAAAATAATGCCATGGACGTTTTAAAATCCACATAAGAGGACAAATCAGTCCTTCCCTCAACTAAACAACAGTGGCTCTGACAGATCATTGCTCTCTGGCTGGAGTTTTGAGCTGAAATCTTGGAATGGCGCTTAGACCCACAATTGGCCATCTCTCAGGTCAAAGTGTTACCTAATGGGGCATGGCTGACAGGACTGATAAATATATTGTGAACTTCACAGCTAATTACACAATGTTTGCGTCTGTAATATAAAGGTGGTAAGAACAATGACTGCAGATGCTGGAAACCAGATTCTGGATTAGTGGTGCTGGAAGAGCACAGCAGTTCAGGCAAAATCCGAGGAGCAGTAAAATCGACGTTTCGGGCAAAAGCCCTTCATCAGGAATAAAGGCAGAGAGCCTGAAGCGGTGAGAGATAAGCTAGAGGAGGGTGGGGGTGGGGAGAAAATAACATAGAGTACAATAGGTGAGTGGGGGAGGGGCTGAAGGTGATAGGTCAGGGAGGAAGGTGGAGTGGATAGGTGGAAAAGAAGATAGGCAGGTAGGACAAGGCATGGGGACAGTGTTGAGCTGGAAGTTTGGAACTAGGGTGAGGTAGGGGAAGGGGAAATGAGGAAACTGTTGAAGTCCACATTGATGCCCTGGGGTTGAAGTGTTCCGAGGCGGAAGATGAGGCGTTCTTCCTCCAGGCGTCTGGTGGTGAGGGAGCGGCGGTGAAGGAAGCCCAGGACCTCCATGTCCTCGGCAGAGTGGGAGGGGGAGTTGAAACGTTGGGCCACAGGGCAGTGTGGTTGATTGGTGCAGGTTGAAGGGGATAGTCTCTCGGGAAAATAGAAGTGGCAGTCAGGTCTTGGGCACTAAGAATGAATCTTACCTTAAGCAGGGTTTGTAAAGTTTTTAAAAAATAATTGTTAGCAATTACTTAGCAATAAAAACAGAAAGACAGATGAGGATGGTTATGAATCGGAACAAAGCAAGTTAATTAGAAAAGGCAAGTCAGAGAACAAGGTAACTCTGTAGAATTGAACTGCATTTATTTCAATATAAGGGGTTTTAAAGATAAGGTTGATGAACTCAGAGCAAGCATGGGAACATGGGACTGGGACGTCATAGCTATGACAGAAACTTAGCTGAGGGAATGGCAGGACTGCCAACTTGATGGTCCGAGTTATAGGTACTATAGGAAGGGAAGCAAGACAGGAGGGGGAGCGGCATTTTTGATTGAGGAAAACATTACTATTGTAATTGGAGAGGATCTGTCTAAAGGATCATCTAGTGAAATTATATTGGTAGAAATTAGAAATAAGAAAGGGATGATCACTATGATGGGATTGTACTATAGCTCCCTCCCCACCCCCCACCCCCAGTCCAAGAGAGAGAAATTGAGGGGCAAATATATAAAGAGATCTCCGTTTTATAAGAATATTAGGGTTGTAGTGGTAGGGGATTTTAAATTTCCAAACATTGACTGGGACTGCCATAATGGGACTGGGGCTTGGATGTTGAAGAATCTGTTAACTGTGTTCATAAAAATTTTCTTTATTAATAAGTAATTGTGCCTACTAGAGAAGAAGCAACACTTGATCTTCTCTTGGGAAATAAGGCAGGGCAAAAGACTGAACTGTTCGTAGGGGAACACTTTGGGACTAGTGATCATAATTCTATAGATTTTAAAATAATCATGGAAAAAGATTAGCCTTCCATAAAAGTTAATGTTCTTTATTGGAGTAAGGCAAATTTTAATGGTATGAGATGAGAGTTGATTGGAGTAGACTGTTCACATGTAAAGGGCTGACTGACAAGTGGGAGGCTTTCAAAAGTGTGATAATTAGCATTCAAAAGGGTTATGTCTCAGTTAGAATGAAGGATAAGGCTGGCAACAAGATGGTACAACACCAGGTTATAGTCCAACAGATTTATTTGGAAGTACTAGCTTTTAGAACACTTCTCCTTTGTCAGGTAGCTAGTGTGGCCTCCAGATAAACTTGTTGGACTATAACCTGGTGTTGTGTGATTTTGAACTTTGGCAGTAGGAGACAGGGCGGTGCTGGAGGATTTTCTTTGGGCTGGAGACCTGTGACCAGAGGATTTCCACAGTGATCAGTACTGGTTCCGCTTTTGTTTGTCATTTATATAAAACAATTTGGTTGAGGGTATAGGAGGCATGGTTATAGTAAGTTTTTGGATGACACCAAAATTGGTGGTTTAGTGGATAGTGAAGAAGGTTATCTACGATTACATAGAGATCGTAATTAATTGACTCAATGGGTTGAGGAGTGGCAGCTGGAGTTTAATTTGCATAAATGTGAGGTGCTGCATTTTGGTAAACAAACAAGGGCAGGACTTGTACAATTAATGGCAGGGTCCTGGGTAGTGTTGTAGAACAGGGAGACTGAGTTTCTGGTACATAATACTTTGAAATTTCTGTCACAGGTAAAAAGGGTGGTTTCCTTTATTGCTCAAACCTTTGAGTATTGGAATTGTATGTCATGTTGAGAATGTGGAGGATGTTGGTGAGGCCTCTTCTGGAGTACTGGGCACAATTCTGGTCACTCAGCTATAGGAAGGTTATTATTACAAGGATGTTGGTGGGAATGGAGGATTTGAATTATAAAAATGGGCTGGTCCATTTTTCACTGGAGTGTAGAAGGTTGTGGGGTGACCTTATAAAGGTTTATAAAATCATGAGGGGCACAGATAAGTTAAATCTCAAGGGCCTTTTCCCGAGAGTGGGGGAGATCAAAAACTACAGGGAATATTTTAAGGTGAGAGAAGAAAGTTTTAAAAAGAATACAAGGGACAAAGTTTTTACAGAGAGAATGGTTTGTGTGTGGAATGTACTGCTCAAGGAAGTTGTGGATGTGTGTACAGTTACAATGTTTAAAAAAAAATTTGGAAAAGACATTTAAAACTACATGAAAAGGAAAGGGTTGGGGGGTATGGGCCACATATAGGCAGATGGGACTAGTTTAGTTTTGAAACCTGGTTGGTGTGGACTAGTTGGACCGCAGTGCCTGTTTCCACGCTGTATGACTCTGTCTCTATATCCCTGGTTACTTTTAATTATAAAAATCTATTATTGATTTCCTTGATCGAACTCAACTCAACATCCCCAACACTCTGGATAGATAATTCCAGTGATCCACATTCACTGAGTGGAGAAATAACTCCCCATCTCAGTCCTTAATGGCTCAACTCTCCTCCTTATGTAGCTTGAGAGGCAAGTCGCAGAAGAACACTCGCTGTTCACAGGAGCCAGAATTTGACAGCGATATTGCTAGTGAAACTGTCAGTGTTCTCTGTCATGACTCAGCTAGAAGTGACAACAAAAGAGAGTGTACAAGCATAGAATAATAGAAATCTAGATGTTGGTGTCGGTGAAGCATGCTTTGAGACACCCCAGAATGCAATCAGTGGGAAATAGTGATCATAGAGTCATTCAGCATGGAAACAGACCATTCAAACACTCCACACCATCCATAATCCCAAACTAAACAAGTTCCACCTGTATGCACTTGGTCCATATCCCTCTAAACATTTCTAATTCATGACTTATTCAAATGTCATCAATATTGCTCTGTACCCACATCCATCACTTCCACTGGATGTTCATTCCACATTCAGGTAAGAACATCCATTCTTATTACTAGTCTCACTATATAACGCTTTGAAAAACTGTACAATTTAAAAGGTGTTGTAACTAAGTTTTAAATTGCTATTAACTTCAGGATTTCCGTGAAACACCCGCACTGGCCTTCAAAAGCTCACTTTACATTTTCTGAAATGTCAAATTTCTATTTGTCGTAAGTTTTCACATTTTCAGAAACGATTTTAAATTGTCTACCTTGGATTTAGGTAGCTAAAATAAATCCTAACCACTTATTATGATGCTTGGACCTTTTAAATGCAAACTGAACTATTGTAACCTTTCTGTGTGGGAATGCTTCAAGGTGTTAAATTGCTTACCTGCTTACTAACAACATTACTGTTATATGCCCTTTGACTTGGTGCCACATGTAAATGGGACTTTGGGTAATAGATGAATGACACTGCAGACAGATTGGAAGATCATTGAAGTGGGCAACTAGTTCTGACCACTCCCCACCTCTTCATCCGTTACATTGATGACTGCATTGGTGCCACCTTGTGCTCCCGCGAGGAGGTTGAGCAATTCATCAACTTCACCAACACATTTCACCCTGACCTTAAATTTACCTGGACCATCTCTGACACCACCCTCCCCTTCCTGGACCTCTCTATCTCCATTAATGATGACCGACTTGACACTGACATTTTTTACAAACCCACCGACTCCCACAGCTACCTGGATTACACCTCTTCCCACCCTACCTCTTGCAAAAATGCCATCCCGTATTCCCAATTCCTCCGCCTCTGCCGATCTGCTCCCAGGAGGACCAGTTCCACCACAGAACACACCAGATGGCCTCCTTCTTTAGAGACCGCAATTTCCCTTCCCACATGGTTAAAGATGCCCTCCAACGCATCTCGTCTACATCCCGCACCTCCGCCCTCAGACCCCACCCCTCTAACCGTAACAAGGACAGAACGCCCCTGGTGCTCACCTTCCACCCTACCAAACTTCGCATAAACCGAATCATCCGCCGACATTTCCGCCACGTCCAAACAGACCCCACTACCAGGGATATATTTTCCTCCCCACCCCTTTCCGCCTTCCGTAAAGACCGTTCCTTCCGCGACTACCTGGTCAGGTCCTCGCCCCCAAACAAGCCACCCTCCAATCCTGGCACTTTACCCTGCCACCGCAGGACCTGTAAAACCTGCACCCACACCTCCTCCCTCACCTCTATCCAAGGCCCTAAAGGAGCCTTCCACATCCATCAAAGTTTTACTTGCACATCCACTAATATCATTTATTCTATCCGTTGCTCCCAATGCGGTCTCCTCTACATTGGGGAGACTGGGCACCTCCTAGCAGAGCGCTTTAGGGAACATCTCCGGGACAACCACACCGCCCCGTGGCCCAACATTTCAACTCCCCCTCCCACTCTGCTGAGGACATGGAGGTCCTGGGCCTCCTTCACCGCCGCTCCCTCACCACCAGACGCCTGGAGGAAGAACACCTCATCTTCTGCCTCGGAACACTTCAACCCCAGGGCATCAATGTGGACTTCAACAGTTTCCTCATTTCCCCTTCCCCCACCTCACCCTAGTTCTAAACTTCCAGCTCAGTAACTGTCCCCATGACTTGTCCGGACTTGTCCTACCTGCCTATCTTCTTTTCCACCGATCCACTCCACCCTCTCCTCCTTGACCTCTTACCTTTATCCCCTCCCCCACTCACCCATTGTACTCTATGCTACTTTCTCCCCACCCCCACCCTCCTCTAGCTTATCTCTCCACGCTTCAGGCTCACTGCCTTTAATCCTGATGAAGGGCTTTTGCCCGAAATGTCGATTTCGAAGCTACTTGGATGCTGCCTGAACTGCTGTGCTCTTTCAGCACCACTAATCCAGAAACTAGTTCTGAGTTCCCTGCCGCTGAATCTTGCCTCATATGGTGGATTTAATGTTTACAAGGAGCTCATCTGAAAGATAGCAAGGACAACACTCATTGAGTGTGACACTAATATAGACAGCAATAACTCAAGTCAGGATAGTGAGTAACCTCATGATTTGGAGATGCTGGTGTTGGACTGGGGTGTACAAAGTTAAAAATCACACAACACCAGGATATAGTCCAACAGGTTTAATTGGGAGCACACTAGCTTTCAGAGCGCCGCTCCTTCATCAAGTGATTGTCACCTGGTGAAGGAGCGTCGCTCCGAAAGCTAGTGTGCTTCCAGTTAAACCTGTTGGACTATACCCTGGTGTTGTGTGATTTTTAACTTTCTCCTGACTTAGAATGCGATCACTATTCCTTCACGTCAAAATCCGGAATTCCCTCACTCAATGGCATTGTTTGTCTAGCTGCAGCACATGGACGGCAGCAGTTCAAGAAGATAGCTCACCTTCTCAAGGGCCACTAGTGATAGGAAATAAATGATGGCTAGGCTAACGATACACGCATCTCCTGGATGAATAATATTTGTTTTTAAATGTTAAACAAGGTCTGTTTAACTCAGTTTTCGACTCAGTTTCGTTCTTCCAGTGAGAGTTGCCCGCATCGCGTCCTCTCAACTGAGATTGCATTTCGAACACAATCGAAGTTTATGACCAGTTGTCGCGCCAGTGATTGGTAAATACGGAATGTAAAATTCACCCCTGGTATAAATCCCACGGCAACTCTGCCTGAACTAAAGGGCTTCAGTCTCACGACGCGGTCCGTATGTAAGGGGGTTTCTGATATTTGCAGTTTCAGTCAAGGAGCACAGAACTGTTTCCTCCCCGCCCCCCTCCCCCGTTTACAATTCCCGACTTGATGTCCTCCTGCTGGACTGGAAAAATGAACAATCTTCTCCGTCAACCCTGACCTGTGTAAGAAAGCTCCGCTCATCACCAGGGGGAGAAAAAGCCCCCGCTGAAATTGCATGCACTTTGCCTTCTGCAATGATGATGTGCTGGCGACTTATTTGCTGTTCACGTTTGCTACACAATAATGAGGATTTTGACTTCTTGTTTCAATTGCATATATCGATTTAAAGTGGTCTGCACAAGTGCGGTTGCAATCGAGTTTCGACATTCCACTTTCAAACTCAGCTGCTACGACCTATGGGAGCAGCAGGCAATTCTCAACATGATCTGGGTTTGGCAAAGAGGGGCAGTTTCCTCTCCACTGCCGCCTGGTGGCTGAGAGTTACTGTACGTATTCGAACAGTATAAACTCAAATGACATGAAGTGAGGTTGGATTCAAGTTCTGCTTTCATATTTTAACCTCAGAGCACCTGCAGTGATAATCCACGGGTAAGACAATTTGTACTGGGAAATCTAAAATCTTGGGAAATCTAAATTGAAATCAACCCCATAAATAGAGGGGGTTGTGTACTCGGAAAAGGAATACAATATTTCGATTTTCGTCCAGGCCTCGCTTTTATTTGTGTCACTTAAGGTTGAACTTTGTGACACCAAACACTGGTGACTGTTAGTATTAACTAAGAAATCCTACTGCAGGTCGCTCCGTTATCTTATCACTGTCGAAAACGAGCAGATCAATACGGCGTATAACTTTTTAAAAAGAACAAATTAATTAGTCCTAATGAATTAGCGCTTCATTTACTTAAACGTGGCGCAGTCCATGAATTAAAATTGCATGCAGTGATTCAAGCTTTGGTAAAAGGCAAATGATTTCGTTGGAAATTTCTAATAAATCAAGGCCATTCCACTTCACAAGACAGCGGTTCTCAGAACGCTCTGAACTTGAAGTCGGGGGGGGTGATGGTGGCTCCGATTTCAAAGCACGCCATTTGTGCAGGTTCCCCTGCTTTGTAAGCGGTAATTAGATAACAATAGGCATAGCAGGGTGTCCCATATAATCAGAACACCGGCGTCCACAGCCCAACCAGGCGTGCTCTCATCTCTCCCCAGAAGGGGTTCACCAGCAAGCACCCTGGGATGAAAACCACAATTAAGGCTTTCAATATTTAATATTACAACGTTTTTCACTTTGGAGAAAATCGCAATTATGCCGGTCTCATAGACAGGGAGCTAGTCTTCACTGATCCGAAGGCATAACTTATATGACTGCTTCTGTGTAATTAAAGCCACCATCTCATTGTTGGTTGTATTTTGTTTTTGTTTACTAACATTTCAGCATTTGTAGGGAGTGCATAACAAATCATACAATTCACCCTGTTTCATAGGCACGTCAATCACAGGACATGTAGCTCTACAAAGTAAGTAGTCACTTCCAGCCTAGATGTTTTGCGGTGAATTGATATTTATGTACTGAATATACATATCCGTCTTTAAAGTCGGGCTCTGAGATTTAAATGTTGAGACAAATTGAAGCCCACATTGGTTGGCCTTTGACCCCTGTCGCTGTGTTGTATTGGCCTGTTCATCGCTGATTCAGTAGTCGAGCGACCAATGCGAAAACAGACAGTAATTGGTTGGTTTCCGAGTTTGTGGAAACTGACCTGAAATTAATGATTGTGTGTAGAAAATATAGCTGGTACGTTCAAACGATTTTGCGTAAATCCTATATTAAATCGGCCGTATCTAACCGCGGGAAGGCTTCATTTTGCTTAAATTAAATATCATGAATTAATTTACCGCCTTTTAGAAAATGTTAATGTATTTTCACTGTACTCTTGTTATAACATAGTCATAGAGTCATAGAGATATAGGCATAGGTGTTTTAATGTCGTATACTACACTTAAACTAGTACAATAATGTACATGATCCAACTCATACACATTAGGGTCCTTCATA
Source organism: Chiloscyllium punctatum (assembly GCF_047496795.1). Taxonomy (NCBI): domain Eukaryota; kingdom Metazoa; phylum Chordata; class Chondrichthyes; order Orectolobiformes; family Hemiscylliidae; genus Chiloscyllium; species Chiloscyllium punctatum. The sequence continues at coordinate 97,018,073 of NC_092747.1, forward strand.
CACAAAAATAGGAAAGCCACTGTATTTTATGAGTCAATATTGTTTTAAGATGCTTGTGACCAAGTAGAATTGCTGCATGTGCGCAGGATAGCGATATAGTGATCTATGCCTGTGTTATATGGACTGCAATACCTTAGCATTCAATGCATATCACGCCTATTTACAATTTCGCTGGACCGTTGCCATTCAAACAAATCATAGCCGGCTATTTGTGGAAAATCTCTGCTAAGAATTGGTCAGAAGGATTTCTGCCTCGTTACAAAGAAAAAGAACAGTTCAAAATAATATCGAAACACAGAGCGAAATCACACATTCCTCCACATAATACTCACGGGAAGCGTCATCCGCTGGATGTTTTAACAACAGTTGAAATCTGCCCTCGATTTTAATGCGCGTTTTGGTGGAAAGAAATCTCTGGGATTAAAACAGGATGTTATTAGTCTAAGAATCTTGATGATTTCATTAGGCAACTCAAAAAGATATCTGTCCCTCTATGCCACCAACCACCTCAATCGGGAAGCAAATAAATTCATTTCCTGTCTACAACGCTTTTAAAATTGAAAACATTGATTGTGTTTTCAGGAATGTTAGAGCAATGTGGGGATAGATTAGTCGGTTATTTTATCACTTGAATGGTTTTCTGCATATAGACAGATGGTTTTGAATCTGTGAGCCACACTAGGTATCATTTTTCAAAGATGGGCTAGCCTGACGACTATTCGGGCTGAGGATAGTATTTATTGAACGAAGTACAGAAATGTCACATTTGGTGTTAAGGGAAGACAAGAACCAACATAAAGAGGAATCTTACCAGCAAAAATAATACGTTGTGTGTTAGGTGATTGTATACCTCCGTTCTTATAAGATACTATTGCAAGTATATGTGTATAGCCCATTTGAAAGGATCCAAAATCCCTGGGGCAATTCACAGGAGCATTATAAAAGAAAATGTGACCGCATATATTGAGGTAAGACAGCAGATGGGCAAAATCTTGGTCGAACATGTAGTTCTTACAGAGTGTTCTGAAGGAGCAATGAGAGGTCTAGAACTGCAGAGCGTATCTTCCTGAGTTTGGAAATTAAATTATTGAAGGCCGATTAACGGTAGAACGATTAAAATAAGGGATGCTTGAGAACTATATGCGCATACAGACTTGCCTATTGACCATCTGTCACCCTTCAAAGAGCCATTATTTGTCGTAGATGACAAGGAAGATGACAAAATATAAATATCATTTTTTAAAACTGTAAGTCTGAAATTGCAGCAATTACCATTGTCTTATAAATAAGGTATCCGTGTATAACCAGCTAGTCACAGTGGGCTGCCACTTTAGAGCATTAACTTTGTAAGGACAGGCAAAGTTAGAAATCACAAGAAAGACCCAGCTCTCAGCCTAGACTGATAAACACAAGAGCATCTAGTGTGCAGTACAAGATAATCAGCGCAGCTGAGTGTACACTGTTGACTGCCAACCGTGGTCTATTTAAGGGGAAGGTTGTTGTCCATAAGAAAACTCGTACACCATAGTCATCATATTCTTCACCGAAAAAAGCTTAAGTGAAAGCAAACATACTGCGGCTGCTGGAAAGCTACAGTAAAGGCAGAACCAACAGGTCTGATAACGTCCGTGGGGAGAGAAACAGAGTTAACTTCCCAGTCGAGAAAGATTATTTCTTATCTTCAAGGAAAAGTCATATTCGTTTCGAAACGTCAACTTTCTTTTTTCTCTCTCCACAGGGGCTGCCAGAACTGTCGTGTACTTCCTGAACAAAACGTCTTTCTCCTACCTGCTTTAAATAGACAAACTCATTTGGTTTTTCACTTTTCATGTTTAATTATTCAGATAAATCAACAACATTTGAAGAACACATTTGCTGTAATAAAACCTACCTCAAGGTAGTTTACGTGAACGTTGTCAAAACGTCGTTAGACAAGTGTCAATAAATCAATCTTTGCCTATGAGATGGGCGATATTCGCGTTATTGTTTTTACCGTACAGAGTTCAGGCTAAAGCTGTCTATATTGATGGCTAAGAAATATGTCTTTTCCTCCTTTATCAAGTATGCCCCTAATAACAATCTACTTAAGCAAAACCTTTCGGTGAAGCATTTGGAAATTCAGGACTTTTAAATCGGACTCCACTTCCAAATGAAAACAGAAATGCACTGTTTTATTTTATGTACAATATTAATGTTCACTTGAGTATGGATAGGAGATTATATTCTCTGCAGTCATCCAGAACCTTTCGATGAGTACAAGGACGGACACAAAATTTTTCCCACCTTTTGCCAGTTTTAAGTTCAAAGCTGAAGGTTGGTCAATAAATATGAAGTAATGACGCCCGAAGAAATCTGGACTGCATGTTTTACATCGCACTCTCTAAGGTCGAATGAGGGAGTCGTGAACTATCGCCAGGTTATGTTATTCTCAACTCGTGTTTTTTTCACCTGAACAAATATATGCCACTGACGCAGATGCCTATTCGAAGTCATGGGCTGAGATGTTTTGTCTGGGAACTCAGTGCGCAGACGTCTAACTTAGGTATAGGCCTCTGTTGGGAAACCTGTTGCAATCATTTTAAATGCTGAAGAGCTGTTGCTGGATACGTTTAATAATTTACTTGCGAACTTCGTGTGTTTTTTTTGAAAAACCTCATTTCCGGCGTAGAAATATAGGAAAACTACGAACGAGGAAAGACCACTCGTCCATCAAGTCTGTCTTATGCTGCCCTAGTTAACTCAAGACAGATCAGAACGCTGTAACGTGCCTTCCCACACAATCTCCCGGGAGTGATACACACCGGTGAGAGTGCGAGATCCCACCATGACCCCGACTTCTTTGACATAACAAGGTAGAGATTTTTTCTAAATGCTCATTTGTTTTGTTCCAATTTTCCTGCTTTATTTATTGGGAGCGATAACAGTGTCTGCAGTTGCACGATTTTGGTTGTATACAGAGGAAAATAGCAAATGAAAATGCGAAGAAGAGCAAGACCTAATCCATTGATTTTGGAAATGCATACATAATTGGATGTTTCCTTCTGATGGCTACATGTTGATTGCATGCTTTCCATTTTTTTCTCTTTTGTAACCTGTTGCTCTTCAGTGAAATCTGATCCAAGCTGATGCATATTTTGCAGATTAGGTGCAATAGCATTGTACCACTGACAGAAGAAGGCTAAATACACTCTCTAGACCCGCTATTTACATTTCTGTAACTGGCATGGCATTAACAACAGAAACTAAACACGTTTTTGGCTGTTGTGGGAAGGTGGCTTAAGGAAAACTTTTTTTTCGTCGTAGATGCAAAAACTTGGATGCCAAATTAGTTCGAAACTGAATTCATCTGTCAGGATTTATGTTAAGCACTTAATAGTTGACTAACTATTCGCAGTCAACAGATGTGAATACCTTGCACGGTCTTACGATAAACGTCTAGAACACAGACTCCGATATCTGAATCGCTTTTAATTATGTCACATGGAAATTATCCCTGTGTTAGAACTGTCCAACCACAGTGATAAATGGCGACTTCTAGAAACGCGATAACTTGGTAATGTTTAATTAATTGGCACTACTAAACCGCTCGCAACTATTGAGATAAGCAGTCCGGCGGATTTTTTTTAACACGTGGTTTCTCGATTTTAGAATTTAAATGAAACTTTTTGGTTGTATTTTCCATTAACTGTAAAATAACGTGCTCACCACAGAATTGAACCTATTACAAAGGACATTTTCGAATACAGATAAATCAGATTACAATTGCACATAATTGAAAATAGGGCGCGATGCTAAATCGTTTAGAGTAAGACTGCTCTCCTCTGTATACAATGTTTTTTGCTGCTTCGCTATAAAATATAAATACATTCAGTTTTCAGATTAGACTGGACTTAATGTTCACAAACCACAGAATAGCCTATTTTATCACATCCGACCCCATTCAGAAGGTCAGTCAAAAGTATTAAGGCAATATAGGCAGTTAAATATAGGGCTGAAAATGTGTTGCTGGAAAAGCGCAGCAGGTCAGGCAGCATCCAAGGAACAGGAGAATCGACGTTTCGGGCATCAGCCCTTCTTCAATCCTGAAGAAGGGCTGATGCCCGAAACGTCGATTCTCCTGCTCCTTGGATGCTGCCTGACCTGCTGCGCTTTTCCAGCAACACATTTTCAGCTCTGATCTCCAGCATCTGCAGTCCTCACTTTCTCCAGTTAAATAAAGGGGATTGTTTTATAAAAATCTACCAATTTGAGATCTACATAGGACGGCAAATACAACTTTTGTGATAAACGATTCAATCCCAACCTCTATTCTTGGAAACTGAATTCTACGGAATCATATTTACTGTTATAACTGTTGTGAACATATATTACATGTGACCGTTTACTGTGGAATGGCACACGGCCACACATCATAAGTTCTATTCAAATTAAACAGTTAAAAGTTTAGATTTCTACAGGATTAGAAAAAAACATCAGTCTCTTTTGTTTGCTGTGCAGCACTGAATAATAGTAAGGGTGGTATAAAAATAAGCCTTGCGTTTAGGTAGCGCTTTTTGACCATTTTACTGCATTGTCTGTAGCGTGGTTAACGTTGTAATTCAAGAAATTGGGTCGTGCAAGTTATTTTGTTTGCTGCATACGATGTGGAAAAACGCATAGTATATTAAACACTTCTAAGTAACCAAATAACCAATTCAGATCAGTTTGTAAATAGCCTTGTTAATTTTATAAAATGTTGCCGTTCATTCGTTGTTTCCATTCATGATTCCCTGTGTAAAAGTTTCCAGGTAAAATGCAGAATGATCGTACGAGTTGAATAATGTTCTCGAGGGTTGGAATTTCTAGACTGACATAGCTTCCAGTGGGGGTTAACGAAGATGAAGCTCAGTGAAGCTGCCTCTCCAAAAAGTACACGAAAAACATATATAATTACTTCTACACCATCAACTCCAATCGTATCCTTAAAATGATGAGGTGTTGCGATAGGAATACATTCCTACACTTGGATGTGAGAAGTGCGCGTGCGCATTCCGCTTGCTCCCCCACCCACTCCCCGGCGGTAATGTTTGTTTAATGGGCCTTGGAACATTTTTTTAAATGCTGGCAGAAGGCAGAACGCGCGAAGAGAGCCCGGTGTCTGCTCGATTCCCTTCCTGGAGGCGCCGTCGCTTTACTGCAATCGTGGGAGAGATGGAGGGGGGAGGGAGGGGTGGACAGAGCTGATCAATAATTGGATGGGCTGCGTCCTGGATGTGTTAAAACCTGTTGAGCTGATTCGAACAGGAGCTGTCATTACTCGCAAACGCATTTTTGTTTTGTCACGCGGAGGGCGCAAGGAGCTTCAGAGCATCTGCTCGGATTGCTCAGTAACAGCGGGAATCGCACAGTCTTCGGTCTACTTTTCAGATGCATCTGGGCAAGGCTCGGGAAGGTTTAGCGCTGTCAAGAGATTCAAAAGCCTCGATCGTGGACGCCGCGCCACCGTCTGCCCTCTGCAATGTTTGCAATCGCTTCCCGTGACTGGAATGGTTATTTCCCACGTGCTCCTGAACGGCTGGAACGGGAGGGAGGTTGTATTGTGGGAGCTGTAGTCTCCTTTCGCCTTCCCTCTGACTTTGCAGCCTCGTGGGGGTCCGGGGGAGGACAGGGGTGGGGACTGGGCGTTTGTCAATCAACAATGAAGGGTGGGCGAGCGCGCCTGCGCGAATCCCTCCACGGGCCGGTCCAATGGGCTGCGGCCTCCGGCGCTGGTCTCCCGGGCAACCGCTTGGCCGCACGCGCTGGCGCGGGAGGGACGCCCAGATCTCGCGCGAGCGCAGAGAGGGGGCTGGGCCGAGAGTGGGCAGCAGGTGTAAGCGGAGCCTGTGTGTGTCCCAGGCAGCAATAGGGAGGCAGCACTCACTGAGAGAGAGACATACATACACACACACACACACATACACACATAGAGCAGGAGTGTGCAACTGGCCTGCAGTTCAACACAGAGCTACTTATATCTCTACATGTTTGCAAGGAGAAGACGAAAAAAAATACGAATGCACACATATATGTAATATGTGCCCACAACTTTTGCGTTCTCTTTAAACACAGTTCCAGCCTCACTTCCTCTCCTCTTTCTAGCATCCCTATGTACAGTGTTCAAAATGATGTCCATGAACAGCAAACAGCCAGCCTTCGGGATGCATCACACCCTACCTGAGCACAAGTACACTTCTCTGCACTCCAGCTCGGAAGCAATAAGGAGAGCCTGTCTACCAGCTCCGCCGGTACGTACCTTTATCTCTCTCTCTCTCCCCCACCTCTCTCTGTTGTCAATATGGACTAAGTTGTGGCTGCAAGGCAACCGTCTGGCAAAATACCGCTTAAATGTTCTTTATCTGCTCGCTCAAGTCCGTCCATGCCTTTTGCAGGATTGCAACTCGTTTCTCAGCGTTCGTGTTGTAGGTTTAAATGTTTGTGAAGTGTTAAAAGTGACTATTCCCTGTTGAGAATTAGCTGTTGATCATGTTTATTTCTTTCTCCCTCTACCCGCCTCTCTCTCTCTGTTTGTGACAGCAACTGCAGAGCAACCTCTTCGCCAGCTTAGATGAGACCCTGCTCGCCCGCGCCGAGGCTCTGGCGGCCGTGGATATCGCCGTGTCCCAGGGCAAGAGCCACCCGTTCAAGCCGGATGCCACCTACCACACCATGAACACGGTGCCATGCACGTCTACCTCGAGCGTCGCCCTCCCGCACCCGTCCGCCCTGTCCTCGCACCCCCACGCCCACCACCACCACCATCCCCACCAGCCGCACCAGCCGCTCGACCCGGGGGAGCTCATCGACCACCTCAGCTCGTCCTCGCTGACCCTGGCCGGGGCCATGGCAGTGGCCGGAGGAGGGGGAGGAGGAGGAGGAGGAGGGGGGGACGGGGGTGGAGGGGGAGGTGGTGGTGGTGGTGGGGCTGGAGGAGGCGGCGGCGGGGTGGTGTCGACCTCCTCCCACCCCCACGCGGCTCACATGCACGGCCTGGGCCCCCTGAGCCACCACCACCACCATCACCACCACCACCACCACCCTCACCCCCACCAGGCGGCCATGGGCATGGCGCCGCACCCTCACGGCCTGGTGGGCCACGGCGTGGCGGGGTCCGGCCTGCCCTCGGTCAACGACGTGGACGCCGACCCGCGGGAGCTGGAGGCGTTCGCCGAGCGCTTCAAGCAGCGGCGGATCAAGCTGGGGGTGACCCAGGCGGACGTGGGCGCGGCCCTGGCCAACCTGAAGATCCCGGGCGTGGGCTCGCTCAGCCAGAGCACCATCTGCCGCTTCGAGTCGCTGACCCTGTCGCACAACAACATGATCGCGCTGAAGCCCATCCTGCAAGCGTGGCTGGAGGAGGCGGAGGGCGCGCACCGCGACAAGATGAACAAGCCCGACATCTTCAACGGCGGCGAGAAGAAGCGCAAGCGGACGTCCATCGCCGCCCCGGAGAAGCGCTCCCTCGAGGCTTACTTCGCCGTCCAGCCTCGGCCCTCCTCCGAAAAGATCGCGGCGATCGCCGAGAAACTGGATCTGAAAAAGAACGTTGTGCGGGTTTGGTTTTGCAATCAAAGACAGAAGCAGAAAAGAATGAAATTTTCCGCCAACCACTAGCTGCAAGAGAAAAGCGGGATCGCCCCCCCCCCCCACCCCCCACTTTCTTCCTCCACCCCCACCTCCACCTTTTATTCCACCCTCTTCCCCTCACCTCGAACCCCCCGCCGGCAGACTCGATAACAGACAAGTTATTTTTCTCTCTCTCTGGGGGTGACCGAGGATAGTTGTTCCTCCTCACTTGGCTCCCTCCCGGACTTGGTCACAGTACTTTTTTTGTGTGTGTGTGTGAATCTCACTGTGTAATGGAGCGAGCGGAGGTTTGCAGACGAGTTCCTGACGAGATCCAAGCGAAGTCATCGGTCTCTGAGGCATCGTGGTGTTTGTGTTATTTTTTTTCTTTCACATTATTGGTGAAGTATGCAAGTCACAGGTAATTCAGACCGCCCGGTTTCTGTGCTGAAATTTCTAGATTTTTTTTAAGGGGAAACACAGGAACAAAACTGTAAACGTGCCAGACTGGCCTCTCCTGTTATTGGAAACAAAATGCGAAGAAAAGTTGATTGATGTTCAGTCACTTCGGTATAATTTCACTCCAGTGTTCCATTGATGCTGCTGTGCTCCGTTTTCTCGTCCCTTTTTGTCAACAACAACAAAAATCGTTACCTCGACAACTTTTTGTTATTCACCAGCCCATGGAGTCTGTTGCGTTAGGACATTTCGATTCTGACTTTTCAGAAGCCGATTGCTTCAGTTACAAAAAAAAAGCTCAGGCACGATCGTCCATTGATTTGATATGAGTACTTACTACTGGAGAGGGATAACGTTGTGGTACCCCCCACCCCCCCCCACCCCATGTAACATCCTTCCTTCAGTTTATCTGATAGAAGAAGCACAGTCGTGCTTGTGGATATTCTGACTTGATTTGCCGTTTGGGACAGTATTTATGCAGATCGTGGTATATAGCCTCATTATTAATTATTTTGAATTCTTAATAGAAAAAAAAGCAAAATATACAAAAAAAATCGCAATTGACATTTTACAGTGATAATCGTTTCCAAAGGTCTGCATGCTGATCAGATCACGGTTTTGTTTTTTTGTCAAATGTAACGGGCGTTAGCTGTCGGCACTCCGTTTTTTGGTAATTGCACTAAAAGTATGTTGCAGAGTTTAGTATATCGTACTGGATGGAAAACATGTTAGCGTATTAAGGTTTACGATCAAAATTCAAGCGATTCTCGCATCTAAAGCTTGATACAGGACTACCAAAAGTTTGCGCATTAAATACTCACACGAAATTATTGATTCTGTTTTGGGTAGGAATATCTCCTTTAGCAGGCATCTAAAATATGTGCGCAGGAGTAAAATAACTGCATGAGCTGAGGATGGAATACCGAATTTGGCGCCTATGGATTTGATACAAAATTGTTATGTCTGCAGCGCAAACATTCTATGCATTTGGAACTGAAATGAGCACTATAGCGTAGCTTGATAGACCTTGTGGATAGTGTGATTTCACTGTTAACTGCCTGTTTTCACTAGACACAACATTATGACCCTGTTTATAACTGTATATAGGTGTTTATTGTAAATAACTTTTTAATTTGCGCACATGTTTACAAACTGCAACCACGTGTGCATCATACGTAAAAGGAAAAAAAGTTTCACTTTAAGTCGAGCCCTGTCCAATGTATATTTGCCAAGCTTTCTCCTGAATTGTGTTTTTTAAAATTTATTTACTTATTTATTTAATTTATTTCTGTAAGCCAAATACAACAGGGAGATATGTCCTAGCACATTTATTAATAAAAAGGGAAACAACTGTCTGTTTAAGAGTGCTTTTTTTTGTTCTTAGTAAAACTGAGGTTTAAGCAGTTAGAACGTCGCCGTTATCATGAGAAGGCAGTCTATAAGTTCTCTATGCATGCTCTAAACCATGAACACACGCGAAAGCATACACCGGCTGTGTTCACTTCAGAATTTGAACAGTTCGAACTCTTCGTTCTGAGTTTTGAAAGGAACTAATGATTTTAAGAAACAAAACATGCAAAAGGTATTTGCAATTATGCATTTTAAAAAATAAAGAAGTCTCAAAATTCGGACAATGGTGCTTTATATCTCTCACCAGAAGAACTTATAAGTTAAATACATGTTTTCCCCGAGTCCCCTTGCTTTACGCCAAAATGTCATTCAACCTCTCTCGTCAGGCGAGCCGTGAGTTGTGGCATTATGAAGTACGTTTGTGATGCCACCTACTGCACTACTAGAACAGTTTTCATCCTGAGTTTCAGCTAACAGGTTTTGGGTTAACTTTTGGATCCCTCGATCATATTTTCGCGCTTCTAAAAAATGGAAGCGTTGAAAGATCCTTAACAAAAAGGCAACACTTTTAAAAATGCAACTACACCTTTGAATGAATAGGAACATGTGCGGGTGTCTTACTTAAGCTTCATTGATCTCGTTGGTGTTAGTTGGAACAAACGCAAATATGGAATGCGAAGTACCCGAACTGTAAATGTTTTTCAGCTCTGACAATATAATATCGTTGCGACCATTATTCATGAATAAAATTAGATAATTAGTAAGGACATCCATTGTTGTACATTTACACAAAGATCGCATACTGTTCAAAACCCCAGCTGCGGCACAGGTAAGATTTCACATTCATGTCAAGCATTGAAACAAAATCTAGAGACAATCCAAAAATAAAATACGGGCGGAGGGTTAAGTTGATGGCATGTGAGACTTTCTCTCAGTATAACAAAAAAAAGACAACATTTACATTATGTTAAATGAAAAAGGAGCAGTAATACATTTTCATGAAAATTAGCCTTTGAAACTCTAACTGGATTTCAAAATAATACGCTGACACCGGCCCCTATATGTTCTATATAGAATTTTGTTATCAGTGAGAAGTTACATTTTTACTGCTACACTCCATCTTTATTTGGCTATAAGGAAATGTGCAGTGTGTACAAACCCGTATTTAAAATACAGCAAATCCTAGAAAATGACGGGTCACGATCCACAAGGAATAACGTGAGAATTGTGGAAATCGCATGTAACACTTGTTCGGCAATTGGTATCAACTTATATTAAACCATCATAAATGAATAATAGACACTCACTGCCGTGATCCTATTGATTTTTCCTCCTGTCTGATACCCCGGCTAATTTCTCTGCTGCTTCAACAAGATAAACGCACCAGTACTGCAGAGTTACCCAGGCTCATTCCAGAAACCTTGGGGTTTGCCTGAAGAAATCATTTTCGACATTGCTGTTAAAATAATTCTCTGGAATTCGGTTCCGCCGGTTATATGATCACGTGCACGTGTAGTCTGCTATTAAATTACTTTTAATGCGATCATCGCTTCTGAATTCGAATTAGATGACCCGGGTTATTCTCCTTCAATACAAAACATTTTATGATGTATAGAGGCAGTATTGAAGAGTTTGTCATTCGCACAAAGCAGGTCTGTTGGTCTTATGAAAAGAAAGGATTGGATATCATAATTATCCTTAAATAAAATTGCAAGTAATTTTTTTTCATTATGCAAGTTACGGATTGTTATTAATTTTATTACTGTAAATTGTGGAAGTATGCAACACGTTAGAACTTGCCACTATTTGATAATCTAAGACATTAATTTCATTTTTTTGTAATGCACAGCAAAGTAGCAGCCCAAATCAGTCTGACACAGCAACTACTGTCTGCAGCACGAACATGCTCCCTTATCGTAATTATTGCCTTTTGCACTGTCAGATCTGAGAGGATTCTCACAAATGTAATTACGAATGCTTTGTAAATAATTCATGTTAAGAGATTCAACAAATTAATAAAGCGAAGGATGACAAGAGGCTAATTAAAACTTTGGTAATTGTTGTCACGACAGCTTTGTTGTATGCCACGCTGCAAAACCCTCTTTGAAAGAAAAATCTGCTTTGATAAGAAAAAATGTCCCAGTAGGCTTTTAAACACTTTGAACTTTATTTAATATACATTTATTTTTTAACTGCATTTAACAAACGATTTACTCCATTTCGCTCCTTCCTGTATGACTTTTATTCTTGAATTGTTTTGACGCCAGGAATCACGGAAATACAGAAACTGCACAAATGAAGCGGTTACTTTATCTACTTTCCGCCCATCCAGTATGAAACTTCCTCGCCAAAAAAAAATAACAATTCAGCGAGACAACCAAACATCACGCGCGGCGCACAGAGCAAATGTAAGAATTTAAAAACAGTTGTTCAACTCTGGCTATCGCTTGGAAGTAAATAGAAATCGAAATACATCAGTTTTTTTTTAAAGTGGCTGGCACGTTCTTTGTTTAGGAAATTTGGTCAATGACACCCAGCTCAAAATGTTCGACCATTTCTTGCAGCAATAAACCTCATGCAATTGTTGATTTTCAAACAAAAAGACTCGGGTTTTATTGTGATGATAAATGTGTTGCCAGTTTTTGACGGCGATTGAACAAAGAAAAAAAAGCAAATGTCCGTCTATTGTATGAATAATAATGTTAAATGTATATTGCCACGTAAATTTGCAGTATCCATTTGATGACCATTCAAATTCCGAAGCGGCACTGCAACCAACGACAATGCAAAAGCGACACTAGATGGCAGTGTCAGAGGTCAAGGTGGCGAGGACCACCTACAGCCGCACCAAGAATAGTGCAGGACCTGTCGATACCTTTGAAACTTCAACCAGAATGGCAGGGCACGTTCAGACACCCCCTCCCCCCACCCCACCCCCCCCACTCATTATTTCGAAGCCTTCCCGAATTGTTCTTTCCCAAAGCCTTGTTTTGACCTGGTCTGTTGACCTAATCATATGTCTTCATAAGCCGAATGAACCACACTGAACACAAGGTCTCATCATTTCTACTGCTTGCTCAGTCTATGGGAAACTCATTTACACAGGGAATTCTCAGGCAGTCATGTACTGGCAATAAACATTTAATGAAGCTTGAGACCTACGTGGCCCGGACTGTGTCAGAATAATTTAATTGGAACATTAGCATGGATTCTTCCACATGAAACCGGTGATCTCAGATTATGGGAGTTTAAAGGGTGAAAACATACCAAATAAAAATTCCAGCAACGTCTATATTTTATCGGAACTGACCAGTTCAGTTCCGAACAGCAGTCATATCGGACTCGGAAAGTTAACTCCGTTTCTCTCTCCACAAATGGTGCCAGATCTGCCGCAGCATTTCTGTTTTTATTTCGGACTTCCAGCATCCGCCGTATTTTAGTTTGATTTCTTCTTGGTCACTGCAGCCAAATTGTTGGAATTCTTATTTTAAAATTTCATGAATATTGATATCCCAACTGCTCATTTTTCAATAAATGGATTCAGCCTGCGTAGATATTATGCGCGTTTAAAAATGTTAAATGCAGTTAAATGCAACATTAATCGCCTTTGCTGATATAAAAGCAGTATTTTCAAGCAACCACCTGATTTTTTTTTTCAGTGCGTTGAGGAAAAAAAAAGGGGTATAGCTGCAGTCATTGCCCAGAAAAAACTATTTATTTCTATTGCCTGCCAAGACAGAGACATTTTAATGGGGTAAGGATTATTTACTTTATCTTAAATATCTATTATAGACCCAGCTGCAAGGCTTGTTTCGTTACCTTCACCCTATTTGGGCACATTATGACCGTAAGATTTTTGACACAATACAGTAATTCAAACGGTTTCAATAAAAAGGCAGTTTCATCAAATTTATATCGGCTACAGAAACGCGGTATACAGATAGCAATATGTAATGAATATAAACGATGTTTAACGGGGTCAAATGTTTATGGGAATATAACAGGCAGCACCGCATGTAAGTTCGCAACTCGAGTTGCATAACATGCCTTTCCAAACACCCTCTACGTTTCATTCTGCTGTAAAATCGTGTGATGGTTCACCAGCCAACTCTTACCACCAGAGAGCAAAACAAAAGCCCGAAAACCAACAAAGTAACTAAACGACTTATGAAATCGAAAAATGTCTATCTTCTGCAGATTATGACAATTTCATCCTTTGAGACTGCCCCTTCTACGTTTACTTTTACCTGCAGCCGATGGATAGCGACAGTCTCTGATAATAGCCTAGATAAAAGTTTGCAAAAACTTTTATCAGCCACTGGAAAATCCAATTGAATTCGGTGTTCCGCGCGACTGCTCATACCTTACACGGGATCATGCTATTGTCAGGAAATTACACAGTTCAACAGTGGCTAAGATACTTTTTTTTCAACGATCCTGTAAAAACGTTACTTCGCCAAGCTACAGTTTTAAGGGGAAAACAATTACATAGCCTCCATTATTTCAAACTATCTGCGCGGTCAAAATGTAATGACAATGATAATGGTACGAACTTATTTCATTTTCTTGGTCAATAACAAAGCTCGCTAAATTATAATAGCGGTATACGGTCCTCTTCTAAACTCGACATGATAAGCATTTTGGTGAATGGAGAACTTACAGTAAGGTACAACTTGAGTTGGACAGAAAACGGTTGTCTGAATCCAGTTCTTACTTAGATCTCATGACCAGTAAATTGCTGCTTAGCAAATTACATAAAGGCGCATAACTTACCAAATAGCTTTATTTTGGAACATTATTGATAAATATTCTGTAATACAGTCTTTAGCGACTTTGCAAGGACCAGCGTTGTTAGAGGGGCGAGTAGATTTGTTTGTGCTGCAAAACCGAGACTATCCTTCAGATCGTGTTTGCTGATGATACACTGAAAATTTAATTTTAAGGAAGAACCGAATAACGTCTTTTTAAGGGTGTCGATTCGCGACAGCCAATTTTCGCAATTTCTGCTTTGTTTTGTTAGGTTGTATTGCAATTTGCGACACCAAAAGTCTTCGCTTAGTTTTAAGTTGATCGGGGTGAACATTACGCTTTTTCTTTGTAGAAACTAACATCACTGGATGTCAAAGACGCTGCTATGATACCAGTAAAGCACACGTAACAAACAGCGGGCGAGTGCAATCTAACATGCCAAAACAATTGCTTCGACTAGTTGTTTAAACGTCTTTAAAGACCATGCTAGATAAGTGCAACATTGCAGTCGTTCTGCAGTAACATCTCGAAATGTGGTTGCAGTGTAGTCAGATGCTTATTGACATGCTCGGTTCTTCTTAGATAAATGCACCATAAAATTCCATACTACATAAATTTGTGGAAAACATCAAGAAAACAAGCGTTTTGTAGCAGTGCCTCATTTGAAGTTTAAAATTCTACAAGGGGAGCTTGCGATAGCAGTTCCACTCATCTCTTTGAACCTCTATTTTAAAGTGATTTTTTTTATATAAAAGGCATGAGAGCTGGGATCCCTTTAAGTATAAGTCTGTCATTGGCAGTAATGCATTATTGAAAGCCTATCAAACAGCTCTGTGCTCTGACTTTACGAGGCGTACAGAAGATGAAGTCTGACTGTCTGACGGCACAAAAGCCTCTAATATGTTAATCGCCGTAGGGGATGCCTTAGGTACCATTTCAAGCTGCTTCGCACACCATATGTCGGGCCGTTTGCCACATGTATCTATTAATCAAAAGGAAACACGCCAGAACACCAGCCACCCCACCTTTTCTAACCGTGCCAGCACCTCCCAAAACGATCACAGTATCTCAAGGAAAAGTCTGACCTTTTCAAAGAAAATAGAATACCCCTTCTAAGATGACCAGTGACCTTTAGCCTCCCTGTCTCCCGCCCAAATCAAGGTGTGTGACCAACTCAATACTTTCGATTTTCATTTGCACATGGAATTGATCACAAAAGCCCGAAGCTACAATTTTAATAGGATGTTAGTTTCCTTAAGTATTGAATGTTCCTCTCTGCAGTAAATACGAAGTCGTTAGATAATGTTTGGCACTTGACAATAACATAGAACATAAATAATGGGCATTTAGTAATTCAATTATCTGTATTCTTACACAGATTACATATAAGGAGATATTGTTGTGTCGTCTATTTGGCAAAGTGCTGAATATTGTGAAACACTGTCGAAAAGAGTGGAATTATTTGTTACGAAATTGTAAAGAGCAAATCGGAAGCATTTCTCGAATTCAGACACTCATTTTAAAGACAGATTCTGAATCACGATAATATGTTTACTGCGTCATTGGACGAATGTATAGCTGCACCCAAGAGAAACTGAAATACGATTTTGTAAAGTTCCCCTGGGAGTAACGTCTGGTCAACGTGACCAAACCGACAGAGAAATTCAGCGTCACTCACGTGTTTCGAAAGATCTGAATTATAAAGCGGTGTTGAAGTTGTTGTTGGGTCGGCCAAGAGTGACCTGGACTTTTATCCGAGTAAAAATTGTCTCATCAAACCCATTTTAACCCTCTCCCAACACAGAGGTCCGCAAAGTTTACAACTAATTATAAAATGAATTCAGGGTAATTTTGCAAATTGCTAAAAGAGACTTATCCAGACCAGTGGTCACGTACGACCCATGCAAATGGCGACAATGATATCGCGGCCAAATGTGAAAACAAAACAGCGCCATCTTTCAGATTGTAAGATGTCCAGCAATATCAATGAAATTATCCTGAAACTTGACGTGGGATTAGTGTGGACAACTTCTGGTATGTCTTACGACAGGCAAATTAGCAAAGGCGGTAATGGGAAAGAACAGGAGCTATTTCCCCGCTGTGTCCCGAATCCTAGAATTATCACATATTTGGTGATTCTTGGCTGAAATGTTAATATAAAGGCCTCTGAAGCGGTTATAAAGTTTATGATTAAAACAAAAAGACTATTGCGCTTCACATGGAGTTTGCGAAACCAATGCAAAGCAACAGCAGATAGAGTCTAACAATACAGTTTCGATTTGTTTCTTTAGTCTATTGGGTCGAGTATGTGAGAAATGCCTTAAAATAAACACACACTCACGCTTCAAGTTCCCCGAGTGGAAAGAACGAGGTGCAAACTGACTGCCAACAAGAGACAGTGCATCCTCGTCTAATTTTCATGCACGCAAGCATGCAGATTTTTTTTTGTTCAGTAAGAAAAAGCCCATATATCTGTCGATTTAGGTTTCTAAGGAATCGTAACTTAATTCCTTTAGGCTATTCATCAGCGCAGTAATTAAACTACCAAATGGATGTAAATAAAGTGAAATTGGTTTCATGACAGATGAGACGAAGAGGCCTTTTGACATCAGCAGGGCAGGACAATAATTATTTCTGCATGAGGCTATATAGAGAACGCCAGCTGGATTTATTAGGTGCTACATATTATTTGCTACCAGCACATCGGACAGGAATGAGCACGATTCAGCTGTCAGTTTTTTTTTGCATTTAGCAATCTGAAAGTACAGATGAAATATTTTCTTGGAAAGATTGTATGGTAACGGGGCCAAACAGGGGAGAAATTTCAGCACCACGGCCAGTGCCACGCCTATCACTGAAAACAAACAGCTCCCAGCCAAAAACGTACTGTGTAGCACAGTTCTTGCAGTCGGATCAGCTGTTCAAAAATGGAGCGTTCGGGGAAAAGGGGCAAACAGAATTTTGCAAATAAAGGTAACAGTGGGTTTCATAGCCACTTGTCTTCAAGTGCTATGCTCCAGTCGAGTTGAGTCAACATTTCATAAAAGAAAAGATGATTTGGTAAATAAACTCACAAATTAAGCCACATGGCAACAACTTGGAGCCAGGCAGACAATTGGATAGTGAGGAGAAAGTGACCTTACTAAAGGATTATCTTAGAAATCTTGATTGTCTAACAACCAATACCACAAGCATTAAAAACAGCATCGAGATTTTTAGTCATTGGATACCTCCAATTAATTAATGGCCTGAAAGTTGTCAAATACTCTTTTGCATACTAAAGCCTCGTATCTGAGACTCTGGTATCAATAGCAACTCTGGGAGGGGTAGCTGCGCGGTTCGGTGGAGGAATTATCAAGCGAAAAGTGTCAGAGCAGATCCCTAGAAATCTGTATTCATTTCAAAATCCTATTTGTTGAGTAATCTCAGCCATCATCACTAAATCTCGGGGCACTGATGTAGTTCGAGTTGTTGTTGACTTAACGTAAAAATTCAATCACTGGGGTTTTTGCATCAGCCGGGCTACTTATTTGTCTAATAAATCCGTCATTTTGTAAGAAAAATATTTGAGCAGCCGTACTTGACCTCTTGGTACCCAGAAGTCACATTTATTCCAGCAGGTTTGCAAATGTAGAATCCAGATGATCATTTATCGCCTGTAGGTGCTTGGAGATATTGTGAAAACGGACTCGAAACAGCTGCCAGGAGCTTGTCTTTTCAGGAGGTCTGACTTGCCCCTGTAGACATTGTACAATCAACAGCAGCCGTAAAGAGTCACACACACAATGCATATAATACAGCTAACACCATAAATATAAGATGTTCAAACACCAGTCTGCATGTGCCCACGCAGTGCATGCTTTAGGGCATACAGCGACATACAGAAAACATGCACAGGCACAAGCTCATAAAACTTGCATAGAAAAAGGTACTAAACATGCAAAGTAATAAACATATAATGCGTACATACACAGATGCACACAGTATAAATTCAATGTGTACACCTAGAGACGCTTAAATGTGCAGACACATAGCACAAATACAACTTACAATCTTTGCCTGGGCAAAACATATGGAACTGACATAACTGAATAAGCACATAGATATAGATGGAACACAGAACTCGTGAACAGACAGGTATGTACCGCACAGAAAGACAGCGTTAAACATTCACCTTTCAACACACAGGCACACACCCAAGCAATGAACCTCTCACTTCTCCTAATATTTGAGTAGTAAGCAGGCTTCAGAAAAAGACTTATTCCATTGTATTAGTAGCACTGTCTGCTGGTGTACAAGTTAACCTAAAGGACAAGACTGTTTACGAAAAAGCCGTTCCAACATGTGTTGCAAACACGTGTCAAAGTCGAGGTCAACAACAATCGCTCCCCAGTTTTAGAGATCAGTTGCCGATTACACTTTACTCTTAAAATTAATTAACAATGCTTCATTTTCGTTTCATGTAAACGATGTCATTTTGTAGATGACTGGCATTTCACCCACTCCCCACCCTTCAACATTTTCTGTGACTAGAACAAAGAAAGCCAGAAGTAAGAATTTTTAATGCGCAGAATAGATAAATAGAAGGTCGATTATTAACCTTTATGATTTAAAAGCACACGTTGCATTAATAAAACACAAAATAGTTTATATAAACGTCATTATTAAGTTGACAACCACGAACATTTAGAGACGATGCAAATATTTCAAAGACTGAAAGATATACTAGTTCCAAGGACTGCGGTCGATTGTATAATTTGGTGGTTGAATTGGTTTACATCAAAGAAACATCAAAAAGGTTTCGACTCAAGACCTACCAGCAGCTGGTTGGACGATATAGGTCAACGTTATATCAGGGATGCGCCACTTATATCTTTTTCAAATAGCTAAAACTTCTCAAAAACTTTTCTTTGGTAATCCCGAAAGCTAGCCACAGAAATTCAGATGGAATACAACACAACAGGTTGCTTATATAAGTGAAATATTATTTCAGACTCTTGTTCATAACATAATTTTGGGTACAGTACATTTTTCTGTTTGTTGTTATCATTCACTGTAGGTTTTAAGATTGTAAAGCACACTTTGTTACGATTTAACTGAAAAAAACAGACCTGATTAGAAACCACGCAGTAACCAGGGAAATGTGTCGACAGACAGAAGAATCCGTCCATCATTCATCAAGATTCTTAACTTTGCAAATGCAGAAAGGAGCATTTCCTGAAAGTTGAGAAAGACAAATCACACTTGGCAAGCTGTTGTTAGGGTCTTTTCCAATAACCCACTGCATCATGGTGCAGGTGGATACTCACTGTGAAAAAAGAGGATCTAAGTTGCAGCCAGACTTGTGTTGGTGATCTTAAGGAACAGAAAGATTTTGCAGACCACACCATGACAAATGATATGGTACATACTGGGAATTTTGCGTTCACTTCAATTGATGTGGATCTCACACCTCCCAACTTCCCACGTGGTGCACATGTGCAATGATTTGTAACAAGGTTTCCCACTTGTTTCGTGCTGTGGCTGTCAATTTTGAGAAAACTTAGCTTACAAACACAACTGGAATTGATTGAAGGGTATTTCATCCATGGCAATTTCTTGATTTCTTACTTTTCATCATTCTGTGTATAATATCCTATGCATGACCCTTCAGGAATTTCACTTCTAATGTTCACTTTTCTAACATTTCTTTGTTAATATGGTCTTTAGGCAACTATTTTAAGATCTTTCTACATGTGTATGCTTGTCCTTACAGTGTTCTCATATTACTCTTATGTTTTCTTTTAGTTCTTCTTGAAGTTCTTGAAGTTCTATCAAAATGTTTGCATCACATTGACTCATTCATTAACAATTTGTTACATTAATTTCAGATTTGGGAGCATTATTTAGATATGCTATAAATTATGTATTAAGGAGTTTCATTAGAATGCATAGAAAATGGTTGGCAAATAAACTACAATCTTCATTAAGATTCCTTCAAAACTGTAAAATTACTGAAGAAAACTCTAGACCAGCAAACTTTCTAACATTTATCTTTTATATTTTTCAAGACTGTTGAACCTGCATGTACAGTGTGACACTGATGAATAATCAATTCGCATCTTGATTTGCGAAGCACAAACTAATGAAACAGAAGCAATAGTCTAAACAGGACATTGATTCATTTCCATTCTATTCTGAATGCTGTTCTGGTCACTTTAATAGAAGAACAAAATCACAACAGTTGACATACATCTTATAACCAGTCCAAGAGACAGTAAATGCAAAGTTTGTTATACTACAGAAAATAAAATGAAGATGGTAATGTTATTAAAATACTCAAGACTTTCAGGGGAATCAGCTATTTGAATCTATGAAGCTGTCATAACTTAGACACTGACCAACAGAATACATCGGATGAAGTTCAGAAGAGGGAAGAGATTGGATACAGATCTTTCACGATCAGAGTGGTAAATATGTAGAACATCAGTCATTTTAATGGGCATTGTATAGACATTTAATGACAAAATCAGTTACAGGATGTAGGCAATGATTTTTGAGTTCTGCATTATTGGCATAAGTGACCAAATGAGCTGAAATAATTACCTTTCTGCTCTTGTTCACATTATTATGTTATCAAAGTTGTTCATGAACTGTTTGAAAGCATTAAGAGTTTGTTATTACTGCTACTTTTTTTTCCTGTGTAAATGTATTAACCACCATCTATACACTCATAGTACAATGAATAGATTTTCCTTTATTGTTGGAGCATGCCATCATTTTACTCTTAGGATTATATATTGGCATCATTATCACTCTAAAGATCATTCTACAGTGGACAAGTGTGGAAAATCCACAGAGACATCCTATAGTAAAATCAGTTTTGTAAAATTTATAAATTCTTTTGAAAGTAAAATGGTTGTTTTAAAATTATTATAAAAGGACATGTAGATCAAGCAAGAATACGCATTAGACCTGATGTATCAGGTGAAAATAAATATTCTGAGAGACTTGGTGGATCATATAACTTGTTTTTATGCCAGAGTATTCTATTGCATTATACAAATTATTTGGGTTGAATAAAATTGAATAAAGGACATTAGGACAATGCGAATGGTAGTGACCAATATATACACCTGTAGTACAGGACAAACAGCCAATGAAATGGCATAAGGAAAACTTAATTGATGGCTATCATAAAGTCAGTAAGATAAAGTACACAATCATGTAGTTCATAGTGCTGATATTGATTATTGTTGTGTGATTTTAAATAAGAAAGACTGGATCTTTCAGAATGTTGTAGGATTTTTAACCTTGAAGTTCCATCACAACTTCTTAAAGAGTTATGGCTGTAGACCATTGAAATATCCTTGAGATAACAAGGGGCCAGAATATGTCAAATATGATAGATTTCTGGAGTTCATGATTGGTCTTAGAATGCACTCTACATCCCATTTCTGAGAATACAAACAATAAGGAGGCCATAGACTCTATCATAAGAATGATCACTCACCAAATCCTGAGGAGACACAGGTAAGAGAAAACACTGGGACACCAGATAGTTCCATATAAGGGAAGAACCCTGAAATCCTGAAAATAATATAGAATTTTAAAAATAAATGTTTGGTACCTATAAACAAGGAATGAGAGTAGAATCTATGGCATCTCTAGGCTGGTGAAGAATTTGATCTGTAGTGTCCAGGAAATTGACTTTTCAAGTAAAATGGTGTAGATAGGTGTTGGAAGTGCTCCCATAATGGCATGTGGGCCCACCGGCCTCGTGTTAACTTGACTTACCAACATTGGTTGCACCAAATTCCATTGGTGTCAAAACTGGATGGTATAAGTGGGCATAATCCAACAATAATTGTGAGGTTGCAGGTCTTTCTTTGATTTGAACTTTGGTTATAGCTCACTTAATTAAAATAAATAAGTAAATGGATCACTCTTCTAATTTTGACCATTAGATAGATAATTACTGAAAATGTTTAATGATCCTATTATCAAGGACTGAACACCCTCCTATATTGAAATAGCTAAGAGCAGAATTGTTACTGTTATTCATGAAATTATATACGCTGAAATTAGACATTTTGAAATTGTTGTTTGCCACAATTTCATTAGCAAGCCATAAATTATAAAGTAAAATAGTAATTCACTCTACTAATTTGAACTGAGGAAAATAAGGCCCTCAGTAATTGAGCCATTATTAAAACAATGCATTTTGCTCATGAAAACACTTTGCTACTGTAAAGACAACACATTTTTATTATGCATCAAGTTTCTGGAAAGATAAAAGAGCTATATTTAAAGGCTAAGGAATAAAATTAGTGCGTGAAACAAATGTTTCTCATTATAGCATTATATGACCACAGTTTAATGATGAAGTACAATATGGTGTAAGTAGAAAGCTTCTGTTTTGAAGTACCAGTTGTTTATTAAGCACTTCAGATTGTTTGTTCAGCTTCATTCACGTATAATGCAGAATTAATGAGTGTATATTAATTGAACACAGATGCAAGATAGTGTACCCCAGATTTGAAAATAATGTCTGAAATTTATACAGAGGTACATCCTATTATACTTGAAAATTTTTTGAAATGCTTTGCCTAGGAAGACTTATTTTGAAGTACTGTGCAAAGATTAGATTACATAACAGTGTGGAAACAGGCCCTTCGGCCCAACAAGTCCACGCCGACCCGCCGAAGCACAAACCACCCCTACATTTACACCTTACCTAACACTACGGGAAATTTAGCATGGCCAATCTTTGGACTGTGGGAGGAAACTGGAGCAAACCCACGCAGACACGGGGAGAACATGCAAACTCCACACAGTCAGTCGCCTGAGGCGGGAATTGAACCCGGGTCTCTTGCGCTGTGAGGCAACAGTGCTAACCACTGTGCCACCGTGCCACCCACAAAGAAGTATGACAGTCACATGCACAGTTCAATATTCTGCAACTGCGCTTGATTACCTCTGATTTTGTTTTGGTGACATTGATCGAAAAGGCTTCTTGGCCAGGGCAAAGCAAAAATCTCCCTGTTCTTTTCCAAATAGTGCCATAAAATTTCGAAGAAATGCTTAAAAATGGTTATAGGGAAATGGGTTTTATTTAATCCTTCATCCAAAGCTTACTTCAATCCAACATATTATATTAAAATGTCAGTTAAAATAATGTGCATAAATTATTGTTGTTTATGATCGAGAATGGGACTTGAGATAATGGAGCAAAGAAGACTGGAAGTGTGTTTTCTTTCGAATAGATACTAAAATTCATTACATAATGAACTTTATTGCTGAAGATTATATTAGTTGTCTGTGCATTTATGGCTTGTGACATACATTATCAGGGAGCTTATATAAGTGAATAACCATTCTTAACTGCCATGAAAACAATTGGTATTTGAATAAGTCAATACAACAACCTAAACAGCTCAAGCTGTAGGTATTATTAAATCATTAGTCATAAATGAAACATTTATAGTCAATATTAAATTGCATCTTCATATTGACATTTTCAGCAAAGCAGCCTTTGAACATACAGTGAAAAGGGTGATCTCATGATGAAAACTACTGTCTTTCATTATCACTGCCATATTGCCAGAGGATATCTACTTTCCAACCTGGTAATCAATGCATCAATTAGCATAACTATTTGGGTTGTCATCTATATTAGACCTAATTAGACCATAATTATATTCTCATTTTTAGAATACTTCATCATTGGACACAGATACAATTCATGCCAAAGTGAAACACACACTATTATATTTTGCATGTATGAATGTGGTTTCACTTTTCTGTAATGTAGAATAAATGAATACAATAAGTATAAAACTTCAGATTGATCTTTGTTCCTATTACACTGCTTTAAGAGCAGAGGTATCTCTGCCATTTCAGTTTTATTTTAAAATATCAAGCTGTTTTGTCAGGGCAAATGTAGATTCAAACTCAATCCAGCAACAGAGGCATGCTACTGAGAATATCGTGTTCAGTTTTTTTAAAGTCTTTGAACTCTAATTAAGCCATCATAGTAAAAGCATTTAAAGCAACAGGATGTGATAATTGCTGCAGACATTAATAATTTACCCCTCGATTCATTGTTTTATGGGACACAAGTGAACTAAAATGGAACTGTTTGTATTGCTGCTTTACTTGCTTGTGGATCATCAATTTATTGACAACTTTTACAAGCTTTGAAATCAGAGTGTATTCTTCTAAAATATTTTAACAGAAGCAGGGTAAGATAGTGTAAATTGCTGGTCATATGCTTTGGAGGATGCTTAAGATTCACTGCTTATATGGGAAGTATTTCCTGTGGTAAGAAAATTTCTTCCTTTTTCTTGCTTATTAGGAACACTAGTGAGCCAGCTGTAATGAATAATTTGGCAAGATGTAATGCACAGTCTTGTTTTCTCAGCATTTTCAATAACTTGAAAAGTTCAATTTGCTGAAATATTCCAATGAGATTTGATCACATAATATGTTGTGGTACAGCACAACAGTTAGCTAAAGTATAACATATACCTACAAAAGAGATACAAGGTTCTACTTTGGTAGGGTTGAAATCCAGATAAACTGTTTTGAAATGTAGATCAGAGCATTTTGTTGCCCATAATAACTTTGAAAATGATTCTTTAATTCTAATCTCCCAGTCTATCCTGGCAACATTTGGAAGTTTCATTTTGATTTTGATGTGTTTTGAGAATTACAACTCATGATGCATGTCTTCACCCCCCCACACCCCACCCCCCACTAACCCCCCCCCGCACTTCCCCACCCCCCCACTTCACTCCCCCCCACCACCACACACACACACACAAATTACTGGCTGATTTGTGTCTTAATATTGGTATTTTATATATAAGGAGAGAGAGAGAGCTCACTATAATGTTTACAAAAAAAGGCCTTTCCAAAAACCTTAGTAGTCAGTATTAATTTAAATGTTTTTTCCTTTTCTATGTTATAATGATTTCTCTGTGAGAATCATAATTTGCATTATTAACACTGCTCACTTTATTTTCTCTTGCGATCACTGACTCTTTACTGGTGTAAAGTTTAAAAGGGTGCCAGTCACACTCTGATACCTCCATAGGTGATCTTTACTCTTGGGAAGTATTTACTATGTGGTCAGACAGACATTCAACAAAAGTCACTAGATAACAGTCAGGATTACAAATGTTGACTTTGCTTTTCCAAACCTACGGCTCTTCTCCATTCCAATATACTGCCAACAGAAACCAGGGATGGAATTAGGATCTCCCCACAGTGTTGAATCAACTTATTCTTTGCATAAACTCTGAAAGGCTCCTTAAATTATTTTTTAATGTCTAGACTTGTCCACGTACTCAGAAAAAGGTATCAGTTGCCCTACTTGCACATGCAATAATATTCAAATATATTACTTGGCACCTAGTACAAAAGATCATGTTCCCCTGAAGTGCCCTCCTGTTTTTTGTGCATTGCATAATTGGGGTACCAATTTTAATAAGTTGAGTAAGTTTGTGATCACTGCATCAGTTATACTAAATGACCATAATATAAATTTTCTTCATTAAGGTATATAGGGTATACATTTTATGCCAGGTTTATGTATGCCAGTTAATTTGCAGGTTTTTTTTCTGCAATTACAGTGAAAGTTTAAAGAGACCTGGTTGCATTTGAAATTGGGTCACATGTAAATAATGCACTCTTTGCGCTTCAACAGAGTTGTGATTGAGGGCATCTGGCGCAGCTTGAAACTGGTTTGAAAGTGGAAACTTGCTGCATATTTTTCCATTACCGTGATCATGTGCCTATAATGCACTTCTTTGCTGGTACAAAACCAGCCTTGCACAAAATACATTGGTTCAGAATCCACCGATTTCTTCAGCTAATCTGTCAGTTTTAATGACATGAAATGGTTTGAGGAATTAGCATGACATGCCCACATAGATAGGCAAGAAATGATACTTTTGCTAATTCTAAGGAATAGAAGAAATTATTTCGGTGGAGAACAGTTACAGATTTATTTGTGGGTGCTGAAATATCACATATCAATGTTGCAATTTTCAGATTTGTACAGTATTTAATATTGTAAATTAAAGTTCAGTCTTTATGCTGAATTAGTCAGTAGTTTATGGGCTATTTCTTTTGATAGCATCTCATGATGAAATTCTTATGCTGTCTCCAGAATATTCCATGATTGGGAGTGGTGGGGGTGGGGTGAGGGTGGGGGGGGGGGGGGGGTCACTGCAGCTGGTATTTTTACCTTAACATAATGGGTCTAACATTTCCATGACATCATTGGGGAATCTGTATGGAATTCTAAGGATAATGAGGATGGTCATTCAGAATCAACAGTAAATATTTAATGAGGATTCACAGAAGAGAGAAAAGAAGGTGGTCAGAAAGGTGACACTCTTTCTCTTTCTCAGCTGTGTGAAATCTTGGTTCATAATATATACTGTTAGCTTAGTATCAGGTTCAAAAAAACATTTTTGCACTAATGAGCCTGCTTGAGAATTTTTTTTGGTGTGGTTGGCTGATTCCTTTTTGAACATTTAATGAATGTTGTTGATGTAATAAATCTTAGTGCTGGGAATGATGCAGCACTCAAGAACTACCTTAGTGGTTTAATAATTAAACTGAATCAACACTTCAAAGCAATGGGATAGCTAAATAAATATAGATGTTACCACTTTTATAATGGTATTACATTTATTACATTTTACTTCACAGAAGTAAATAGAACATACTTAAAAATTGTTTTTTTTCACCATGTTGACACCTTATTTAACATATTACATTATTGTAGGTCATAATATTTGAATTAATGTCCATGAGCATAGGATTAAAGTAACCACATGATATCAGCATCAATCAGGATTCCTATATTAAAGGGGAAACAGAATTGACTTATCAAAAGACTGACTACTCAATGTAGTGAACTATTTCATTGCAGGCACAAGTCTTGAACCTTGTGTGGCATTTTCAGACTTCGAAATATTTCGGTTTCGTTAATAGTGAAGCATGCTTTATCCTTCCTTCATTTAAAAAAATAGTTTACACACTCAGTTTTCCCTGTTCTTGCTTTGTTTTGAAATGGTGGTCATCAGTGATTATGGTAAGTGTGGAAACAAAACAAATGCAGATTTCTGTATTATTGATATATCTGTTTTCCCACAAAAAATATAGATTTGATATTTATCAAGAATTGATACTTTTCTACCTTATCTGATGACATTGTAAAGACATGAGAAAAATAAAATAACCTTGCAGTTGCAATCTTATTGTTAGGTATAGTACCTCCATGCAGCTTATTTTCATTATGCAGTAAATCTGGCTTGAGCTTTAGTGTACAACACAATACGCTTTAGCCTTCTAATTATCATTTCCAATTTGCTTGCTCCATTTTTGTGTATAACACCAGTAAACAAATGCCACCACCATCCTGAAAAGGTTATCCAAGAACATCAGCACTCAAGGTGGTTGACAGTGTTTCAGTCTCTCAAGTGAGAAGAGACTAAATAAACATAATCAAAATTCTTACCTATACCTATTACTTCACTCATTGTGTTTCATTTATAGCCAATCTTATATAATATTCATAACTAAAATCAATATAGTGGAAAACAACCAGATACTGCAAAAAAAATGTTAATGCCATTTCAACATGCCTTTTTCTCACAGTGTGCACGAATCAGAGACTTGCAATTAAAGTGACTGCTATGATCTAAAAGCTCCAAGAATTGTTTCTCTCAATGAAAGGTCGTTTCATGGAAAGCCATGTGGAGAGTGACAGCAACATGAAGTGGAATTACACAGATTGAATAAAAGTTCAATTCAAAGCTATTGCAAAGTAAAGCACATTTGTCTAACAAGAGGTTTAACCTTTTTACTATCTGCATTTTTTATGACTAGCATGGT
Source organism: Chiloscyllium punctatum (assembly GCF_047496795.1). Taxonomy (NCBI): domain Eukaryota; kingdom Metazoa; phylum Chordata; class Chondrichthyes; order Orectolobiformes; family Hemiscylliidae; genus Chiloscyllium; species Chiloscyllium punctatum. The sequence goes on from NC_092747.1 coordinate 97,046,105, forward strand.
AGCTGCATTGGATATATTTAACTAGCAGGTAGCAATATTCAGTGTCTGATATATTTCACCTAGTTGTTGTATACTACCCATGATGTACAATAGTAACTGGTATATGAAGGTCTGCAGTCTGTTTATTTAAATTTGATGTGATTGGTCATAGCTTACATTAAACCAATAATAGACATTTCACTAGAATGTAGCTGAATCTAGTTTCTTATCTAAGATTGGATATTTGCACTAATTCTTTCAATTACCTTGTAACATTAATGATTAACTCATAAATTTGATATGCAAACACTATAATATTGCATGCTGTTAACTTTTAGAAAAATGTTTGACTTAAATGGCAGGTGAAAGACATTAGTTGCAGTGATTTAACCAATTAATTTCTTTAAATGGACCATAAAAGAATAACTTACTGTATATACTGTAGTTAGATATCAAAATGTTATTTCAAAATTTTTTTTTAGAGAAAATTTGTTGATTCTAAATATAAGCAAAGCTTGTAATTATAACAATAAATTATATATCTTCCTGTTGAAGTCATAAAAGTCCAAAGTTCTTCTCTGTTCACTTCTATACAGCAACATAGCTCTAACCTTCCTGCCTGACCTGAGTGCATTTGCAGTGGACTCCAGGGTTCAGAGCATCTGTCTACAGCTTTTCTGACTAGCCCCTCTGGAGGCCTGAGTTTTTTTTTTCAAATTGAATATTATAAACCACACGGCAAGCCACATCCGAGTTCTGTTTCTCTTTGTGCCCTGGATTGTCTTACTGCCAATGACAGCATTAAGCACCTTCATTAACATCCTCCCAGTGTATTCAGGTATCAAAATATCACTTTCTAGATCCAATGACAGTGATACTGTATTCCTGCTCCTTGTCCATCAGATCAGCACTTCAAATGCATTGAATACTTAAATAAACTTGAGGATAGGAGATTTTCTTTTACTTTTCTTCATTTGTAGTCTTATTTAACTCATGGGTAGTTTAATACAGAAAAAGAATCCCTAATCTGTGCACCTCGTTTATTACATGTCAATCTTTGAGTTTTAAATTTCTACTAAAGTGGTGTGAATGTCTTTTATAAAACAACACCTAATGTGTTTGATGTACAGCCTTTGCCCTCTAAATAGACTCAGTTTTTGCTATCAACCTACTTTCGTTACAGTCCAGAATTGCCATTTTATCATATATCTACAAAACAAAGCTTTTCAATCTGCATTTAACTTCATAGAAAGTGTATTGAATGTGCTATTTTTAATTATTTAAATGCTACAGAATCCTTCAATACCAACAGACAGAATAGCTATTGTGAAATGTGAAGGCTGTATAACTTTGTTCTTTGAATCTATGTTTGCTCTTATACAAAGTTGATGTAGATCGACAGAAGTGCATCACCCTTTCAGGAACTGAGCTTCACATCTTTACCTGTAATCATTATTACTTTTACTGTAGTAATGTCTCAGGGTTGAAACTGCAGTTTGCAATGGAATTAGAGAGCATTACAATCATTAGTTTTACCTTTTCCCTTCAAATTGTTTCTGCTTGCAAGGTTTCGTCAAGTTCCTACCTCTCTGATGGATCAGATATTCTAGACAGTGGATATTTACATGAATACCTTTTGGCTATTTTGTCATCCATCCTCAGGAAGATGAACTACTGATTCCAAATTTTCTGGTTTGCACTTACACAGTTATTACCAAAATCTATACTGGCACCTGCTTCTTTGGAGACTTATATCAAAATTTCCTGTCAAGCTCATTTGCTCAAGGAGAAATGTGAATATCAGTGCAGCTCAAATGGAAATATAGAGTCATTAATAGGGTTAATAGCAAGGAAACTTGCTGCCTTCTGCCATACGTCGCACTCTCTGAGCAGCTTTCCTCTTCTATTCCAGCTCAGATTAGGAATTAATGTCCAATGGAATGACACGTTCAGTTGTATAGTCATTCTGAATGTACAGAAGTGGTTGCAGGAATATAATGTATTTTGGGTACTCTGCGACAAACTATACTTTGGTTAGGTAAGAAAAAAATTAAGAATGGATATCTAAGCTCTTGTTGACATCAAGTGACATTGGGCCTGCGTGGACCTATAATTTTCCAGGCTAAGTCTATATTATCATTTATTCAGGAATGCACACAAACTAGTATTTTTAATGGATGGATACAACCTGGAAGTAACATAATCAACCAAAGACATTCGTGTGCAGTTTCAGTGATTGTGGAAAAAGCTACATGCAGAATTATTTTGGAAACTCAACTTGATAGTATAAATTTGCTTTCATGTCATACATATGCCAAAACTCTCCAGGAACTTAACAGGCTGTGTTATGCAGAGGCGTACCATCTGCATGCAGCCAGTGATCTGCTAACCTAATGTTTAGAATAAATGACACATTTTATTAAAGAGATATTGTAATCATTATCATAGCTATCATTATTAACATAAGTGATATCAATATCTTACAGTAATACTTCTTTGCTCACATGACATTCACAGGCAGCACACTGGATAGGGATCCAAGTATACTCTTACATATTAAAGGTAAACTTTCCATAGTTCAACTGGATAACAGGACTGCTCTCTCATTAGAGTAAGATGACTGGTGGTAATTTAAACTGAGGGTCACCATATCTGAGGTAAGGGGAGAGACTGAAAAGGAGACTCCTTCATGGTAGTCTCAGCTGGTCTGGGAATTTTACATTGATCTCTTGCATTGATCTTTTCAGAGGAGGTAAAGAGATATAGCTAAGGAAGTTGTAACATAGAAATTTTAAAAATTCAATATACCATAGCATCATAAAATAATAAAACAGAGGAGATATTCTGCCTTTCATGCCTGAACTGGTTCTTTGGTGTAGCTGTTTAATTAATCCCACTCCCCTGATTACGATGTGCTCCAAATACGCAATTCCTAATGATGGTGAAATATGGATTTCAGCATGTGATTAAGCCACACCATTGAGTTACTGATCTCAGTTGTGCCACACAGAGGAGACTACCTGCTTCTTTATGGAGAAGAGTGTGAAAGGATACTACAAATAAAAGGTCAAGAATGGTATCGCCAGAAATCTGGGTGCTGCTTTCCCATTTTCTTTCTTCAACTGGTTGGAGAGGCAAAGAATTTCAACAAATTTTAAAGAAAGGGTGAAATAATATCTAACCAAATATTATATGAAAAAATGATTATATACCAAAATTCTGCTAATTTGGTATAATAGATAAGTTGGAAACATATCCCACACTGCAATACTAATTCTATCACTCACATCTCTCCAATTTACATAACATTTGTGAATGAGTAAATTTCTGGTCCAATGTTTGAAAAGGTGTCTAGAGTCTTAGGTGTCAAATGAACTTGAAACAGCCTATAATAAGTGGAGGGTAATGTATCACTTTAACAATGTCTAAAATGTAATTGCATAACATTTCATTTCACTTAGTAATCTGTATAATATCTCTGAAAAATTAGCTATTCAAGGTGTAGGAAGTATTAATAGATAGTTTGCCCATAGTTGCTTAATATTCAAACGGTAAGGGTGCATAGCATTTAGTCTTAATGTTTTATTTAACTTGTGCTTTAAGGCCTTCCCACCCCTACTTCCTGACCTCTAGAGGGTCCAACCATTGGCTAATTTAGTGGATGCTATCATTGCTACTCTTTGGGCAATTGACTAAGACGGCAACTTGCAGGAAGTAGGAAGAGTAAGTTTGTGCTCCTTTCCCAGTTGGGTTGGTTGAGACCAGTAAGTCAATCTCTTAAAAGCAATACTGAGTGTTAATGTCAGACGAAGTGCAAATGGAACTTGGATCTCTGGAGGAGAGGTTGACACTTTACTGTTCCCCATGATTTCATTCTTGAAATTAAGGTGACAGTTTGTATAAATATAACCAAAAATGCTTTCCAGTATGTTACTCTATTTCTTAAAATACAGCAACATGAGGCTATCAGTAAAGGCTGGCTGCATTTAAATGCGGATTCTGTCAAGCTCTCATCACTTACTGAGAGCTTCACACTTTTAAAGTCATGGCAACATGTGACTAAAAAAACCACGAAGGCACACTTAACATTTGTACTTGGGATTTCCAAGCTGGGCTGTGACAACTAGTTTAATGGAATTTTGCAAAATAAGCAGAAAACCAGTTGTGACATATATAGTGGCATGGCCTGTTCAGTTAATGTGCTTGGATTGTTCAGCATATGTCAACTCTGCAAGCGTAACTTTGTCTGGACAATTTTGAATTCAAGAATCATTTCGAAGCTTAACTCTATCTAGACGTAATGATGCCATCTAGATATTGACAGTTATAGGTAGTGATTTGTCATGGTTTGACTGACAGCTCATGTTTTCTTCAACCTATTGTGACTCTGGAAATGCTGTACTGGAATTGGCTTACATTATATGTATGCCATGCTATGACTGCAATAGATGCTACCACTGATGTCAACACTCTCAAGTATAAGAACTTATTACCTTCACAGTTGCAATTTATCAAGCAAATTTTTGATCGCATTATATTTACTTGAGAATGTTCTCATTAGAATCCTTGGTACATGAACAGGTTTCTACATTAATCTGCTGTTCGTGCATTTAATAGAATTTGTCTTCCGTTAACTGTCTTATGTATTTGGACAGAATTTCTTGTGATTAATCATTGGACCCCATGATGGAGCATTAAAATAATGCCATCAGCACTTTCATTACAACATACATAAGTTTATATATCTAGAATTTTGATGCAAATATCTATGTGTTTGGACACTATTATTTTGATGGATAATAGCACACATTTTCACTTGGTCTGCAAAAGCAAGGATTAGTCTTGCCTGTCCAATGGATATTAATGTCATTTGTACTGCAAGATCTTGAGTTAATGATTACCTCATTTGTGATGAGGTTAAGAGCATTTATCATACTGCCTCAAAATAGTGCATCATGCCCTGCTAGTGACCTTGTGAGTGCCCAGAGAGTCGTAGCAGTAACTTACAGCAGCACTTACAATAACGCATAAGAAAGCAAATGGGACATGTACCTTGTGATTTGCAAGTATTCTAGTGAAGCATTATAGACAACATTATTGTTGTGGAACAGCTTAACCCCACTGTTACTCTCAATCATGAGCTTTTGTTCATTAACATTCTGAAAACATTTGTGGCATAACATTATTCCATACCAATTCATAAAGACAACTTCTGTCAAATATTTTCTTATCATCTATAAAGATATTCTATTTTAGTTTTGAGAGCTAACTAAGAAGACTACAAAGAAACCTATACTTTCAAACACATACAGTTATATGCAGTTATATGCCATAAATTCTGGAACATACATCAATCTTAATCTTAAATATTCAAAACTTATTCCAAAGAAAGGGTTCAACTTTTACATCGAGTGTAAAATGTGAACCACCAATGTGGGTGGTAGCCATTTTGAAATATGGGGAATGATATAGCCATGGTAATTCATTTTAAATTTGTGTGGTTTAGTTTATTGAAAAAAGTCAATTATGTAAAGATGCTTTTAACCACACTGGATGCATTTTAAAACCGTCTAGATTTGTTGTATTCAGAATCTAACACAAAGAGTTAATCTAATTCATTTGAGACACTTGAGTTATGACAACGTAGTAAGGATTCCATTTGGATAAGATTTTGTGTCTTCAGGTCAAAATCATCCTACCACAACAAATTATGTTTCTCTTCATCTATTAAATTGAATATTTTGCTGGACTTTGGGATTTCACCCTCTTTCGTGCATTCACATCCATTGTGTTGCTGGCGATGGTGAAATTATTTGCACAGTTTTTGAGGAGTTATCCCCATAAATAGCATTGGCTTTTCCCGGCTCTTATGGCCCCTTTGATATTGAATATCTTCTTCAAGATGGATTCTTTTCTCACACTGTTTTTTCACCAGCATTGGATTCTCTTGCTGCAGTACAGTCATTTAACAAGTTAACAAATCTGGAGAAGGGTCACTCGGCCTGAAACGTGAACTCTGATTTCTTTCCACAGATGCTGCCAGATCTGCTGAGCTTTTCTAGTAATTTCTGTTTTTGTTTCTGATTTACATCATCTGCAGTTCTTTCAGTCTTTATATAGTAAATTTTCTAGCTTGAAACCAGTTTTATTCTTTATTATTTTTGCTGGAAGAATAATTTCTCATTATTGTCCACCAGTCTGCTTGCGCTGACATGTCTTAAACCCTCACATATCTTTGTAACATTGCTCTGATCACCTGTTTGATCCCTGTCAAGTTATAAGGTATGTAAAACATACAACAATGGCAAAAAACTAAACCTGATCATTAATGCAAGTACAGCATTGCTTGGCTGAAAAATTGTTTCAACTTATATAATGAGTGTCACAGACAGAGTTTACGAATTTTATTATTGACTACAATCAAAGTATTTTTATGAGTGAAGTGTGTATTTTCTTACCCTCAGAGTGCCTTTTAATTTAAATGATTTAAACAGTAAACTTTACAAATTTAAAATAAAGCAGATTTATTGTTATCACAGACTTGTCCCAAAGGTTGTAAGTCAATGCATCATACTGTTACCCGTGCAAAGTCAGAGACAGACAAAGTAAGAAAAATAACCATTTTACAGTATCACAATTATTACAGTGCAGGAGCCTATCTAGCCTATTGTGCCTAGACCAGCTCTAGTATCTAGTGCCAATCTCCTGCCATTTCTCCTTATCTTTACACACAATTCCTATCCAAAAAAAGAATCCAATACCCTCTTGAATGCCTCAGTTGAACATACCTCCATCTCATTTCCAGGTCGCACACTCTATACTTGACATACAAACTTTTTTTCTCACACATCCTTTGTTTTCACATCACCTTAAATGTCCTTTCATTCCTCTTTTTAAAACAAGCAGAAACACCCTGACTAATCTGTCTAGCCCATTCACGGTTCTGAAAACTTCTATCCTGTCAGCCTTCTTTTCTCCAGTGAGATTAGACGCAACGTTTTCAATCTATCCTCATAACTGAAGTTTCTCAGATCCGGAACCATTCTTGTAAACTGCATCTACAGTCTTGCCAATGCATTTGTATCTTTTTTTACAATGTGGTACCCACAACGAGAGGCAATACACCAGCTGAGATCTAACAAGTGCCTTGTACAAGTTCAACAGCACCTCCTTGCTCTTGTACTCTACACCGCTATTAATAAAGCTGAGAACTCTCTATGCATTATTGACTACTCTCTTTACCTGCCCTGCCCCTTTCATTGATCTATGCATATATAGAGCCAAGTACCTCTGCTCCTGCACACCCTTTAGGTCTGTACCACCTATTTTATTTTATCTGTAGGTGTTCTTCTGACCAAAATAAGTCACCTTATGCTTCCCTGCACTGAACATTATCAGCCACCTATCTGCTCAATACACCAACTTTTCAATGTCATTTTGGAGTACCACACTGAAGTCTTCAAAGTTCACAATTCTTCCAAGTTTAGAGACATCTGAAGACTTGGAAATTTCCCACTGTACACTAAATGCCTGACCATTGACATATATACATGTCACAAAAAGCACAGGTCCCAACACCGCCCCCTGGGGACTTCAACAAACCTTCCTCCAGCACAAAATCATTATTCTCTATTTTCTTGTAATGATTTGTAATGACTTTGAGTCTGTTTCTTAGCAGGACTGTACTTCTTACATGTATTGGTGCTTTAGCTGGAGTGGAGGCTTCGTAAAAACAGAAGGTTCTTAATAAACTACAAGCACAGTCCTTGTCCCATTTTCAAAGTAAAGCTATCTTATTTTGTCTAATTGTCTTGCAGCTGATTTTATGTCTTTTATTATGGTCTTTCAACTAGAATCTAACATAGCTAAATTTTACTAAAATTTGACTAAGCGTCAATTTGGATGAATTTCACGGAGAATTTTTCTCTGTGAGTCCTTGTGAGTTTTCTCTTGTTATCTTCTCCTCATTGACTCTGCCTTGTGCCTCCATGACATTCTGCTGTATTTAACTCTCGGGGATTTTCCTGATACCTACGCCAATGTTAAAGTCCAGCCATGAATCTGATCAAGTGTGTTATGGACCAGGCTAGACCCGCTCAAAACATTTCAAGGAGGTAGCCCAGACCCTAACTTTTTTAGTGGTTTTGAGCAGGTGTAAAATGGACATTCCAGGAATGATACAGTTGGCCAAAACTCCTCAGTTTTAAACAAACCAGAATTTATTTACAGAGTGCCTAATGAAACACAAACAAAGAACAGAATAACTTAACCTATCTGAAAACCTAACAGACTATCTCAGCTTAATGAGACTGTTCCAAATTTCTGCAACAATCCACATAAACAGCCCTTGGCAAAAAAGATAAAATCAAACACAGTGTCTTATAGGAGAGGGAGATGGCAGAGCAATTTGTCATGGAACACCTTCTCCCATGAAGCTGTTTCTTTTGGATTCCCAGCAAACAACTAAGCAGTAGCTCTGAACAGTCAGATTCCTAAAACCAAACCAAGCCAGAGAAAACACTGAGCTGGGTGAACTGGCCACTTCCCTTTCATTGTACGAGTGTTTTTTTAAAACTTAAAAGTGTCTTCAAGTAGATAAACCCAGATGGCTCGGCAACTCTGCCTCGTACAACTCAACCTTGTTAAAGGAGCAGCATCGTCACAAGTGCAAGCTGCCCTGCATGGCTCCTGTCACCTCCATTGTCCAGACATGTCAGTCAGAAGGAAACTGCAACACTGCTGCGTTGGCTGAGATCTGAAGAATCTGGTGGATGAGTGGTGTGCGAAATTGTTGTCATGGTACATTCCCCGAGATTTTGGTTATTTCTGTCCCAGGTGGATGTATGCAGGAAGAACCAACGAGCTGGAATCACAAGGGACCGTTCTGACTTTCATGTTGGGAATTGTTACTGTCTAACTTCTCTTTGGGAGGATGGGAGAATAGGACACTGCATATCAGTGAGGCTAAACGCTCTTAAAGCACACTAATGCATGCAAATAAGTCTTTTGCTACTCGCTAGTGAGAATTGCATCTCGCCATTGAACACTTGTATGGAAAGTAGAACCTGTTGCTTGTAACATTGGGAATCACCTTACTGCATATCTCCTGTGATTCTTTCAACTTTCTCATCAATGCCCAAATTTTTCAGCAGCTGGGAAAATTCTGAGGGGGAACAGGGCAGTTTTATCCATGTGGCCTAGTAATAGTCCAAAGTACTTCTCTAATTCATTGTGTTAGACCAGTCAACATCCTATGTTGTGGTTTTGAAGCCCTGGACATTTCAGAATAAAAGGTCTATGAGATTCATTTCATAATTGACTAACAGACAATAAAGTTTCATGTATTGGTTGTTCATGGTGAATCAAAAAGATGGATCGGCTGGTTAATCATTGTCCTGTTTGTTGTTGATATATCCTGAACAAAAGGAGTCTTTAATTTATGAATTATGATTTATGTATTTTACAAGAGGCTATGATCGTCCATATGCAATTAGGTTTTTACCTGAGTTTCAAGTCTGTCTGGAGCTGGTACTGACAAAGTTACAGAATAGAAGAAAGTGAGGGCTGCATATGCTGGAGATCAAAGTCAAACATGTGGTGCTGGCAAAGCACAGCTCATCAGGCAGCATCCAAGGAGCAGAAGAGCCGATGTTTCAAGCTCATCAGGAATGTGGGGGGGGGGGGGGGGGGGGGGGGGAGGGGGCAGGGTGGAGGGGGGAGGAGGTGAGTGCGTGCCAAAGGGGGCTGAGAGATAAATGAGAGGGGGTGGGTGGAAAGATAGCTGGGAATGCAATAGGTAGACAAAGTTGGGGGTGATGATGATAGTTCGGAACGGAGGGTGGAGCAGATAGGTGGGAGGGATATGGACAGATAGGACAGTTCAAGAGGGTGGTGCAGAGTTGGAGGGTTGGATCTGGGATAAGGTCAGGGGAGGGGAAATGAGGTGATTAGTGAAATTGACATTGATTCTGTGTGGTTGGAGGGTTACAGAATATGCTAACAGTAATCCTAAAAACAGCTGTGCACATTTTTACAAGCTTACTTTTAATTTGTATGATATCTTCATGCCTGGATTAGTTTTGACACTGAGTATATGCAAATACATGATTCCTAGTGCCAGGAAAATAATATCTAGGATCAGGAGTAGGCCATCTGGCCCTTCGAGCCTGCTCCACCAATCAATAAGACCATGGCTGATCTTTTCGTGGACTTAGATCCACTTAACCATACTCTCACCATATCCCTTAATTCCTATATTGTTGAAAAATATCTATCTTAGCTTTGAAAATGTTTACTGAAGTAGCTTCAACTACTTCCCTGGGCAAGGAATTCCATAGATTAGAAACCCTCTGGGTGAAGAAGTTCCCTCTCAATTCAGGCCTAAACCCGCTCCCACTAATTTAGAGGCTATGCTCTCTTGTCCCAGCTTCACCTGCCAGTAGAAGCATCCTCTCCACTTCTACCTTATCTATTCCTTACATAATTTTATACATTTCTATAAAATACCCCCCTTATTCTCCTAAATTTCAACAAATATCATGCCAGTCTACTCAGTCTCCCCTCATAAGTCAACCCCCTCAACTCCGGAATCAACCTAGTAGGTTGTCTTAGACACGATTTTGACTTAAATGCTGGCATCTCCTATAGTTCTCTCCATACGCAGGAAACGTTTTCAGAGTTCCTTATGTTAAGTTGTAAAAGAGTATGATAGACAATGAAGGTACATGGAGAGATACATTCATGAGTCGATGTCACCAATCTAAGTTACAGGCGTGTCAGCCACAAACAAATAGTATGTCTTGGCTTCTTACTCTTCAATGGCTGAGAACATTAAGTTACAGTTACGTCAATTTACCAATTTGAGACAAGTCGCAACAGCATTGGTTCCAATCAGGCAGTAGACATTTATCCGAACGAATGTCAATTACAATTCTCCTGCCCTGAAGACAACATTTAAAAGAATAAATGTTTAGAGAGCACAAAAAGAAATAGCACAAGAACTAGAGGAGATGTGAGAAAAAACATTTTCACCCAGAGATTTGTGGGAATCTGGAACTCGTCTGTAGGGTGGCAGAGGCAGAATCCCTGATAATGTTTAAGAAATGCACATTTAAGTGCACTAACCATACCAAGGCATACATGGCTATGGGCTAAGTGCTAGTAAATGTAATTAGATTAGTTATGTGGCTGCTTTTGACTGGTGTAAATGTGGTGGGTTGAAGGGGTCTTTTCTGTGCTGTGGATCTCCATGATTTTAACCCTGAAAACATTGGCTTCGATGTGAATAAGTTTTGAAAAATGTTGGGGAATTCCAAAGGCCATATTAGCACTTTAAAAACCAGGCTTCACACCACACTGAGCTCATTTACACTGTACATAGAGCCAACACAAGCAAGTTGAGCCCACCTTTTCCAAGATTTTCCTTCTATTTTCTTATTCCAGTTCTAGACCATCACTGCAACATATAACTTCAGTGTGAAGCCTTAATAAATGCTCCAAGGTAGGCTTTATGTTCAAAGTGGAATGGGTATAGTAAACAGTGCTGCTCGGAGCAGAAAATGGAAGGTCAGTAACTTTTAAAGGTATGTGGATGATTAAAGGGGATAGTACAGAATGGGACATTGTGAAAAATTGTGAAGCCTCAACAGGCATCTCAAATTGTTTTCCATGGCTGAAAACCAATAGATTAAGAAAAGATAGAATTTGAAGAAAAGGTAAAGTCACCCTGAGATCATACAAGAAGGCACAGCCCTGTATGTACATGCATTTTGAACAGTTCCTGAAAATGCTGCATGTGTTGATTGTGAGTAACAATCCTACATACCAGCAAGATCTTCCATGCTTCAATCAAAGTTAGGCAGTGGCACCCAAAAAGAATGCTTATCTCTTGGGAAGATTTGTCAGATTTGTCCAGCAATCAGGGGCAGCTCAGCTCACTGGCTGTGCATGCATGAATAAAACTATGAATCTCATTGTTGGGTGCACAAGAAATCATCAGCTCCATCATTGACTCATGCGTTTGAATTCCTTGTACTCATTCATTCCCAACAAGCCACATTCTCAGAGTGGGCACCTGTAATTAAACTGCCCCTTCCATCCTTTTTCAGTCAGTTTGTTTCCCTTCCCTGGTCAACATGACACCCTTGGCCAGGCAGACTTCCACCCTTGACCAGCTTCCATGGCCCATGTCCATTACAAGCCAGGTCTCCCATCCTCAATACTGTGTGTAATTTGAAACATCATCACCCAATCTCATTCATTTCATGGCATAGATGAATGTCCTTCAAAAAGGACAAAGCAGCAGCTGCTCACTCCAAAGTCCAAGAAGATATTTACCTTGCCAGATGCATACAATTTATATCTAGTTGGCCAATTTATTGTATGTGGTGTTGTTTACCCATGGAGAACTTCATGGAAAGGGGACCTTGATTTTTATTGAGCTGGCCTTCTAATGAGAAGTCATGAGATGCAAATATATGGAAAAGGATTCCCTAATGGTCGCTATTGGGAAATTCCAATCACCTTTAAACTTTAGAACTTTATTGATAAACTTATCTTGTTCTCAGGCTTCCAAGTTTTAGCCTCTTGTTCAATTACCTATCCATTTTTCTCACTACTCCCTGGAGCAACACAAGTCTCTGCTGCCAGTTTCAAGTCAAAGATGAACTTTCCTGATAATAGATAAACATGGCTCCTGCTGCATGAGAGCTACAGCTGGCAGAGGGCCTTTCAATAAACCACCTGTGATCCTATTTCACTGCTATAGTATTGTGACAAAACAGAACACATTTGGAAGAACAGCACCTCATTTTCTGTGTAGATGCCTTAAAGCCTCTAGGACTCTACTGAGTTTAATAACTTCAGAGAGTAACAATTGTCTTGCATTTTAATTATGAACATCCACCCTTCTCTTTCCCTAGCCAGGTCTTGTTAGGTCTTTGTCTCTGCAGAATGGACCCATTTTCTCCTTTTCATTTACACCTATTTTACATCTCTATCTTTCATTAACCCTCCTTCTATATTTTGCTCTGGGCAGCCTTACCATCTGTTCCACTCACTCTTCCTCCATCTTTGTCAACAGTATAAATACCACACCAACTTTTCAGCCCCTTTCAATTCTGCAGTGGAGTCATACTGGTCTTGAAAAGTTAGCTCCGTTTCTCTCTCTATAGATGCTGCCAGACCTGCTGACTTTTTCCAGCATTTTCTCTTTTTATTTTTGCCCTGATTGACTCTGGGACTGGAAGGATCATGGCTTCTCCATTGTCAGTATCTCTAAGTGAATGGATTTCATTCCTTGGAATAACGTTTCATTCCTCGGCAGTCTAGTCACTGGCTACTTTAATGGTATTTAATACAATGGGCCTTGCTCAAAGGAGCTGACATGTGGTTCTTGCCAGCTCTCCAGAGTGTAGGCAAGGGACCAAACTCCTGGATTAAATTGAACTCAAGAATATTATTTTTTCATACAGTGAGTTTTTATAACAGGCATCTTTGCATCCTCTTTGGTCACAGGTGAGGTCTCAGAGGACTGCAGAACAGCTAATGTTGTCCCATTGTTTAAAAGGATAATAGGGATAATCCAGGAAATTACAGGCTTGTGACCTTTATGTCATTTGTCGGGAAATTGTTGAAAATGATTGTCAGGGACAAGATCTATACACATTTAGAAGCAATTGGACTGATTAGTGATAAATAGCATGGTCTTGTGCAGGAGAGGTCATGACTCACTAACTTGACCAGTTTTTTGAGGAGGTGACAATGATAATTAATGAGGGAAAAGCAGTTGATGTTGTCTACATAGACTTCAGAAAAACCTTTGACAAGGTCGTCATGGCAGGCTGGTACAAACAGTGAAGTCACATGGTATCAAGGGTGTGCTGGCAAGTTGGATAGAGAACTGACTTAGTCATAGGAGTCAGAGAGTAGCGGTGGAAGGATGCTTTTCGGAATGGATGACTGTGACTAATGGTGTTCCACAGGGATCAATGCTGGGACCTCTGCTGTTCATGATCTGCATTAATGATTTGGAGGAAAACATTGCTGGACTACTTAGTAAGTTTGCAGATGATACAAAGATTGGTGGAGCAGCAGATAGCGGGGAGGATCGCCAGAGGACATTTCAGGATATAGAGCAGTTGGAAGCATGGAAAGAAAAATGGTAGATAGAATTTAATCCAGACAAATGTGAGGTGATGCATTTTGGAAAGTCATGTAAAGTGGAAATTGCACAGTGAATGGCTCCATAGAGTAATAAACTTGTACAACTTAGAAGGATCCCATTGGACCCATCAGCACAAGCTGGTTCTTTGAGAGAGTACATTATCTCACTCACTGGATATTTGTTCACGTGGATGTTACTTAAGTCAGAAATCCTTAAAACCACTTAAACGATGTGTTATAGCATGATAGCTGTTAACCAAATCTAGTGCTAAATCAAAGGATTAAAACCTTTGAAATGATCCCTCGTTCTGACCTGGAAACCATAACTGGGTACAAAGAGGGCGGTATTCTCATGAGACAGAACTCTAGCTCATTTAATAGTTGGCTAATTTCCAGCACAGTGCTGAACAAACAATAGTGGGAAGATCTATTTCTCTTCAGCCTATACTATTTAAATAAGAATATATCATAGAATCATAGAATTCCTACAGTGTGGAAACAGGCCATTAGGCTCAACAAGTCCACATGAACCCTCCAAAGAGTAATCTATCCAGACGCATTCCCCTACCTATTATTCTACATTTACCCCTGACTAATGCACCTAACCTAGACATTCCTGAACACAATAGGCAATTTAGCATGGCCAATTCACCTAACATTAACATCTGCAATTCATCCAGCAATCCAAAATCCACCAAATCTTAAAGCTTAAATGCGACCAGTCTGTGTATTTCTGACTTTATTGGGGTTGAGTGAGAAGGAAGATTACCCATACACTCCAGAATGCCTCGCTCAGGAAAATGCTTTAAGGAAAACTTCCCTCCATCTCCTCAATATCATCCTGATTTCAAGCCACAAGCTTTTCCCAATTTGATCTTCACATACCTGGCCTTCCCAATTCGTCCATGTCTTTTCTCTTCTCTTTTCCCTTAGCTGCCTGCAACCCACCAGCCAGCAGCTTTTCAGTCTGGTTAGCATGACCAGGAAACTGGGATAAAATGTTAGTGGGGCAATATGGATAGATAAGCAAGAGCTGACCCGTTGCAAAATCTTCCTCTACCATATTGTCCATTGCTCCTTCCCTACCTCTCTGTTAACATTCAGACCTTCATTCCAGACAATCTGTGAGTAACACCATGGAAGGTTGAGCAATACATAATATACACAAGGAAAATCTGTACATTTACTCTAAGAACCACTAATGATATGCAAAACCAGCATTTACTTATAATTTACTTGATATTAATGGAAGCTACATTAAGTGCAAAGTTAGAAACTATTAATCTTAAGGGAACAAAGATAAATTATAGTACGTTGAATTTTCTTACTATAAATGCATCTTATGAATCTAGCATTTATCTCTTAATTAACATCATAAAATTCGGATTATCTTGTCATTATCAGATTGTTGTCTATGGGAGTTTGTTATGCACAAATAGCTACTGCATTTCTTATATGATAGCAAAAGCTGTACTTCAAAATGTTCATTAAATAGCTGTGTACTATTTTGAGACATCCTGATGTGAGAATTACTGTACAAATGCAAGTTCTTTCTTTCCCTTTTCTGTTTTCTTGAATAGAAAGATCTGTATATCACTTCTCTGATTTAGAAATACTAGATATATAGAATTTAGTCAAAGAATATGCATTTACAGATGTCAGAAAACATTTAGGAAGTGTTTGAACAATATTTTAGAAGTAAATGTTCAGTTCCTATGTAGACATTCTTCATCTGGGATCCTACATTCATAAATGTCCACCCCATGTGGCAGCTTTTTTACCTTGAGGTGATACTGACTTCTTAAAAGCAAAAAAAAAGTAATTAACATTCAAAGAGGGCTGATGGCTCTGTGCTTAACAGTATCGTGAGATGTTTCCTCTTTTATCACTGCAGCTAGTTAGCCTTAACCTAAATGGAGCTGGTGGACTACAATTGGCTCCATGTTTCTTACATTGGTCAAGGAAAATAAATTACTTTCCAGCGTTCTTGGTCCTCTTCATTAGCCAGCATACCCTCTTGGAAGCATTGGCATATAACTATAAATTTTCATGATATATCTGGGGTGGCACGGTGGCTAGCACTACTGCTTCACAGCGCCAGGGACCTGGGTTCAATTCCTGCCTCAGGCAACTGTCTGTGTGGAGTTTACACATTCTCCCTGTGTCCGCGTGGGTTTCCTCTGGGTGCTCCGGTTTCCTCCTACAATCCAAAGATGTGCGGGTCAGGTGAATTGGCCATGCTAAATTGCTCGTAGTGTTAGGTGGATTAGTCAGGAGTAAATATAGTGGGGTGGATTTCTCTTTGGAGGGTCGGTGTGGACTTGTTGGGCCAAAGAGCCTGTTTCCACACTGTAGGAACCTAATCTGTAAAATAGTTTTATTCATGATCATATAAAAAGTTCGCACATTAAAACTTTACACATTTATAGAAATCGCATTTGTTGCTCTTGCAGCAAATGTATTGGAATTTTGTCCTTAACATTAGCTTTGAACTAATATGGGTTATATTTTTATTCATACAATGTAACAAATGTATCCAAAATGCTAACATTTATATTTGTTTGTGTGTTCAATTAGATTTAGTCATTGAAAATGACCCTGCAGGTTTAACTTGGTAAAGAACATGTCTGTCTGTCAGCCTGGGTTTTCTGGCATTATTTCCCTGTATTTTTCAAGTGCTGTCTGTGCAAGACCAGTATTGTAATACAAGGTTGTTATGTGATCCATCTTATTAATACTAAACACAGGGGAAGGAAAAGGTCAGAACCCCCTGATCTGAGTAATGTGCAAGAGATAATACACTTCTTTTGGAACAGATGGGGAATTTAATGACTGATTTATTTGTCTGCATTCCACTGAGTTTTATATGCAGAGAAACTGGAATAATTATGTTCATTCTTAGTGTGTAGCAATCTGTAGTTTAAGTGTTATAAATAGTTATTGGTGTGATTGATGTACTGTCTCATTTCTATTATCCTGACACAGTTTTTGCTAACACAGGAAATTACAACTGTGCTGAAATTCAAAAATGCATTGTCACATAAAAATAAAATGGCATAATTTGTGAAGTTAAGAAAAAAAAAGATAAGGTTGTTGCTCTTTCATCTTGGGGATCTTAGTTTGAATGTGTAGACTGACAATGTAGAAATCCATCTTGGGAAGTACTACAAAAACAGGCAACAATAGAACAAAGCATCTTCACTTCAATGGCAAAAGAAGCAAGGCAGAGTGTATCTAGCTGTGGATTCACTATTGCCCACTTTGCACTACCACACCACTTTAACATTGAACCCAGAGTCACTCCTCAACTCTTTTTTTAGAATTAGAATCCCTGCAGTGTGGAAACAGACCCTTCAGTCCAATAAGTCCACACCAACCTTCCAAAGAGTAACCCAGCCAGACCCATTCCCCTACCCTATATTTACCCATGACTAATAACCTACTCTATGGGCAATTTAACATAGCCAATTCACTTAACCTGCACATCTTTGGATTGTGGGAAGAAATCAGAGCAAACTCCACACAGATGCTCACCTGAGGCTGGAATTGAACCTTGGTCCCTGGCACTGTGAGGCAGCAGTGCTAACCACCGAGCCACCATGCCACCCCTCAAGGTTTATCTCAAGTTTTTAATTCAACCCAGTTTTCACTGACAATACACCCAAAACCAAAAGGATTTCAAAATGCAATATTAGGTTTTCTGAATTTCTATTGTTGGTAAAGAAATCATTGTATTTCTTGGCTGGTCTGATTGTGTTGAAGAGAGAGGGTTGTCAGTTTTCTCTTGGAGCTGCTTCATTCTTTGTACTACTTGCACAAATATTAGGAAATTCTAGATGTTAAGCCTCCATTGCTGATAGAATAGCAGTATATGCCGGTGTAACAGTGATGCGTTACTATAGGTCCTGTCCAGTTTTCCATTCTATTGATTTAAATGGGACTCCAAATGGGTATCTAATGGGCAGATAATTTGATATTCCCCCTTTTAGACCACTGCTCAAAGTTAAATTCCCCCATGTGTTAAATTCATTTTAAATGTATATTTCTTTTCTTAATTTAGCCTCAAAATGTTTTCAATGTCTCACTTTCAAAAGACATTTGAAAGGACGTTAACTTCTGCACTGCCAGCTCCTTCACTGCTGACAGCTTATATTGAAATAGATGATGCCAAATGCTTGGCAAAATAATAGCAAATCCAGCCCATCAGTCTAATAAAAGGATACTATTGCAATATGAAGGGCAGAGTGACTGTCTTTCAAAGGAATACACACCACTAACTGAGCTGCTGACATGCAACATATGATGAAAAGTCAAGAGTGTGAACTATTAGAGGCCATTATGGACCTCAGTTATGGATCTAAACTCCCAACATGAAACCAGTGTTGATACATCTGCTGATTGCAGTGATTGACTGTTGTGTCATATTATCTGCCTGACTTTCCTACCCCTGTTTCGTCAGGGGATACTAACACCACTAATCGTCAGGCAGGACTCAATTGATTATCCTCAAAAATTTGCTCCTGCTATTGACCATAATGGAAAAAAATTGTGCCTCTGAATTATTCAGAATGAAAACATACACAGAAGAAATCGATACCAGTGCATCTGATATTAAAGACAAATTAAACCAGGCAGGATAGCATGGCTGCAGGCAGATACAGTGCACTCATAGGCACACTTTAAAAGATAAAAAGAAAAGATCCTTTTTCTTTGTCTGGTTGGTTGTTATGTTAGCTTTTTCTAGCTTTGAACTGTCACCTCTGCATTCCCACACAGGAGCTCCAAGTACTGCACATTGGAAATTAGATCATTTGAAAACCATCTGAAATGCAGTAAGTGGTATGATGACTGGGTGCTTGATAAGTTCGCTCTTTCTATCTGTAATTCTTCTTTTCCATTTAGTCTAACAAAACAGACCCTGCTGAAAAGTCTCCACTTCTAAATTACTCCATGAAAAAGTCCTGACAATTCTTTATATTGTTGTCAGTTGTCAACCTGCTGGCGTCCTGTTGAAGCATAATAAACTATTGCCTATCTTTACATTTAATCCCTTAAATACTAAATTCCCAGAGGGGAGTTCTGTTAATTTTTAATATTGTAGCAGTGAAAGTTTTGTACATTTGTGGTTGTTAAGAATGCTTTGAACAGAGAGTGGAAACCCATTTAAATTCATCCCTGATAAGATTGAAATCTCTACTTGGTACACCACAAGATGAGTCAATGACATTTTAGTAGCATATTTTAACTGTTGAAGCTCTGCTTTAACTATGACAGTAAAAAAAATTACATAAAACATCCCAGTCGACTAGCATCTTCTTGAAGATAAATGCACACCTTGTTATATCATGGTGGATTAATTAAGTCACAACTACAAGAAACTAGAATTGTGCTAGGTGAGGCCTAATTACTCTGTCATGGATTCATATGTCAAAGGTATGGCTTAAGCACATATTCAAGTTGATTTGCAGTTTGGAACTCTTGTGATAACTGCATATTTCAGTAGCAGCAGATCAATATCTTTTGCTGAAGTTTCTAAGAATAGTTTGTATTCAAAATTCATGTGGTGTTAACTTTTGCCATACTGAACTATTTTGTCACTTATATCTATTCAGGTAAACATTCTATGTTTGCTTTTTTGTAATTATATTTCAACACATAAATAACAAGCTGTTCAGATCAAAGTCAAATGTTGTGGGAAATTTATGGATCAACAAAGCACTTTAAATGTTTGCAGCAGAATTAAGAGGTTAATCAAGGTTGACCATTTGGATATGTTCCTGGATCAATTTTGGAGCTGCTAACGGAAGGACTTTCTGTACTTGGATTCAGATTTTTTAATCTAGTGGTTTACAAAGCATGAATTTCTTGAAGGGAGGCCTGAACTATAAAGTTTACAAATTGGTAGGTGCAACCCAAGGTTTGCTGAAATCCCCGAAAATCTGCCTCATACATTTCAAGTTACTTCACAACCTGTCAAAGGATGATCAGTTTTTGGCTACTGTATACTGTTTTTCAATGCAAGATTTTATAACGATAGGCTGAGTTCTTCACTATTTTATTAGTAGTAATATATTTTATAGTGCTCCTACACATATCCCTTCTTAAATGTAGATCCTGTGCAATGACATGCCATAGCACAGCATTGACTATAATCTCTAGATACTGCCACATGCACCACAGTACTCTGTCCATCTCTAAAGGGAAGGGAGGAAGGGTAAGGTAACAGTATCCCTGTAATGGTGAAACATGAATTATTAATGTTCTACCTCATACAGCCACAGCATCATTTTCCACTCTTCACTTTGTGTCACAGACGTTTGAAACAAGGATGCCCCTTTTACTGTAATTTTCATTTCTCCTCAAAAGCACAAGTGGTCACATTTCATAGACAGTTTATTTTCCAGGCTGTATGACCCATGATTGAATATTTTTAAGTCTGTTTGATAGGTGTACAGGTATATATGTATGGAATATCAATGCTTTTTACTGTATAGACAAGTCTTGACTGTTGCAGTGACCCAAGTAGGTTCGATGATATTGTTGTTTTGAATGAAACAGGGATCAGAGTTTCTGTACTTTTACTTTAAGGTTTTTGTGTTTAGCACTCAAAAGAACCTACCAGTAAGTGTTGCTGCTGCAGGGCACAGGATTATAAAACGCATGTAGAATTGTGTTTTTGGCTGCTTCCATATTTATCCTACAGTTTGCAAATGGTGACTAAAGCACCAATGTACTAGAGAATGCTTGGTCATGCAGTTGATGCACTGAGTCCAAAACAATTAGCATGTGCCCTTGCATCCACCTAGCTGCCAGATCAATGGTAAAAGGCTATGTATATGCACAACTGGTGCAGTCATGTCACACATAGCATTGGTGCAGTGCTATCTTTGGCACAGTACAAATACCAAACTCATCGTTGTAAGTTTCTAATCTGAATTATTTCCAAGTGTTGTTAGAGTTGTGTAACTTCAGAACTAGGACCACATACAGGCATACTGGCCTGTGCTGAGATGGTAATATTATGAATTGATCAAAGGTACATCACTGCACTGTGAAATTGCAAGAACTATGCAGCTTGTTTGAAGACGAGTATGACAATTCTCCAAGTTACAATTTCAGTCAACCAATAACTTCTATGCATTTTTACTATCAACACTAAACAAATACAAGAGTTAATTAAAAATGACCTAACTCCTTACTTATGTCTTTTATATTTTCCATTCTGATTGAAAAAGCCATAACAGCAAGAAAGGCCATTTTTATATCTGTAGGGAATGTTTGTCCTTACTGTCAATAAGATTTTAAGCATCCCTAATTCTAAAAGCAAGAAAAGAGATAGGTTTTCAAAAGCAATTATGTAGTCACAGATAAATGGCCCCTGTAAGTCTGTCTATTTTTGAAAGACTTCTCGGCAGCAGCTTAGTAATCACTCATAAAGGCTCCAGTTCATCATCAGGTAATTAGTATTTTCATTAACTTGCTTATTGTCAAAGAAAATGAACCTTGATCAGCTAATTTTTCCTCAATGAGTTGAATATTGTAATGTATCTATAATTAATGTGCTTTATGCCACAAACCCATAATGGAGGAGGAATCTGATCCTGCTCCCAGCAGTCACTGTCAGTAAATGTTTGATGAATAAACAGAGACTTTCTAATGGGAAGTGGTGGCAACTTTTCTAAGTGTACACAATACAGACTTAATTAGGATTCCCAAGATATAATCTAAGAGTGAGAGACAAATGTAGTGTTGCCATGTCAGAATTACATCTACAGTGAAGTAGAACCCCCAAACATTGTGATGAGAAAATTGCAGATAAAGCTTATGTCAGTTATTGGTTTTGTGCTTAGTAGAGAAAGTAAAGGGGCGTGTTCTGGGATTGAGTAGAAATGAAACATTTTCACCATGGCAACGTCTCACATGTAATTGGAATGGAGATGGCTGAGGGCAGATTTAATTGAAGTGTATTAAATTATGAGGGGCCTAGGGACCTAGAGTGGATAGGAAGGGCCTATTACCCTTTGCAGAGAGGTCACTGACCAAGGGGCATAGATTTAAAGTAATGGGCCTAAGCATCAGGGAGGGATTGAAGAGAAATATTTTCACCCTGAAAGTGATGGCATCCGGAAATTAGTGCTTGAATGGGTGGTAGAGGCAGAAACCTTAACGGTGCTTAAAAGAAATATTTGGATATGCATTTAAAATCTCAAAGTGATAGGACTATAGACTATGCAGTGGAAAACTGGAATAGGCTAAATAAATCTCTTTAGGTCAACGTAGACATGATGGACCAATTGGCCTCTTTAAGTGCACTAAATACTCTGTGTTTCTAAAGTACAGTGATCATTGTATTCTACTTATCAACAAATGAAGAATAAGACGTTGTAGTTCATCTTTTTCATAAAGATATTCTAGGACTGTGTTTTCTCAGCCAGTGACTGGAAATCACTGACCTTACCACAACCATACTGGTCTGACTATCTTTCACCAATTTACATCTTGATATCCTGACATATATTGTAAAACCTCTGAAACTAGTGACTTTGCAGATATTGGTATTCTTGTCACATTAGGTTTCTTAAAATCTATGGAACAGCACATATCAATGTGTCCATCATCTTTTTACTGTCATGGAGGCTACACTCCATGAGCTTCAACAAGCTATCTTACAAAATGTTATGCTGTTCACTTCATTTCAACTCTGCATTATTGTCTGCTCAATGTTAGTGGAAGTGCTGACTACTGCCAAAACCTTGCAGGACTTGAGTCATCAGCACCACATCTAAAGATCAGTCGTGCACCAGTCCCATTGTTATCTGCCATGAATAGAACTGCACTGTACATATGTTGAATAGGAATAGAAATGTAAAGGCTTCCAAGTACACACATGATATCAGTGACACTTCATTGCAAATAAAAACTTAAGTCCATAAACATATTGCGATTTCACATCATCACCTCTCTAATCAATTGTCATTGTAACTAAGGCTACAAGAATCACAACAATGTATCCTTAGCATTATACAATCTCAAAACCCTGAATAAGGGGCCACTATTTTTTTCTCTCATGCCCAATATAGTATAACATCTTATCATTATTCTATCTGAGAGCATCACATGTTGAAAGTCTTCAAACAGTTGATCTTGATCCTTCCTTGTCACTGGGTCAAAATCCTGGGACTCCTTTTCTAATGGCATTGAGAAGGAGTTATCCCAAATGGATTGCAGCAGTTCAAGCAAGTGGCTTATCAGTGCTTTCTCAAGTACAACTAGAGATGGGCAATAAATTCTGGCTCATAACTTTTCTGTATTTTCGTGAGTCAATTTTTATTGAAAAAAGTAAGAAGCAGATAAAAACAGACAAACAAAAAGAATTGTGTTTGCCTCTGGGAGCAAACAGAGCCTGTGTATCTTTTGAGCAATACTAATTTACTGTCAACGAATGATCACTGCATTCAGCACACATCTTTTGGAAATGGGTATCAATTAGGTCTCGTGTAGCTTGTTGCACCCACTGTGACCCTGCTTTATCATACCAAAAGGTGATGTTCCGCTGGATTTATGCCCTCATTTTCTTCCTCAGAAGGACATTACTGCTCTCCTGGCTCATTAGCGTCCATAACATCCCCTCTTTTCTTATTCCAGATTTGCAGGGCACAACTTGAAAGGAGTATGTAGCCCACTCTGTCTGGACTGTACTACAAGGCCTTCCCAAAATCAATCCAAGCATTAGAAATACACCTTCAGGAGGTTAATTATCTGCTCAGCACAGCATTATGGGAGAAATGTGCTACATTGTTTCCATGCTGGCCCTCAGTCAAGGACTTGTCTAATGGAGTCATCAGCCATGGTCTGGAGGGTAGCCCTTGTCTCACAATCATCATCTTTGTAAGGCCTTCAAGCCTTGAAGTGAAGCAGGAACATGAAAGTTCTCAAAGATATAGACACAATTCCAGAATATCTGGTACAGACGTCAAAGATATAGTACTAATGATCACAGATAACTTGTACAATGAAGGAGTGGAACCATACTCTGTTGCTGAAGTTAGCCGGGTTATGATATGATCTAGCATGCACAGCGCCCCAAGGAAAGCAAGCTACATTGGCAGAGCCTACCGATTGGATTGCAATACTGACTTCATCCAGGGGAAATGAAAGGAAGGATGTGACCTCACACAGAATGAATTGGTAATAATCGTAACACATTTGAGAGTTGAGGATTGAAAGACCCAACACAGATCCCCAGAGGATCCTTGGAAGCATAAAGATTTAGCACAGCTGTCACCTTGATGGACACCAGGACAGGACACACCCCATCAGGTCCCACCCAGGTCATGCTGGAACTGTTCTATGATGGTTTCCTGGGGCAACCTCACTCACCTGGAGGAACTGACATTGATGACAATAGACTCCACGCTCCCTGTACTTTGTCTGCATTCTATGTGGTTCTTCAGCTGCAGTTTGAAGACTGGAGGTAGCTGCTGGCTCTGGGCCTTCTGGAGCACCTGTTTCTCTTCAATTTCTTTACAACATCGTAGCACCATGATCACAGAGGCAATGATCCCTGCGAAGGCTGGATCCATTGGTCATGGTTCAACAGAACATGAGTGGGGGATATCAGAAACAGAAGAAGTTCTTAGTAATTTCAGAAGTCGCATTCACATCACACACGTGATGATTTAGCATGGTCCTCAATACAGTGGGACAGGAGGACTTTGACAAGGAAGGCCATGGGATGCCTCTACATGGACCTTTGGCACAGGGTATCTTACTTTGATGTACTCAGTACGAACCATGTCATGCAAATAGAGCAGGAGAGTACAAGTGCAGTAGGATTACTGAAACCTTGTCCCCTCATCTCCACTCCCCCATATCACTCAAGAAAGATAGCATTGCATAGAATTGCACATTGGCAAATACTTACAGTTGAAGGTGAGAGGGAATCAGCATTCTGTGCCTTTGTCTAGCCTAAAAGATAGCACAGTGGTTCAGTGGTTAGCACTGCTGCCTCACAGCACCAGGGTTCCAGGTTCGATTCCAGCCTCGGGTGACTATCTGTGTGAAGCTTGCACATTCTCCCAGTGTCTGTGTGGATTTCCTCCGGGTGCTCCGGTTTCTTCCCACAGTCCAAAGATGTGCAGATCAGGTGAATTGGACATGATAAATTGTCCATAATGTTAGATGCATTAGTCAGAGGGAAATAGGTCTGGGTGGGTTACTCTCTGGAGGGTCAGTGTGGACTTGTTGGACCGAAGGGCCTGTTTCCACACTGGAGGGAATCTAATCTAATCTAAAAGGCCTTGGAATGACTTTGTGAATTGTGGCGCATAGATATTCACATTTAAGGTCACCTGTAATCATTGCTGCTTCTACAGAGTGACTGATCAAACCGTAACAACCGATTACATGGTCAAGATTGCTTGTGACCAGGACTTGTATCCCACATAGTTGGACAATGCATACATTACCCATGCAAGGAACTATGGTTACAGATACCTTCAACCTGTACTGTGTAAGTGCGGGATTAATGCAATTGCCCCTTGAAGGGCCTCACAAGCTACAAGTAGAGCTTGCGTGCTCAGACAGAAAAAACACTCCACTCACTCGGAGTAAGCCTGCAGCCATTTCCTATTTCAAGTTTTCATTAGCAATTCAGAGCAGGATGGAAAGCAACACAAGATGCCCTTTGCAGAGTATGTCACAGGTGAAGCCTTGTAATCCAGTGGCACCCGAGATCTTAATACTCCTTTCTTCCTTGCAGTCCCTGTTGACCCCATCAGTTCTGAGCTTCCACATTTCCAGCCAACTCTTTCACGTTTTCATCTGTCAACATTACCCATGAGCCCCTGGCCCTACAGCTTAACCATGCCATAAAACATGTTGCACTGTCCACTATGAAATCAGGATGGTCTGTGATTCCCCTTCCTTCAGTAACATGTTTTCAAGTGCACTATCATCATCTTCCTTGCTTCCTTTCAAAATTATTGTCCATCTGCATCTCATCACTCTGTTCCAACCTCCAATCCCCACAGATGGATTTCCCAACTTCCCTACTGCTGTGATGGCTCCCGCTAATGCTCCCCACTGACCTTCAGTAAGCAGACCCCTAGGATTGACTGACTGATGAGTGTCTGGACCCACTGACTGACATCTATGTAGCTCCCTGACTGACTCACTAGACTGTTTGCATCAAACCAACAGCACAGATTATAGTCAAACCCTGGAAATTCCTTGGCCTTGGTTACCCCAAGTGGCCCAATTGACTGTGTCAAAGTCCCTGGACTGAGATCAGATATTCTTCTTGATTGACTGACTCCCCATTGACTTGGCTGAGAAGTACTGCCCTAATATTTAGAGACATGGCAATTTGGCTGAAACACATTCTGTGTGTTTGCTGCATAAATTGTTGGCACATGCTGTAGGTGTGACATTGATGTAGCACATTGCCGTACAACAACAGGTTCATCCCATCAATGGATCATTGATGGCAATCATAACAAGCTGGCTGGATTTGTATCTGCATGAAATAACAAGGCTAGACAGAAGTACTCTGAGCCTTTAATTCCTGAATGATGTGAATAAACGCAAATTGACAAGATATGGCAAAGCAGAAATGCTATGAACATTGAAAGGAAGTGTAAAGTGAGTGGGCAATAAGAGAGCAAGAAGCTTTAAGATGCACTCTGATCCAATGCATGAGATGGATGCCAGTCCTGACCACAAAATGGGAGCAGCTTTGCAATGTAAGGTGTTGGTGCACGATGAATTGCAGCATTGAAGCGAACAACAGTGCTCCACATTAGTCCAAAATGTGCCATGATGATGTGGTGAGTCTGGTATGTATCCTATGTCATGGCCTAGGGCTGAGGTATTTGGCCATTTGCTGCTGTTAGATCATACCCTGAGATGTTGGGTCTGCTATCCAAGATGGAGGCCCAGAGGAGCAATCAGCGAGCCGGACTCGCCATAGATTCACTCTGACTGTCATGTTGAGAATTGTTGCTGTCTTGATTCTCAGCGGCCTATGAGGGAAAAATAAACTGCATATAAACAAGGTACAATTCGGTATTAATGAGATAAAAATCGCATGTAAATAGGTCTCCCACCACTCCTTCGCAAGATTCTCACCTTGTTGTTTAAAGCTTGGGTCAAAAATCAGACTTTTATTTCTTGACATTGAGAATCTTATATTTCTAATCTCATCATATTTTTCCAACTGACTCATCATTATTCATATCATTCAGGGACTGAGAGTGTCTAGCCCACAGTCTCTTTGGCAGTGTATACCATTGGACTGATGTCTCATGTCATTATTCTGTTTTACTGTTTCTCCTTCCAAAACCCTCAAATACACACACTGTTCTTTTTCATAATGCAACGTTAAAGAAAATAGTGAAGTGGATTATTTAGGTTTTCCTGGTTCTTCCCATCTCTCTGAAGGTATCCTGTTGAATGTCGTCATTTCCAACAACTCCATCTGAAAATGGTGAGAGCAAATATGTGTTCCAGACAAAATGATATATTAATTTCTTAGATGTGGAGAAAAAAATCTCATGTGTAAATGTGAACCAGCCACCTTTCCGTTTTGCCACTTGTTTATTTATTAGAAATATTTATGCAAGATATTCCCAGTTAAGTTTAAAGGCTTGTTTTCAACACTTCTTGCCCAAGGGCCACTGACAGCACAACAGAGCACCAGAGAAGAAATAGCTTCAGCATAGATCAACAAGCTACAACCTCTAATGTTTCAAATTTGCTCAGTATTGCATTTCATTTTATGATGTTGTCTAATCTAAAAGATTCATCTCATCATGCAGAGAACTATGAGAATGCATGAGCCAGCTGACAAATATGTATATGAAGGAGGACACATTAGAAAGTTAGATGGTCATTTTTATCTCCTCCCCCCCCCAGATGACCAGCACAACACCATTAATTTCAGCCTTTAGGGTTAAACACAGTGTGATTGTCAGTCAAAGCTAGATTTGAACTTGCCTCTGCTAGTTGAGAGGCCAGGAGCTACTGAGCTATACCAAGCATCCATTTGTATTTCAACTATTATTTATTACATGAGACACAAAATCACAATTTTTGCTACAAGACAGGTTAAAACATGAAAAACTGAGGAACGCAAATCATGAAAATAAATTCCATCTCTCACCAGTGAAAGGTTTTGCTTTATGTTTTGAATGCACCTTATGAAGGCTAACGTGTGATATTGCACACATGAAGTGATATCCAAATTTGTCTGAAGCCAAACAATGGCCTATGTCTTACTATGGTTGGTAGCAATACAGATTAAGTCACAACAATATTAATAATGCATTATAAAGCATGGCTCATTTAAAATGGTTTTGTGCATTATTTTGACATTGTTGGTGGATAAGTCATCAATGTTAGGTTGTGTACATCAACTGCCTAGCAAATAAATTATACAATTAAAATTGAAAATTAATTAGCAGCTTACTAATATCTCTTTTGTTAGTTCACCATTTTGCAGGTGAAAATACTGAAGCTTCATATAATTTTTTGGAAACAATGAATCTCCTTTCCCAGTGTCTGGAACTCTCAATCACACCTAATCCTGATTATTTCAATATAAAAGATCTTTTAAAAATTCATTAAAAATGACACATAAGAAATGAGTATACATTAGATTTGCGTAAATTATTGTAAGTGTAACATCTATTTGCATTTTTTTTTCGACAATACAACAATAGGCAGAGAAAAGAGGTTATGGAGCAAGCACTTTTGATGAATATCATATATATTTCTGAACCTGAACAGTAAGTAAGACAGACTTGCATTCATAGGTATTTTAATCAATCTGATCAGCGAGAACCCCAGAACAGGAGTAACTTGAACCTGACCCTACTGGCTCAGAGTTAAGGACACTACCACTGCAGTACAAAATCCTTTGACTTACAACCAAAAGACCGTAAAATATCAGAAGAGAATTAGGTCATTTAGTCAATCAGGTCTGCTCTACTATTTGATCATGTTTCTCAACCCATTCTCTTGCTTTCTCCCCAAAACCCTTGATACCCTTACTAATCAAGAGTCTATTCAGTGCTGTTTTAAATACACTCAATGACCTGGTCCTCATGACCTCTGTGGCAGTGAGTTCCACAGATCGGAGTATAAGAGCTGGGAGGTCATTTTGTGGCTGTTTAGGACAGTGGTTAGGTCACTTTTGGAAGACTGCATTCAAATCTGATCTCCCTGCTATAGGAAAGATGTTGTGAAACCTGAAAATGTTCATAAAAGATTTATAAGAATGCTGCCAGGGTTGGAGGGTTTGTGCTATCGGGAGAGGCTGAATAGGCTGGGGCTATTTTTACTGGAGCATCAAAGTCTGAGGGGTGACCTTATAGAGGTTTATAAAATCATGAGAGACATGGATAAGGTGAATAGCCAATGTTTCTCCCTCCGTGGTAGGGGAATTCAAAATTGGAGGAAAGGTTTAAGGTGAAAAAGGAAAGATATTAAAGGAACCTAAGGGGCAACTTTATCATACAGAGGGTGATGTGTGTATGGAATGAGCTGCCAGAAGTAGTGATGGAAACTGATACATTCACAATTTTTAAAAGGCATCTGGGTGGGTATACAAATAGGAAGGGTTTAGAGGAATATGGGCCAAATGTTGGACTAGATTAATTTAGGATACCTGTACTGCAGGGTCTGTGTCCAAGCTTACATTTCTATGAGTCTATGACTCTATAATTATGCTCTAGCTGAAGATATTCCTCTTCATCTCAGATCTAAATGGTTGTGACATCAGTCTGAGGCTGTGCCCTCAGGTCCTAGTCTCTCCTACCAGTGGAAACATCTCTCCACATCCACTCAATCCAGACCGCTCAGTATTCTGTAAGTTTCAAGTATATCCCCACCCCCATCTTTCTAAATTCTATCAAGTGCAGACTCAAAGTCCTCAACCACTCCTAATGACAAGGCCTTCATCCCTGGGATCATTCTTGCAGATCTCATCTGACCCATCTCCAACAACAACCCATCCTTCCTTAGATGTGGGGCTCAAAACTCCTGTCATTATTCAAATGTGGTCTGACCAAAGACTTGTACTGCAGAGGCTGTATATCTCTGCTCCCATATTCTAGCCCTCTTGAGATGAATGCTAACTTCTTAACTGCCAACTGCACCTACATATTAACTTTAAGGGAATCCTGAACTTGGACTCCCAAGTCCCTTAGACCTTCAATTTTCCAAAGACTTTCTCCATTTAGAACAAAGTCTGTGCCTATATTCTTTCTACCATAGTGTATAAACTCTCATTTTCCTACATTATATTCCATCCGCCAATTATTTGCCCACTTTCCGAGCCTGTTAAACCTTTCTGCAGCCTTCCCACTTCCTCAAGCCTACCTGCCCCTCCATCTATTTTGTGTGATCTGCAAACTTAGCAACAATGCCCTTGGTTTTTTTTTCATCCAGATTATTAATATATTTGGTGAATAGTTGTGGTCCCAACATTGATCCCTGTGGAACTTTACTAGTCACTCGCTGCCAGTCAGCCAATCCTCTAACCATGCTAGTAACTTGTCCCTAACACCATGGGTTTTTATTTTATTTATTAGCCTCCTGTGCAGAACCTTGTCAAAGACCTTCTGGAAATCCAAATAGATTACGTGCACTGGCTCTCCTTTATCTAACTTGCTCATTACTTCCTCAAAAGATTCTAAGATTTTTCAGGTATTATCTCACCATGCGCTTCAAAGTACTTTGAAGTCTTATCCTCAATAATGGACTCTAAAATCTTACCAATGACCAATAAAACAACTAGCATCCAAACAGTATTATTCGCAACCTTATGTTGTCATTTAGCACTTTACAGCCAATTAACCACTATTCATATGTAGTCATTGTTGTAATTAAGAAGCACAATAGCACATGACAAGATCCCCTCGACAGAAGAACTATATTGTCTTGGTTGGAGGATAATTATTGATGCTGGAGAATATTTCTTCACTCTTCTTTTTAAGTATTGGCATTGAATCTTTTGCCTGAAACGTCGATTTCGAAGCTACTTGGATGCTGCCTGAACTGCTGTGCTCTTCCAGCACCACTAATCCAGAAATTGAATCTTTCCCATCTATTTTAAAGAGTAGCTGGGTTTAACATTCCACCTGAAGTGCAACACCCCCTCAGAGCCATACTGGAGTACCCGCTGAAATGGTGCTATCAAGTCTCTAGAGTATAACCTGTTGACTCAGATGCAATGTGCTATCAGTTGAGCCACAGCTGACACCATATTGAGATGAATGGCATGTCAGAAAGTGTTCTTGAAAGACCCTTTAACCACTCTGAAAGCAATTGTAATGTCTGTTCAAAACCTGATAGTGATACTTTCCAACAACTGAATTTTCCTATCTAGAAAAGTCTCAAGACGTGCTTATATATATATGTGAAGGCTGACCACTAGTTTGAAAGGGTTGAGGAGGCAAACAGCTATGGCTTTATTAATGTCCATGCTGTATGAATATCATTTGTCATGAACAAAGTTGATTGCAATCCTACTTTACAGTTGCCCTGAGAGTTTTGGAGGAATTTCTGGGTCCTGCTATTCAACTTCACATTTGCTAATTGCCTAATAACAACTAATGGTTCTCTTTCTTGAGGGGAGTTAATTATATGTCTCATTGTAGTCAAGACATGATATGCAATTGGAGTTTGGAACCAAATCAATTCGAGGTGTACTGCAGCTAGGTTTCTATGCAATAAACAATGGACATGCTGAAAGCCAATTGCTGGTTACGTTTGAGAAGTACCTGTGAACTTAAATGGTTTTAAACTCAACCATCAATATATAATTAATAGCTACTATATCAAAGGTCTTTCAAAGTCTACTGTGCCACCCCTCAGGATGCCCTCTCTCAACTAATATAGCTACCGCTTTCTTTTTTTGAAACAGGAACAGCAGTAGGTTATTCAGCCCCTTGAGGCCGTTCTGACATTCAATTAGATTACAGCTGATCTCTGTCTTTATCTGCCATACCTTGGTTTCTTGTTCTGTCAAACAAAAATCTGCAAAGATTCACAATTTACTTCACAAAAATCTGCAAATCTCAGTTTTGAAATTTTGAAGTAATGTCAATCTCAACAGTTCTTTGTGGGAGAGAGTTGCACCATTTCTCTAAACTTTGATTTGAGGCAATTGAGATGTTTCAGGTATGACAATCCAGTATCTATTCATGACAGTGTCTGATTATCTACAAAGTTAGCATTTAAACATAAGAGATTTTAAAAAAAGAGCAGATTCCAATTACTTCATTTGCATTTTTAAATTATTAGGCAAAACACATTTTTCTCATTTTTTTATGAGAAGAGGAATACTCTGTTATTGAACTTTAATGGTGTCACTGTTAAAAGTTTCAATTTTCCGGTCCATGAATTGGATCACTACATTAGAATTCTATCCAATATCCTCAATTCAAGAAATTTGTCTAAAATATCTTGGGATTAACATTTCTGTTTAGTTTGGATAAAGCACAGTGAGCTCAGACTACTTCATTCTTTGCACAACTGCATGTACAACAACTCTCTTGGAACACTCTCTGATATCCTGTGACCTCTGGTATAACATGCGTTGTTTATGCCTTTCATACTAATAAATAAACCATAACACAGCCTGTCTGCAATGTATCAGTCACTGCACAGTGAGATGGTTTTGATGTATTTTCCATAGACAGCATAAACACATATGATCTTTATATGGTTCTCCATATTAAAGAGATTCCCAGATCTGTCTAAATCAATAGAATAATGGGGTGCACACCAATACAATTAAAGGGAAATCAGCATTAAATTTAATCAGTTGGTTTTAAAAATGTCACCGTAAGAGCTAGATATTTTCAGGTTTCTTCCCTTTTCTTGCATTTATATGTTGTCATTTTTAATTGAAGTCTGTTTACTTGTTCAGAGATAAGATGCACCTGAGGGATAACAAATGTGTTCATGTTAAAGAAAAAAAAATCGCTGTTTTGTTGAATGGTATTGAAATACAGCACAAGGAAACATTCACAGCTGGCATCAATGAAATCAAAACTGCAATCCCTTCAGGATAGTTTGACAGATACTGACATCAGTTAAATTCAATTGATATTTCCCTTCTGTTGAAGTATCTATCCAAGTGCTGAAATATTAGTGAACTATACACCCCTCTCAGATTTGTGCACTGATGTTTCTTTAAAGTACATGAGCAAAGCTGCAAAACATATTTCACCAAAGGAATGTCTTTGTATAACATGCCATGTAAATAGTCTCAATAAAAGTACAGTAAAGTGAAGATAATATTCTGCCAAAAGGAATAAGGAATAAATGGGGAATTGGGGAATACACAGTGGCAATATTACATTGGGCTCTGACGGCGTACTATTGAAGTTTAAGGTGCCTATGATGAACACTTTGGTGAGTTTTTCATGCTGCCAGGCTGTCTTGAAGGAGTGAAAGGTTACAAAAGGAGTGAAAAAGATGCTCTTAGATCATTTTCACACACCGCTTTTTGGTTGGGAATAGTAAGAATCACAACGCAGATATAACATGTTGCAGGTAAATAGAATGGAGGAAAGAAGATGACATCAATTTGGGAGGGAGAAAGGAAAGCAAATCCCCATTAACTGTGCACATCTATATATTATAGTAGACATTATGTTGTAGTGGCTTAATTAAAAAACAAAGGCTCCATTGCTAATCATGTTTGGAATCTAGAAGTACTGTTCATATAATAAAAGTTAAAATTTGTAAACAAATGTTGCTTATCAAGTTGTCGCTCAGAATGATTTTTGTATTATTTTGATGAAAACAAAAATAATATTTTTAATTATGTCTATATTTCAGAAAACGTTAAGAGAAGGCTGGAGAAAAAAATAAATCATGACAGTATTGAAATTCCAAGTCACTTTTCTCTTGCTTAAGCTCCCCCACATTGATTTCGGTCACCAGAGTTCCACATTCGCTAAAAAGGAAGGCGGTCTCACTTCCAACTGCTTCGTTTATTTGATGTTAATAGTTTAATTGCGCGATTGACTGACAAAAGAAGGGGGTTCTTTAAACTCTCCCTTGAATTCTCATGGGATATATTTAATTGCTTCAAAAAGCCAAAAAAAAAAATGACTGGAGTGAATTGAGCAAAGATATGCTATGTCTAATTTGACCTCACAAAACTATCGGTTGTAAGCTCAGTGGTATCATAATGTGATTGCTGTTTAGCTATGGCCCTACACCTCAAAATAAAAAGAAAATGCAAGAAATCTGAAATAAGAATAGAATGTTGGAGAACTCATAGGACAGGACATGTGTAAAGACAAAAGACTAGTATTTTAGGATATTTCATGCGTTTATGTTTTACACAAAGCCAATACACTATGGGCTTTATCTTTCTGCAATTCAAAAGACCTGTTGTGTACTTTGCACAATGCTGTTTCTAAAATCTGGAATTGGAATAGTACTGTCTGCGTATTTCTTATTAATAGTCAATTGTCCAGAATTCTCTTTTGCCACAGGTGTGAGATATACAATGAGCAGCTGATTCTCCTTGAATGGGAGACGAGAGAGACCACACCTGTGGGAATGCTGAGGCCCTCATGTCCTAGCAACCAAGTAAACTTCATTGCAAACTGCTGCACTGCTCTCCAATTGCCATCACTGTGAAAATATTCTTAAGATATCCAAGAATCTACGTTTCATATTTATTTACTCTATAGTCTTCTACAGGCACTGGGGCTTCCCTCAGTCTAAGGCACTGAAGACAGCAACTCCTCCAGCAAACGCTTTCCCATCCACCTGAGGAAAAAGACACAGAATTCTCAGACTAAACACTGGCAAGGCTGTCTCCGGCACCTCTGCCAGCTCAGATTGTGATAAATTGGGGTGGGGTGGGGTGAGCAGTATTAAACTTGTGAGGACATTCTGGTGAACACGTCACTGACACATTTTCCACATTGTAGTGATTCACAGGCCATTAGGCCCAACAAATAATCCTCTGAAGAGTAACCCACCCATTCCCCTACCTTATTCCTCTACATTTACTCTCGACTAATGCACCTAACCTACACATCCCTGAACACTATGGGAAACTTAGCATGGCCAATTCACATCTTTGGACTATGAGAGGAAACCGGAGCACCCGGAGGAAACCCATGCAGACATTGGGAGAATGTGCAAACTCCACACAGAGAGTCACCCAAAGGTGGAATTGTACCCAGATCCCTGGTGCTGAGAGACAGCAGTGTTAACCACTGAACCACTATGCCACCCCCCGTCTCTGTAGCTGGCCAAGGAAGAAACACCCAGATCGTTGGCATTCAGAGGACTGGCAGAGACCAGACAGCTGCTCAGTCCCAGGACAGGAGAGCTCCCTATGGTGTCAACCATCATTGACTTTGTCAAAATACACAAGCTGACAATGAAGCAGAAGACAGGTTTTTTGGAGACACTCAGGATTAAGGGTTGGAAAAGTTCATTCTTGCCATTTATACCATGCTGGCTCCAGCATTTGTGCAGATGGCTCTCCTAAGGATAGGTTGGTAGCAGCCAGGAGAGTCAGGTCCAGCACACAATGTCTGTTGCATATGTGCACAGACTTGCACTTCATCAACTGGATGAGGGATTTTGATCTTATTCCAAGCTCCCCTTCCTCACAAGAGTAGGTAGTGTCAATAGGCACTCAGCCAGAGGAGGGATTACACATATGTGCACCAGAAGTCTTCTCTCTGGACTCCAGAGATATGTAGCCTCTCCACCTTTCCTCTGCCCGTTATCCTCAACCTGGTGAAAAGTCCAGTTGAGTAGGGTGAGCCTGCATCTTTGAAGGACACTTGCACCATGTCTGGACCTTCTCGTCACAAACACCCAGGACTGACCTCTCAATTCTCCAGTGCTAATATTTTTCACTACAAGGTAGGCCTCCTCTACTGCAATTGTGGACCCTTAGACTGAACCTAGACATAATAGAAGAAAAGAGGAAAAGAAAACCCCCAGTATATACATGGAATGTTAAAACTTAATGAAAATAGATTGCCACATTGATGAATATATATTCAATTTTCTTCATCAGTTCTGTAATCAGTAGTCACTTTGGCTGAGCTAGAAGAATAACAACTATCTTTAGCACCATATGACATTTTGTCCCGTCAAAACCATAACGATTTTTTCTTTATTGCCAACGCTAGCATGAAACTTTGTCATGACTCAGTAAGGAAATATAAGGTGTTGTGAAAGCTTCCATCAGTTTGTAACCATAATTTTTATTAAACAGGAAAAATGTGAAGACAGAACAAACTGTTAAGCTGCATTTACAATTGAGATTAAAAAGGGATGCAAGCTTTTGCAGCATCAAAAAATTTACAATGAGTGAATGATGCTTTCAGCCAACAGTTTCCATTGAATGTCGTTTCCAAACAAGTTCTGCCTTGGTTGCTACAGGCAACCTTGGAAGACAACACAAATGGCATTTCATGGGTTGAGACACAAACTTAGCCTGTCAATCTCGGTGACCTCCCAAACCTTTATGTTCCTTTCGATCTTTGTCTTCCCTAACCACCCCATCAGGTTGGATCTTTGTCACATTCCCACCCAACTCTTTGGTGTAACTTTTCATCACAACAGATTACCCCCGAGCCGTAGGCATCTTAGTTATTCCAAACATTGTTATGCATTGTGACCCCCATCAAAGCCAGAGTGGTGGTGACTGTTGATGATTCCCCTTCCCACAGTACCCGGTGTTTTATCCTTGTATGTTGGATTACTGCTCCCACCAACCCCCCACCCCCCCCCCCAACAATTACTATCCTACCTGCATCTTAACATGATGCCTTCAATCCCCAAACTTCCCAACAACAGCAATGGCCTTTGATAGCCTCTCTTGACTTGTGGTGAACCGACTCCCAGGATTGACTGCAAACACTATCCTGACTGATTCAATGACAGCACTGACTGATGATTGATATTTGCACAGTTCTCTGACTGACTTACCGCTAACTCCCTGACTGGTTACAGAGCTGGCTGAAAACAGACACCCTGTCACAGAAGCATCTCTCAATCATCGGCTCTTACTTTCTTAACCAGCCATGAGATACCTTTCAAAATCCCTGCTAAAGTTTATGTAGACACATTAAATGCATCACTCACATTAATATTCCTGATTCACTCAAAAATTTTGATCACATTTTTGAAATACAACCCTCAATTCACATGTTCATGATGAATATCTCTGATTAATCCATGTCTCTCCAAGTGCAGCTACATTCTATCATTTACAACCCTTTCTAAAACTTTCCAACACCATGGTTAAGCTGACTGCCCTATAATGTCCTGATCTAAGTCTTCTGTCATTTTAAAATAATGGGACAATGTTAGCTGCCCTTTATGCTTGATACTTCATGTGTGGCCAGAGAGGAATTGATAATTACTGCTAGGGTTCCCTTGGTGCCATCAACAACCTGAGATGTATCACATCTGGGCCTGCAGATTTATCTACATTTCAAGCTGTTAAACCCCCTGGTACCTTTGTGTCTATTTTAATACCCTCTGATATTTCACAGCACTCCACCTTGGATGTCTATACCTGCATCATCCTTTTCCATTGTGAGGTCCGATGAAAAGTATTCATAGCGGAATGTGCCAACTTTTCTTGGACCCACATGTAGGTTACGTCAATGGGCTGGATTCTTTCCCTAGTTATTCTCTTGATCGTTATGTATTTAATAAAACTCCTTTGCAGTTTCCTTTATTTCACCTGCCACCGCTTTCTCATGCACTCTCTTGTTTCCATAACTTCCTGTTTAAGTTCCTACTTGCACTTTTTATACTATTCTGGGGACTCGAATATATTGAACCCTAAGAGTTGGCCAATTTTTTAAAAATTCTTAAACCTAACCTTTAAGTCCTTTAACATCTAGATTTCTCTTTGTCCCACTCTTTGATCTGTATCTTGCAACTTGGACTGAGCCAAAACAATGTATCGAGTTTTTTTGAAGGGTTTGTTGTCTGAAGCCTCACGAGTTTCTATTTTAACAAACTTTCCTCATTATTTACCCACTATGCCCCACTGGCTTCTCTCATATCTGATTTCTTAGCAATATGCCTTTCCCATAACAATGCGTCATTCAGTGGATAACTGCCAATAGACTGGCATCCTTTGTGCCCATACCATTTACACCTGGATGAGAACTTTCATTTCAAGGCTGTCCCACTCATCAACAGCCAGAATCAGAACATGTTTACCCTCTACTCTCACTATTTCCTCCTTTAATACCTCCCACTACTTTATTTGCAGGCAGCTGCTCCCATTCTACTTGGGCCAAATTTTACCTTCACTTAGTGAAATTAACCTTTCTTTGTTTAGAACTTTTATACTTGGCCCATTCTTATCCATTTCCATAATTATCCTAAATCCTATTGAGTTACGGTCACTATCTCAAAATGCTCCCCAATTGATAGGCTTTCCACCTGCTTATTTTTGATAGTTAGGTCTAGAACTGCCCCCTTCCTTGTTGGGTTTCCTATGCATTGGTTAAAAAAGATGCAAGTCAAGAATTTTGATTCCCCCCTGACCTTGTATGATAAATCTATCCCATTGAGTATTTGGGTGGTTACAATTCTCTATTACTGCCTTATTATTCTTACACTTCTCTGAAATTTGATTCCACATTTGATCCTCTATCACTCCCAGACTGTTGGGGGGGAGGCGGGGGGGGGGGGGGGGGGGGGTGCGGTGTGGGGCGGCTATAGTTTACCATGATGACCACTTTTGTGTTTTCTTCTTTTACCCTTATGACTTTCTGCAAGTCTAAGTTCAAAATCTAAGTGACCAAAAGTAATTTAATGATCCTTCTAAGATATCATCCCTCCTCACTGCTGTAGTTGATTACCTGATCAATATTGCAACCCTTTCCTCCTTTTCTATTCCCCTCTGTCTAATCCAAATATCTTGTAAACAGGAATGCAGGACTTCCAATGCCACCCAATTTTAAGACATATTAGAAATGCTTGAATGACTGGTTTTCCTACAACCCCATAAAAGTGTTAATTTGGCAGACCTTTGAAAGTGTCAATTAACAGAAGCTTCAAATGCTTTGCACCTCTTAATATTGCAAAAAATGGAGAACAATTTGTTAATACTACTTAACGATCCCAAGCAAAGTTAACGATTCACTTCATTTAGAATACTGGATATCCATGCTTTTATTGGACTGGACTCTTAGCCAAGCATTCAAAATGAGGCCAGGTGGAATCTCAGTGCATTTCCAATGCGTAATGTATCTGTTTTTCCTGTCCACTACATTGAAAGCTTTGGTTCCTGTGTAGCAATGAGAAAATGGGGAAAATGCCATCCAATTTCAGGACGAGCATGCCTTTGAGACATCTCAGGTATTTTTCCATGCAGCTTTCAAGGAAATGCAACGGAGCATGATGGCAAGTTCAAAATGTGAGCATACAAAGATCATCCAAACTGTACAAAATTCAGAACAAAAATGTCCACATCTGAATTCAAATTGGAATGGAACTTGAGGATTGTCTATTATCCGCAGTGAACTGCTACTCACTCGGTCCATAAAATGATCAGAAATTTCAAATGAATATGTCAGAACGAGTGTTATTACCTTATTGGAACAAAGTACACATTGATCAAACTGAAAAAAAAAACAACATTTTTCTATGCGTAGGTAGCTTGATTTTAGACATGGTTTATGTAGCTAATTTTTGTCAGTTAAGACGGACAACGTTTGGTTTGTTCCTCCCCCACCCCCAGTTATTTAAGCAAAATGCATTAAAAAGTAAAATAAATAAATCGTCTCTATTATGATTATTGCTGCTACTATTTAATATATCACTAATATTATGCTGTTCTATATCCATAATTGCTTATGCATTGCTGTGCTACCTATGCATTTCATCTTACACAATGCAGTTAAGCTGTGTGTGTTTCAGCAAACTTGCCAGTTCAATATACACATAAAAATTTATTGCTTTCATAAAGTCCACATTGAGGTGCTCAAGCCCATAGCTGTAGTCCTCCTTTGTCACCGCTACAACCACAAAACTCTGACTTGATTTCACACAGGATTATACAAGAAAACCTGCTTATGCCACAGATCTGCCAGTAAATGGACATAATATTAAATAATAAGAAAATAATAAAAGTAGTGGAAAATATTGCTCCAATTGAAATGTTCTTTTGTTATTGAAGAACATAGTCAAGCACTGAAAAACCTCTCTATATGTACGAATACCAGAAACACCCTATTCTGTTTTAAATCCTACTGAATAATTAATTATAATTATCATGGTGCAGTTATTATCTGTGATAACAATATATCCTTAAGGTGAATGCAATATTCTACTACCAAGTACAGGGCAGTACCTAATATGCTAAAGAAATATTGATACAAGATAATTGTCTGGATTATCCTCTGATAAATTGTCTTTCATTCAGAATGATTTTATACTCTTATTTTGGAGCTGAACTGAAGAAAACAGTCACTCATTTGACACCCCAATGTATTACTAATAAAGTGTATGAGAAATATACAAATTATTAGTTAA
Organism: Chiloscyllium punctatum; assembly: GCF_047496795.1. Lineage (NCBI taxonomy): Eukaryota > Metazoa > Chordata > Chondrichthyes > Orectolobiformes > Hemiscylliidae > Chiloscyllium > Chiloscyllium punctatum. The sequence goes on from NC_092747.1 coordinate 97,086,806, forward strand.
TAATAGTGTTGCATGATTAAACATCACTCTTAAAATTCCAACAGCAACAAATTGTTATTGTAAATGATTTTAATGTCTTCATGTTTCATTTAAAAAATATTTTTAACAATGGTACAATTGGGGGAACTAATTTTGAAAAGGTTGTCAAATTGAGTGTGTGATAGCTGATTATAACATATTTTTCACGATGTTATTACTGAAGTGTGACTATTAGAACTTTATATTCTCAAATCAGCTTCTCCCATTCTGGCTTGACCACTTTAAAAAAATGTTAATTTTTGTTTGTGTTTGTCCAAATGTAGATTATTAGTGTTGCAAAACAGAATGATTTTCCATCTAGTGTTCGTCATCCAGTGCCAGTGACAAATATTTCTTACTCACATTGGATGCAAAGTATAACTCTTGGTTCTGTTATAAACTCACACTACCAAAGACGACAATACACTACCAGAACAAATCTTACTTTGTATTTCTTATAACATCTATCCTTCTTCCTGTTTGAGTCAGATCTATGGTCATCCAATTCTCTCAAGGCATGTTTTCTAACATGTAGAATTTTATTTTTGCATCAGCTATATGTTATGAGCAAAATAGAGATCACCAACTATAGAAGTTGTCTTGCTGAACAGTATTATACAAAAGAAAACAAGAACTGCTGCTGGCAATCTGAAACAAAAACAGAAAATGCTTGTGAAACTTAGCAAGTCTGGCAGCATCTGTGGGAAGAAAGCAGTTATTTTTTCAAGTCCAGTGACTGAAAATGAGTTATTGCATTTGAAACGTTAACTCAGCTTTCTTCACACAAATGTTGCCAGACCTGAGTTTCAACAGCTAGTTTTGTTTGTGTGTAAAAACTTGTCATCATTTTCAAAGAGTTAATAAGCTTCTGAAAGAGTGCTAGCTATTTTTGGCACTGTTTATAACACATCTGATATTCATATATTGAAATTATTATTTGTGCAAACTAATACCTTAAAATACACTATAGCAGCAATGTTGAATACCATCTTTATTTGAGTGGTTCAACAGATTAATGTTTAGTTTTGCAGCCCTTTCTGTTAAAACCAGTTGGCGAAGAATGGCAGTTTGAAATCATAAGGTGATACTCTCTTATATCACTGGAGGGCTCTGGCACAAATGATACTGATAGGAAGTGACATTTGTGCCTGTTGTCACCAATTTATGGTAATTAGTCTTATGTCTTAAGTGGTACCAAGACTACAGCATCCAAACATATTCCATTAACATATTGCAGCTGTCATCAGCAGGGAAACATAATGGAGTTAGTAGATCTATGAAACACTGCATACCTTGGCTCAGTCAACTAAACTGCCCATAATGGGGTCATCAGGGATGGTCGGAGAGAATCTGGATTCAAGCCAGTTAGTACTTCCCTCGGTCTACTTGGTATGCATTATGCATTGACTTCAAGGTCATTCTGCCTCAGAATCAAAATATTATTTCATATATTCACAAACATTACCAAATCTCACCTCTGTCATAACAGGGTTCGATCAACATACACCTATCTAGAGTATATTTTTTATTCAAATACCTCACAGATAGCAGATAGCTTTTTAAAATTAGGACTAATGATAGAACTGTCAACCATGGTCAGTTTACACAGGTCAACACAGATCTGACTTTCAATAAATAAGTCACATTCCTTCTATGAGGACTGATTATTCCGTGAGGCGACAGCTCAAAATATGTTCCTGATAAATAGTTTGGAACAGACCTTAGTTCTCAACTGCATTATATATTTTTGGTTTCTTGACTCTTTCCAGCCCAGTGCAGTACTGAGGGCATGTTGCTCTATTGGAGAGTATTTACCATAGGCACTGGCCACATTGGTATTTGACCAGCCTCTAAGAATTCTCATGACACATCTCTGATCCACTTACAGGACACTTTTGTATCTCAATATGGCATCATATGGTTGAGTTGAGTTGTTGAGTCAGGTTAAATCTCACAGGATCCAAAGAGAACTAACCAATTAGATACAAAATTGGCTTGATGGTATAAGACAAAGGATGGTGGTAGAGGGTTGTTTTTCAGACTGCAGGCCTGTGACCATCCTTTGGGTCCACTGTTTTTCCTCACTTATATTAAAAAATAGATGAGAATTTATGAGGTAAAGTTAGTAAATTTGTGGATAAAAGCTTGGATTGGTGGTGACAATGAAGAAGGTTCTCTGGGAATGCAGCAAGTTCTTGATCAACTGGGCCAGCATGTTCAGGAATTGCAGATGGAGGTTAATTTAGTTAAATGTGAGGTGTTACATTTTTGTAAGGCAAACCAAGTCATGACTTACAGTCAATGATAGGGCTTTAGGGAGTGTTATAGAACAAAGATGTGGGGTTACATGTTCATAGCTCCTTGAAAATGGAGTCATAGATAGACAGGATAGTGAAGAAGGCTTTCAGCATGCTGCTTTCATCGGTCAGAGCATCAAGTATAGGAGTTAGGATGTCTTGCTGCAGCTGTACAAAACATTGGTGAAGCCATATTTGGAGTACTGTGTGCAGTTCTGGTTGCACTAATACAGAAAGAATATTAAGCTAGAAAGAGTGCAGAAAAGCTTTACCTCAATTGGAAGGTTTGAGTTATAGGGAGGGGTTGGATAGGCTGGGACTTTTTTCCCTGAAGTGTTAGAGACTGATGGGTGACCTTATGGAGGTCACATAAAATCATGAGAGGCACAGATAAGGTAGATAGCCAAAGGCTTTTCCCCAAGGTAGGAGAGTCTAAAACTAGAGGGCACAGATTTAAGATGAGAGGGGAGAGATTCAAAAGGATCCAGAGGGGAAATTTTTTCCACACAGAAGGTGGTAAGTGTATAGAAGGGGCTGCCAGAGGCAGTGGCGGAAGCAAGTACAATTTTGCCATTTAAGGAAAATTTAGACAGGTAGGGATAGGTAGGAAGAGATATGGTCCAAATACAGTCAAACGGGGCTCGTTTAAATTGTGAAAACTGGGCAGCATGGGCAACTTTGGCCGAAGAGCCTGTTTTCATGCTGTAGACACTATGACTGTATGACCTCGTGTTGCACAAGTATCTGTAATTGAAATATCACAACAAAGAAGTTTATGCTCAGGGACTCATGCCCAGTTTGTGGGATGGATAAGGCTGTATTTCTGAGCTCTTCACTCACTGTCACAGTACACTTACTTTGAACCTATTGGAATACTCTCAGCATCTGCATCCCTGCTGCTTTGCTTTGCTCTGTTTTGGCTTTGTATGCTTTTCTTCTTCTGTTAGACTCATGCTGAATCTTCCTTGCCTTTTCATGCATGTACAAAAACTGGAAGTTTGTCATGATTGTAAGCAGACCTCAGTTAAGTCAAAGGGAATGCCTTCATTCAGGGGTGTTCCCTGCACAGTAAGTCAAGGCAAGTCTCCAGTGTAGGTCCAGTAACTTGGACACAATCAGTCAACCCCAAGGGCAGTATCCACGTAAGGGATGAGGAGCTGAACGTTGGGCAGCCCACCTGTTTGACTGTTTTTATCCTATTGGAGGCTGTGTTCTTCCTGGATGGAGAAAGAGGCAGGTATATGGAAAATAAAAATGGGTGACACATCTGTTAATTTTGGTGCACTCGGGGAGATGTCCAAAGTGAGTGACTAGGAATCATGGAAGGCAAACAGGGTTTGGCTGTTGGAGGGGGATTGAGTGAGGGAGGTTTTGCAGGAAATAGTGAGAGGAATGGATGGAGAATACAATTTGTTGGGAATGGTAGCAGAGGTAGAGTGAATGTGAGGCATCCGAGAGAAGATGATGGCAATTCTGCTGAATGCGTGGAGAGGATGTTGACTCCCTTTTAGCATTGCTGGGCATTCCTCCAGGTGGCTATGATCACAGTGACCCACAGAACAAATTCTGAGCAGGTCTGGTTTGGTGTCATGGTCTCATCTGCTGGTCCTCAGGGAGGATAAAGTATTGCATCTGCACCACTCCATCCGGCTGCAGCTCCAGGTCCCTGCTTACAGGACAGCAATTTTCCTCTGTCTGCTATGTTCGAAATTTGTCAGGACCATTCAGGGAGGCTCCTGACTGACAGTGCTTTGGTGCACAGCAAGCTTTTAAAGTTGACACTGGTGCTAGAACTGCCTGTCCTTTGTGAGTATCCATTGAGTGGCAAGATATTCTGGGTCAGGTGCTTAGTAAGATGATGCTAAAAGTGGACATGAGAAACACAATAGTGGCAGGGTAGTTAGTTAATGAGGTGAGTTTGATAAAGTTGGCAAGAAATCCTACTGTGCCTCATGATGTTAAAACTCTCCAAAAATACAGTGCGACTAGAACTTAGCCAAATAAGTAAGATTCAACCAGACATACAATCCTGGATCTAAATTAACGAAAATTAAGTGCTTTTTCATTTCCAATACCTTACTTTACAACTCATCACTAACTTACATTTTTTAATGCCATAAAACATAAGGAATATTCCATACTCTCATTTATTTCTATAAACAAAAAAATATATAATGTTTTTAATCATAAATTGACTCAAACCAAATTTTTAAATGCTCTTCAACTTGTCATATCATTAGGCTCCTCTTTGAGGATCTCTGATAATTCTTTGGCACACTTGACAATTGGTGACTTGCATCAGCCCATGTTATTTTGGGAAACTCTTTGTGAATGCATTTTATCCCAAAAGAAAACTTATTCATTATGCACTCAATGGGCAAACCTTTCCCAGATTGACCCTTATATAGAATTTCCTTTTGAATATTTAGGCTATTGTTTCTATGAGTGCCAATGATGCAGCAGTGAAGTTACTTTGAACAACCTTTTTAGTTTTAACAGATAACATTTATTATTTCTTTCCCACCAAGAATGTGATAAACTCTGCCATAATCAGACAACCATAGAAACATATGAATCAGGAGCAAGCCATCTGGCTACTGAAGCCTGCTCTATGGTTCAACAATATCATGGCTGATGTGAATACCTCCCATTCCCACATATCCCTGACAGCCTTTCACACTCCTGCCCAACCTTGCTTACCAAGAACTTCTATAATAAAATTAACTGAACACTCTGCTTCCAACACCTTTGGAGGCAGGGAGTTACCCGACCCTCTGTGAGATACAAATTTTTGTCATCTGTATTTTAAGTGGGGCCCTTAGTTTTAGATTTGGCAACAAGTGAAAACATCCATCTCAGCTATTACTCTGTGATTTATTTCATACATTCCATGACTAAAGGGACTTTCAGCTGCCCTTTTCATTGCTGCAATATTCATGTTTGCAAATATCCCCAAATTCACTGCGTCCTGTGATAGAACCCTGGGTGGCACGGTGGCACAGTGGTTAGCACTGCTGCCTCACAGTGTCGGAGACCTGGGTTCAATTCTCACCTCAGGTGACTGACTGTATGGAGTTTGCACATTCTCTGTGTGGGTTTCCTCCCACAGTCCAAAGATGTGCAGGTCAGGTGAATTGGCCATGCTAAATTGCCTGTAGTGTTAGGTTAGGGGTATGGGTGGGTTGTGCTTTGGCATGGACTTGTTGAGCTGAAGGGCCTGTTTCCGCATTGTAATGTAATCTAAAACCCCTCTCTTTTTTAAAAAAAATATGTATCACATTTAATGCTGAACTCTTCTACAAGTTCAGTGTACTCATTGTTCCCTACATCCTTCAATTGGATTTTTACTCTGTTGGAAGATGGTTGGATGTTATTTTTAAAGTAATTAGCCTGCTTTTCTTTAAATTCCTATCTCTGGATGCAAATAACAACTGTTTAATATTTTGATTAGATTTGATTAGAGAAGTTAGAGCTTGTTAAGGGAATACAATGATGTCCAGAGTTTGGAAACAGTAAATCTGCTGACTTTGTCAAAACTATTGCCTTATCATGTTCAAAGTTCAGTTTCATTTGAGTCTATTTCATAGATGGCTGCTCAACAGAAAACGTATTTCTCTTGACACTGTCCATGTTGAATGGTTTCCTCCTTGCTATTTTACAGGAATCATCACTATTTTAAGTCAGAAGTTAAAAGATACCAGGTTATAGTCTAACAGGCTTATTTGAAATCTCAAGCTTCTGGAGAACCGCTCTGAAAACTGGTGTCATGTGACTTCTGACTTTGTACCTCAACATCATCACTCTTTTAGTGGTTTCAGCACATTTTCAATGCAAAACCCGAAGCAGGTAGACCTTTCAATTTCCTTATTCTTACTTATGTCCTTATTGTTTAAAGAATCTAGGTTGATAAAGTGTGGCGCTGGAAAAAGCAAAGCAGGTCAGGCAGTATCAAAGGAGCAGGAGAGTTGATGTTTTGGGCAAGACCCTTCATCAGGGCTGGGGAAGGAGAAGGGAGCTGAGAAATAAATAGGGGGAGGGGAGTGAGGCTGGGCAAAAGGTGGTGGATGGCAATGGGTTGATGCAGGTAGGAAGTGATTCTGATTATGATAGGTCGGTGGAAAGGGTGGAGCAGTTGGTGGGAAGGAAGACGGACAAGTAGGTCAGGTCAAGAAGGCAGTGCTAAATCGGAGGGTTGGATCTGGGATGGAGTGTGGGGTGGGGAGATTTGGAAACTGATGAATTCAATGTTGAATCTAGATAAAATTTTAACCAAACCATGCTGTGTTGTGAATGTACATGCACTGTCCAACAGAGCACAATTGAGAGAGCGCGCAAATAAAACACTTATTACTGTGCTAAGGCTTTTCATAACTAGTTTAATGCCCTTTGGCTGATCAATATCATAATTTTCCCCTTTTGAATCTTTCATGTACTGAGCAATTTTGAAAACCTTGTTCTTCCATTTCGGAGGATTCTTTGCTTACTGGTATTTTGAATCACATCTAGGACAACTGTTGACCACACCCTGGACACCCCTGGGGTTCATTCATCTGTTATGATCCCTCAATTCCTGTCAGCTGTATTAATCATCAAATTGGTTGGTGGTTATAATTCTGCTATTGCGTGGCCTCTGTGAGTATGCTGTATCTGGGGATGAGATGGAGTCAGTTCTGCTTGAGCAGCTCCTTGCCCAACAGGGAGACTCACCCACGGATGAAGACTTCTTAGTGTCCTATTAAATGGACCCCCTTCCTAATTTGGACCATCTTTGGCCAGCCCATCTCAGTGAAGACCTGGCAGACAGGGCCCCTTGCAGGTCTGGCAATGACCACATAGCAGCACTGCTGGTACTGGAGAACTGCTGGCCGCTGATTGGACGGCAGTTCTCACAAGCTCAATATCTGCATTGAGTGCACTGAGGATGCTGATACCAAACAGACATACTTGAGAGGTTGGGGTAGAGTGGGAGGCTTAGAGTGACTGGTACAAAGTAGCAAATGATATTTCAACTGGTAGATAGCCTGACAACCATTGCCATCAAATTCTGCTGTGAAATATCTTGAGCGAAGGGTTGTTAAGATCCAGAACACATTACTTCAAAGAATGTTGGGATCAAATTCCATGGGAATTTTTGAAAATGACAATTGGTTATGTTCCTGAAAAGGAACAATTTTCAAGATTGCAGGGAAAATGCTGGAATGTAGGGTCTTTCAAAGAGTTCTAAGGCAGAACAAGAGGAACAGAATCATCTGCAGTTGCCATTTAAAGCAATGCAGCATTCTGACTTGGAACTATATCTCTATTCCTCCTCTAGCATTGAGTCAAAATCCTGGCACTTTCTCCCTAACAACATTGAGGATATCGCTACACCACGGGGACTGCAGTGTGGTTCAAGAATCTGGCTCACCACCATTCTCAAGAGCAATTAGGGATAGCCAATAAATGTTGGCCTAGTCAGTGATGCCCATGAAACAATTATAAGAAAACGATTCGATGTTTCTCCTCTAAGATCCAAATTGAGCTATATCTCAGAACTATAAACCACTGATCCAAATGGATACTCCGTCCTTATAAGAAGTCAATTCAATGAATTGTATAAAGTTCATTGAGCCAAGTTGTTGAGTTACAGGTCAACCTGCAATCCTATGCCAAGTGGCAGATGGAAGACAGAAACTTTTCTCCAAAGAAGAAGCACAAAAAAAAAATCCCTGGCCTGCTTTAGTTTCCCCCTTAGTTACCAGTTTAGAGTTGCATTGGAGGGGTTGGGGGGTGGTGGTAGGGGTAGGGTGACTCAGATGCCTGGCTTCTTGGCTGCACAATGCACAATGCAAACAAAGAGTAGGAAACAAACAATGAAAGGAGAAATAAATATATTAGGAATCAGTCATAATTTTCACCATTTGATATAAAATATTTTGAAAACCTGTGAATCAAAGTATGACTGAAAAATATTACTGCTCTGTAAACTTCAACAGTTCAGTTAAGATAAGAAGAATTCTTATTGTTCCTGATGTAAAAATTATGTTCAATATAATATATTTGTGAAAAATATTTTACTCCTTTCTATGGAAAGAGCAGAATTATACATTCTTAAATGTACACTAGCAATGTACATGGTTGTGTGCATTGATATATCTAAATGCATCGTTATGTATGTATCATTTAAGTTACACAACTGTTTATTTCTTGTGTGTAAAACAGAAATGTTGGAAGTGAATGCCCCTGCCTTTGTCTGAATATATTGATTGCTTCTCTGTAGCATATGGTAGTGTAACAGGGTGACTTAGTGTCATAGGGCTAAATATACTGCTCCACTGGTGGGTTAACAAGCAGTGAGGGATGGTTGGGGGGAGGGGAGGGGAGGGGAGGGGAAAGCATTAAATGGCATGGCACCATTCCCACCACCTACACTCTCATCCCCACACCTGCTGTAATTGGATTAGTGGCAGGAAAGACATCAGGAGGCCCCACTGGTCTGTGGGTCAATTGATAGATATGTATCTCAACACATTGATTTATGCAGTTATGGGAGAGGCCTTAGTCAAGAATGCTGCGCAATTTACACTATGAGGACTGGTGGAAGGAAAAGGGAGTACCTTCTTGAAGCCTTCTTTGGGTCAATTGGAAACTTCTGCCATTTCCATTCCCCTTCTTCCCTAACCTGTCTACCTCCCCCTCTTTCCCCCTTGTTGTGCATGCCAGCCTGGCCCTAGAGGGGCCCATTGACTTAACTCCACTCCCAATCCCATGCAGCAGGCCTCCTTGAGCAAGAATTGTTGCAGTACCAGTAGTGATCACTGCTTCCCGTGGCACTACTGATACTTCAGAGCCTCTGATTGGCCAGCAGCACTTTAAGGTGGGACTGTCTCTTGCTGATTGGAGAGATCCCATCTCAAACCAATTAACAGCTGTTGGAAGATGCTGGGAGGTTGACCCATTACTGGATTGCGTATGTGGAGCAGGACCACTACTATCACCATGAAACTCAGTCCACAAAAACACTTCTTCTCTTGAGATTTATAAAATAACACCTCCGTCCTTTCATCATTCCGACATTATGGATTAAAATGGGAATCTTATTTAAAACGCTTATTTTAATTATTAAGTAGCTGGAAATAAATAATAATTATATTTTTCTATTTTTGTCTATTTCTGTAGTTTTTTTGGTGGGAGGTATGGGGCAAGGAAACATTATTGCTTAAAATGAACCTAATAACTTCAAAGAATTAGCTAGGAAAATGTATTCAACCTGACAGAATGAAAACACTGATCCCCTATCAGTAGATATTGCTTTGACTGAAATTGCATTAGTTGTGGAATAGAAACTCCTTCAGTGGACAGCCAGACTCAGGAAATATTATAATTCAATACAATGTCATTAAACACCCAAAGTCATTGCTTTGAGAAAAAAAGTTATTAAAGATACTTAAATAGTCTACTGAAGAAAATCATAATTTTTATCAATTGTAATTCTTAATGAAAGGGATTGTTGGTAGGGCACTAAGTTTTAGAAAGTACACTATCAGCTTTAATTGCAGTTGCTCAGTTTTTCTTCAGAGAGGTCTGTGCTGGGGACATAATTAAAAGGGAATGGGAGTAAGCTAATTAGGTTTAAAAAGTTTAAAATTCTGCAAAGTCAACAATATCAAGGAGACCAGTACCAAATAATCTTTTTGTTTTCTGGCTGACAGAATGTCACAAGAAGTGTGTCATAGGGATTGGAACTGGAGCCTCAACATTTCAAAAATTTATATAAATAATTTGGATGGAGAGATCGAGGGTTCAGTAATTAAATTTGCCGATGAAACAAAGATAGGTAAGAAATTGATGAAGAGGAAAGAAGCAACCTACAAAGGGATATAGCAAATGGAGTACAATGTGAGAAAATATGAAATCATCCATTTTGCTGCAATGAGTAAAAAAAAGCATGTTATCTAAATGATGAGAAGCAACAGAGCTCTGAGATGCAGACAGGTCTGGATACTTCAGTGCATGAATTACAGAAGGTTAATATGTAGGTACAGCAAGGGGAATTGACAAAAAGAAGGTTCACTAGGTTGATACGAGGTAAAGAGGGAGCGTCATATGGGGAGAGGTTGCGTAGGTTGAACCTGTACTTATTGGAATTTAGAAGAATGAGAGGCAATCTTTATTAAAATATTAAAGATTCTTAGGGTTTTGACAGGGTAGATACAAGGAGGTGGTATCTCTTTGAGGGAATAGTCTAGAACCAGAATAAGAGGTTGCACATTTAAGACAGAGATAAGGAGGAATTTCTTCTTTCAGAGATTAGTAAATGCGTCAAATTCTTCACCACAGAGGACGTCAAGGCTGGGTCATTAAGAATATTCAAGGCGGAGACAGATAGATTTTTAGTCAAAATGGGAATCAAGGGTTATGAGGCAAAGGAAGGAAAGTGCAGTTGAGGATTATCGGATCAACCATGATCTCATTGAATGGTACAGAAGACTTGATTGGCTAAATGGCCTACTTCTGCGCTTGCATCTTATGGTCATATTTAGGGAGGAAAGTTATGCTTCAATTTTGCAGAGCACTGATGAGACTGCATCTTGTGTACTACAAATGTTTCTGGCCACTGTACTTATGGAAGGACATTAATGAATTGGAAGCAGTTCAGAGAAGGTTTACTGGACTAATATCTGGAATGAACAGATTGCCTTTTGCAGGACAAAGCAGCCCACTTGATTAGCATCCAATCCATCACCTTCAATCTTCACTCCCTTCACCATCAATGCAAAGTGGCATCTACAACATACCCTGCAGCAACTCACCAAGGGTGCTTAAACTACAGCTTCTAAACTTCGTGACTTCTATCACCTTGAAGCACAGAGGCAGTAGAAACATGGTAAGTCCAAAATCTACAAGTTCCCCTCCAAGTTACAGACTTCAAAATATATCACTGTTCCTTCCCTGTGATTTGGTCAAAATCCCAGAACTCTCATCCTAATAGCACTGTAACTGTTCCTACTGCAACAGTAGTGAAGTAGCTTACCGCCACTTTCTCAAGCCCAAGGGAAATTAGGGATGGACATTAAGTGGTGGCCTAGATGTCTCAAGAACAAATAAAAATAAAATCTTAATTAGTCAATAAAATATATTTGTCACTTCCATGTTTTCCTTTAAGATATCCTAAATAATCATCTTAAAAAGAACTAAGAGAGCATTTTCAGTCGGAATGTACAAGTTCGCAGAGATTTTTTTATTGAATAATCTCACTAGTGATTAAGTGAAAGTTTAAAGTTACACTGTGACACACCAGTATTCAATTGCTTTGTTCATTCTTTTGAAATCCCTCTCAGCTATATTTGTGGAGGTGTTAAACCAATGTACATTAAAAAGGTTGACACATTAAAAGCAGAAAATGCTGGAAATACTCAGCAAATCAAATAGCATCTGTAGAAAGAGGACAGAATTAACATTTTAGTGTCATCAATCTGAAACAGTAACTTTGTTTCTCTCCTCAAAAGTTGTCTGACCTGTTCTGTATTTCCAAAAATTTCTGTTTATATTTCCAATTTCCAGCATCTGTAGTAATTTGCTCAAGTAACACTTTCAAAACCAGCGGATGGACACAGCAGGTGAAATTTCTCCATTTTCACTTGAGATGTTTTGCTGATGAGATTTATGGTATTCTGTATCATTGCAAACTTTCTCTTACAGTCTTCTGTTCTTTACTTCATTAACCTTTACCCAACCTCTACAGCACCTTTCTTTTGGAATTTCATGGCAGGGAAGGTAGAAATATTCACCACTGTTGGGAATTGGCAGTGTTCACATGACAGATCCATACTTAAAGCCCATCTGCATACCACCTCAGCTGCTGCAAGCCACTAATTTGCCCTTGCCTCTCACCCTATGACTCCACGACACCACCTCCCACACAAAATGCTGCCCTTTCAGATCTGAAAGAAAAAGACTTACCTTCTAACACTTGGCCTCAGGTTAGCTGGCAGCTTCTGGTGAGGCAAGACTTCAATATCAAAGATTGTGATTTGTCGAGAAGCTCACCAGATAGCCCTTTACAAGCTGATTGGACTTTGACCTGGGAAGTTTTTTCATTGGTTGGAGCTGATAGTCAGTCACCATTGCCACACTGCCACTGCTGCAAACTGGGAAATCCCAGCCAAAGGATCTGTGAATTGTTACACAGAGGCTGGAACTTCCTGTTCACTGGAGTGGCATTGTCAATGGTGAGAAAGCTGGCAAAAGTGATAAAATCAGATTCCCAGTGGAATGATAGATATTTAGATTTCTCCCTTAGATCTTGAGCGGCGAGTGCTAAAATTCACTAATGAGTGGTGATTTCCTTTATTCAAGCATTTTAATCTCAATGTTAACTAATGTCTCCTCATTTCTATGTAGCTTATTCCCATTATCCTTTCCTTCTCTGAGAAATTTGATAGTGCCAATTCCAATATGAAAATCTGAGGGGGTATCTCACTTCCTTGGCCTTCGCTCAACTCTATCGTTATCACCATGGACACTGTCCTCTTCTACCCTTCATCCACACAAGTGAGTTTTGCCCAGCCACCAACCTCACCACATCATCACACTTCTTTCGGATCAACTTGTACTCACACACCACTTCAGCCGTTCAGGACTTCATTTTGGAACTCAGGGATACTTATCAATGCATGCTCCTGCCATCTTGCTTTGTTGGCAAATGAAGTGCTGGCTAATGAGATTAGACATATTTAGGTTATCTGGTCGGAATGGACAAGTTGGACCAAAGGGCCTGTTTCTGTGCTGTACATCTCTATGACTCTAAGTCCAAACCTAGCTCTTTCCTCCCGGAAGCAAGTTTCAATCAGGTTTCATTTATCTTTGAGCCTGCACTTCAATGAGCAACTGGAGATCTGTGTGGCATCTCCCAATTCTTGACTCATAAGTGTATCAGGCTTTAAGTGATGAAATTTTCTCAGAACAGCAGGGGTCTTCAGATTCTTACCCTTTGCTGATGAGAGTCAAGAAGCCCTGGCATTAGGGTTCTTTACCACTGATGGCTTCCCATAGATGCAGTGTACTACAGACTACTGCTGTCACCTACCAGTCAAATTTGCCAACAGAAAAGGCTTCCACTACATCCAAATACAGTCCATCTGTGACCATCAATGTCACATTTTGGAGATGTGCGCCAGATAACTTGACAGCTGCCATGCTACTTACATACCAGATATCTGATAGGTTCTTTCCTCCTTCCATGGTCCTTGGGTCATAAAGGGATGTTGACTGGAAGACAGGAGGTAACCCATCCAAATATGGCTGATGACACCTTTACACAATCCTCAGACCGCATATGTTGGAGATATAATACTGCCATGTTTTTGCTAAGCCTCCTTCAGTTGAGATTTTGATGTTTGGGCCAATCTTATGAGAGTTTAACCTAGTATAGCCCAGAAAGGGTTACACATCACTGCAGTAAGATGGGCCTTTCACAATTGGAGTTAACAAAAGGGAATGTCCTGAATGTCCAGCATTCTTATTAGGATTAGGATCAGGATATTGATTGGGAAGGAAAGCATAACAGAGACACATTTCAAGTGCAAAAGGCTACAGAAAATCTGATTGAAACGTGCTTCTGGAAGGAATGAGCTAGGTTTGGACTTAGAGTACAACACCAAAACAGGCTCTTAGGTCCAACATGTCCATTCCAATCAGATATCCTAAATAAGTCTAATCTCATTTGCCAACATTTGATCCATGTACCTCTAAACCCTTGCTATTCATACACTATCCAGTTGCTTTTTTAATGTTGTAATTGTACCAGGCTCCACCACTTCCTCTGGCAGCTTATTGCACACATGCACCACCCTCTGTGTGAAAAAGTTTCCTTCGGTTCCTTTTAAATCTTTTCCCTCTCACCATAAATCTGTGCTGTCCAGTTTTGGACTTTCCCACCCCAGGAAAAAGACCTTGTCTATTTATCCTATCCATGAACCTTATGATTTTATAAACTTCTAAAAAGTCACTCCTCAGCCTCTGACACTCCAGCGAAAATAGACCCCAGCCTATTCAGCCTCTACCTATAGGTCAAACCTTCCAACCCTGACAACGTCCTTGTAAATCTTTGTGAAATCTTTCAAATTTCACAACATCCTTCCTATAGCAGGGAGACCAGAATTGCTCACAATATACCAACAGTGGCCTAACCAATGTCCTGCACAGCTGCAACATGATCTCCCAAATCCTATACTCAGTGCAATCACCAATAAAAGCAAACATATCAAATGCCTTCTTCACTATCCTATCTGTGATGCTACTTTCAAGGAGCTATGAACCTCTACTCCAAAGTCTCTTTATTCAGCAACGTGCTCCAGGACTTACCATTAAGTATATAAGTTCTGCTCTGATTTGCCTTTCCAAAATGCGGCACCTACATTTATTTAAATTAAACTCCATCTGCCACTTCTTGGTCCATTGGCCGATCTAATCAAGAGCCTGTTGTACTCTGAGGTAATCTTCTTTGCTGTCCGTCACACTACCAATTTTGGTGTCATCTGCAAACTTACTAATTACATCTCCTATGTTCACATCCAAATCACTTAGATAAATGACAAAAAGCAGTGGAGCCAGCACCAATCCTAATGGCACACAAGGTTCCAGTCTGAAAAGCACCCCTCCACTACCACCCTCTGTCTTCTACCTTCGAGCCAGTTCTGTATTTAAATGGCTAATTCTCCCTGTAACCTTGTTAACCTTGCTAATCAGTCTACCATGAGACACCTTATTGAATGCCTTACTGAAGTCTGTCTAGATCATGTCCACCACTCTGCCCTCATCAATCCCCTTCATTACTTCTTCAAAAAAACTCAATCAAGTTAATAAGACACAATTTCCCACACACAAAGCCATGCTGACTATCACTCATCAGTCCTTGTCTTTCCAAATACATATAAATCCTGTCCCTTGGGATTCCCTCCAATAACTTGGCCACCACCAATGTCAGGCTTACCAGTCTATAGTTCCTTGGCTTTTCCTTACCATCTTTCTTAAATACTGGCACCACTTTAGCCAACCTCCAATCTTCGGGCACCTAACCTGTGACAATCGATGATACAAATATCTCAGCAAGGGGCCCAGTAATCACTCCCCTAGCTTCCCACAAGATTCCAGGGTACACTTGATCAGGTCCCGGGGATTTATCCACCTTTATGCATTTCAAGCTGTCCAGCACCTAATCTTCTGTAACATGGACATTTTTCAAGATGTCATTATTTATTTCCCCATATACTATATCTTGCACATCCTTCTCCATAGTAAACACTGGTGCAAAGTATTTGTTTAGTATCTCCCCCATCTCCGGCAGTTCCACACATTGGCGGAACTGCTGATCTTTAAAGAGCCCTATTGTCTCCCTCGTTACCCTTTTGTCCTAATGTATTTGTGGAGCTCCTTTCAGTGTGATACTCTCTCCTGGTATATGGTAAATAGCCTTTAGTTCAACCATAGAAAATATGGACCTGATTATTTGTGCTCTTCTTGAACTGTTTTCTTACCCATATGATTATATGCTTGGTATCTCTGGCTGATTCCACGTTAAGTATCTATACTTCATAGGTCCTCCTGATCTGTTGAATTGGAATCTTTGGAAAGAAAATTCTTTCCTACAAATGCTGGAAATCTGAAATGCATAGGGGAAATAAGAATGAAAACAGGGATATCAGCCAAGATTCCCATTCTAAATCAGCAATAAGAAACATACTGGAAGATTAAGATGGAGGTGTGTGTGTGTACGCACGCACTTGCATATGCATTGCATCAGAGATTTAAAGGGAATGTGCACAACAGCATTTACCTGGTTCCCCTGTGTAATAATTGTAAACATTGCCCTGGTGAACATTCAGAAAGGCTTTTGTGAAAAATTCTGTTTTAGTAACAATTGTAAGAATGGTGAACTGCCTCAAGTAGCCCTCTAGGAATCACAGTGATCAAAGTGTCAGTCTCACATTTTCCAAACTCTGTACAGATTCTGTGCTGAGATCTAAGTATTGGGTATCAGCGAAATGATTCATAACATACAGAATCATGAGTAGACCATTCAGCCTCCTTGATCATGTTTTGTCATTTTATTAGTTGATCTATACCTTTCATTCTATAACTCCATTCACCTAGCTTAAATCTCTATTCCTTGATGCTGTTATATAATAACAATTTTGGTCACGATCTTGTAACCATTTAGCTGGTCCAATATACATAGCATTTAGGGAGAGAAAGTTTTAAATTTTCATTATTTCTTATACAGAAATAGTGCCACTTGATTACAGTCTTAAATGGTGAAGCTGTTAATTTAGGAATATTTCCACCATTCCAACACCAGAAAAATGTGGTTTTGCTGGATCTACTGTATTGAATTCATTTGTGAGTTAAAGTATTTAATTTTGGTCACTTCCCAACCTTCTAAACCCAAGGGAGTACAAGTTAAATTAGGCAAACTGTCCCCATTATTTCACTTGTTAGTCACAGCAACTTTCCGCTGGATCTATGATGTCCCTTCTTAAAGACTAATGTATGTTTCTTGAGGTGACACTAAATAATACTCAAGATGGTGTCTGACCAAATCTCTGTACAACTAAAAAAATAACTTCCTCCCATTTGTATTTTAACCACTCTTCCCAAATGAGAGAAATGCTAATATTTTAAAATTTATTTAGACTACCTTCTCCATCTAAGCACCATCTTTTCGTGATTTATGTATGTGGATGTCCAGATCCCTTTGCTTCTCTACAATTCCTACTCCTGCACCCTGAAAACAAATAGTCTAATATTTCTTGGACCCAACAATAACAATCAGAACAACTTATATAGCTCTTGTAATAAAATAAGATATTCTATGGTACTTCATTAGATTGTTATTGAAACAAATTTTACACTAAGTCACATTTGGGACAGATGACCAAAAACTTGGTCAAAGGTTTGATTAAAGGATTTAATGACTGCCTTAAAGGGTGGACAAGAGGTCACTGTGTGAAGTGGTCTAGAGAGGGCATCGCAGAGCCTAGGGCCATGGCAGCTGAAGGCACATTGACTGATGGAGGAACAATTAAATCTGGGGATGCTGAAGCAACCAGAATTGAAGGAAAATAGATATCCGAGAGGTTTGTGGCACTGGATCCAATATAAATGACCTCTCACTTCCCTATATTGAACTTAATTTGCTACAGATTTGCACGCACTTAATATATTCATGTCCATTTCTATCTTTTTGCTTATATCCTCATAAGTGGCAAATCTGTATCTTAGGCTAACTGAGGCAATGGATTCAAGTGTAAGTACTTCTTGATGTTCTACATGTCTTTATAGAAAAAATATAATGTGTCATTAACCTCATGCTATTTATCAATTTTTCTCCTTCCTTTTTTCTAAAAAAAGCATTTTATGTAGTATCTTTTAGAAATGGCATGGAATCTAAAGTTATCCAATGCCTAAACACATAATCCAATCACATTGTCACATCAATATGATCCAAGCAAACCTGTGAATTGAAGGAAGATAAATTTTAGCATGATTCGAGTCACCTTTTAAGCTTCTACAATTCTATTGGAATTCTCCATCCTACCTGCTGCCTTTAGGTCTCCACACACATTTTTACCAACATGAATTGAAATTGGATCTGTTCAGAAAACCTTAAATTGTTGACATTTTTTCTACAAGGACTACAAAGCAAAAGCTTTCTAGGTAATCCGATGGACCAGATGTCAAATTGGTCTAACTTGTTGATGCTGTAAGTTAAGAGATATCAAGCTTTCAGCCCAATTCAGCCTTGGTATAATGTCATGCCAGCCTACCCTTGTGCTATCTTTTTGCCAATGGTGCTGTATCTTCTGTCGTACAACTTGTAAAGGGCTGATGCGCCCAACATCTTTTGCTAACTGGTGGGAAAGTGACCTACTTCATTTTCTAGGTGACAGCCTTTCCCATGAACATTTGAGGGTGGGAGCACAGCCCTGTCAGTTCCTTACTTCACAGAAATGTGAGTGGACACTTTAATCATTGTTCTCAAGATGCTTTGTGGTTATGGATACTGCACCACTCGTTACAGTTATAACTATAGATTTAAAAACATGCATACTCTGCAGGGGGTTTTCCTGAATCTGAAACACTGAAATCCATGGTAGAAGTCTTCAAAGATTAAATGGTTTTGATGCCCAATATCAAGCATTTATGAGTACTGTGCCTAGTTAGAAGATTGACAGTTTCTATAGTCAGGAAAGATGAGCATCCTACATCGCATCAGCACCGCAATGAACATTGGTGGCAAGTGACAGGAATTGATTGCTGTCCTCCATGCCTGTCAGTTCTCCAGATGTTATTTCCAGCATTTCTAGTGCAGCATGAAAAGAGGCACAGTCAAATTCTGCAGTGGCCTGAGGGCACTGCTACCTGAGTCTCTATATTCTCTTCAATTAGCAGGTCTCCCGACTTTATCCTGAGATGTGGTTCTGACTGGGGAACCAAGATACTCGCTGGTATTGATTGGACATAATGTGGTGTGAAAGCAGAATAAAGGGCTGTATGATCAAAAATACTGCATCTGTGACAGGCCAACAATTCTGACGAGCTCTGATTCCTCTCTCAGAGAAGTTCATCAGTTTCAATAAAATAGATTTTTTGGATAGAACAGGCCAGTGGACCTGCTGTCAAAAGGACAGATAGATCAGGACTTGACAAGTACTTGTCAAATTTTATCACACTTCATCCTACACACTACCTTTTAGAAGTACTTCTAAGTGGGAACTGGATTAATGGTATGTAAGATTTAAAAAAGAAAACTTGACGACTACTCCTGTCAGACTCAATACCAGTCCAAATATGTTTTTCATCCCCTTTAAAGCATATCTTTACATATTTTTGAGTAAACATGATTTTAAATTTTAGAAACAAACTAAGCAACATATTTCAGTCTTTCTAAAGGACGAACTGAATTTCATGAAATTTTAATTCAAAAATTGGAAAGAAACTTTATTCAATTATGTAGTCCTTTGTGACAGGGGCTCGATAGAGTAGAAAGTCTTGCATTTGATTACTTTGTGCAGCTTAGCTTGACATCTTTAAACTGAATTAAATAACCTCTCATTTTCAACTATGAGGCCAGGTTACATTTTTGAGCCAAACTGAAAGAGATTACAGCTGATGTAAGAGAAGAAACATTTTGTTATTACTGTGAGACTTTTAGCTGTATACATATTCACCATGTGGTTTGTCTAAAGTGACAGAAAATATGTACTCTGTAGCTTTCAAATTCAAACAATGGGTTGAAATTTATCAAAAAGTGGCTGTCAGTTTTGTGAAGCATCTTGGAGGGTATCGCTCTGAGCTCAGTGGCATATCTGAGGCCATTCCCTACTCCTCACTTTATTATATATGCACCATGTCTCTATGGCACCATGTTCACACTATTGCACATTCAGCAATGGTGGAAGTACTGTCCATTGCTGAGACCTCTCAGGACATTCGATGCCACATTTAAAGCCAAGTCAATCACTGTCATTCAGTGCTGTCCTTCACAGTGCACATAATGGAAGGAGAGTGAAAAAGAAAAAGTATCTGAAGGGATAAGGGTGGCCACAAGTGACAAGTAATTAGAAATATAAACTTACAGTAAATGTATTGCTATTCTACATTATCTCCTGCATGACAGATTGTCATTGTAACTGCTACAAGAATCAAGCTACACAGGTTAACTGTCCTTAGAACCTGATCATCATAGTACTCTGTCTCAGGGAGTACTACTCTTTCCCTAACGTCTGTTGTAGCATGACATCTTCTCACTGTTCAGTGCGAGAGCATCACATACAGGAGAGCCTTCAGATGGTTGAAAACATTGTTATTTATTCAACAACAGAATGTAAAGCTACAGAAGATGACATTAACAATACTTTCATGCAACAGTTGCTGAGCGACGCTCAGTTTGCATTCTGCCATGTTCACTCAGCTTCTGACCTCATGGCAATGTTTGATTCAAGTCGAGAGTATGGTGCTGGAAAAGCACAGCAGGTCAGGCAGCATTCGAAGAGCAGGAGAATTGACAATTCGGGCATAAGCCCTTCATCAGAATTGAGGCTTTAGATTCAAGCATGGAATGAAAGAGTTGAGTTCCAGACGTGAGGTGAGATTGATTGCCCTTGACATCAATGCCATATTTGATTGAATGTGGTACCAAGGACTCCCAGCAAAACTGGAGGCAATGGGAATCGGTGGAGGGTTTGGGAGGAGAACACTCTTCATTGGTCAGAGTTATACCTGACACAAAGGATGATGTTTGTGGTTGTTGTAGGTCAGTTGTGTAAGCGCCAGGAGGTCTCTGCAGGAGATCTCAGAATAGTGTCTGAGGTGTATCTATCTTCAGCTGCTTCAATCTCTAGTTTGCAGATGATTCATAATGTTTAGCACAATTTCTTACCTCTTCAGAGACTGAAGCAGTCCATGATCAAATGGAATACGACTTGGACATTATTTAATCTTGAGATGAAAAGTGATAAGTCACATTCATGCTACACAAATGCTGGGCAACAAGCATCTCCAAAAAAAAAGAGAATCTAATCTTGGATTCCATGGCATTACCTTCACTAAATTCCCCACTACCAAAATCCTGCAGTTACCATTGAACAAAAATAGAATTGAACCTTCTATATCAATACTAAGGTTATAATAGGAGGTTGGAGGATAGAAATTCTGTAGTGGATAACTCATCTCATGACTCCCAAAAGCTTGTTCACCATCCACAAGGCATAAATCAGGAGTGTTATGGAATAATCCCCTCTTGTCTGGACAAGTGCAGCTTCAACAACATTCAAGAAGCTTGACGCCATCTAAGACAAAGTAAGTCACTTGATTGACACCACATCCTCAAACATCCACTCCATCTACATGATGCACTGCAGAAATTCACAAAGACTCCTTAGATAGCATTTTTCAAACCTTTGACCATTTCCATCTAGAAGGACAGGAGATCAGTTTCATGGGAACCCAACCATCTGTAGATGCCCATCTAAGATGCTCAGCATCCATATTTGGAAACCTATTGCTATTCCCTCAGGATCAGAATCCTGGAATCTGCTCTCTAACAGCACTGTGAGTGGCCTATAACAAATGGGCTGCAGCAGTTCAAGAAAGCATTTCACCATCACCTTCTTAAGGGCAACTTGCAATCGGGAATAAATGCTGCTATCACTAATAATACCAGATCCTATAAATGGGTAAAAAAAAGCAAAGAAATACCAAATTAAGAAAAAACTGTATTTCCTTCTGTGACAAACAAGGACCATTAATCTTCTGATTAATGAAAAAATTACAGTCAATAAGTGACCACTGAACCCAGATCACATCCAATAGAAATAAGTGTCAATTAAGTCCTTTCTAGTTTGTTGCACCTGATATTGCAGTGCTTTTATCATGCTGAAGGTGATGTTCCTCTTGCTCAATGTTCTCCTCTTCCATTTTGGATGGGCTCTGCTGCTCTCTCAGCTTTTCAACGTCCCTCATATCCTGCTCTTCACTCCAGTTGCACAAAACACTGCATAGTAGGATTTCGATTAGACTGCAAGGCCCACTCAAATTGATCCAACCATTGGAACTTTACTTCAGGAGATCTATTGTCTGCTCTCTAATGTTCCAGGTAGAAGAATGTGTTGTATTGTATGGTTCTGCCTCAGTCAGGGGTTTGTGTAATAGAATAATCCACCATGGTTGCAAACAGTAGCTTTTGTCTCCCAATAATGCATCCAGCATGAACTGAACAGAAACATGGGAGTTCTCAAGGTAATAGTAACATGCAGCTTCCAGAGCCCTTAATGCAGACTTTTATGATGACTCATACTTGGATGAAGTGGAACCCTTTTCTGCGAATACAATAAGCTATGTTGTGATGTAGCTTTGTCAACACAATGTGTGTACAGCCTGCGTTGACAAAGCTCAAGGTGCAGCAGTGATTTCACCAGAGGGAAACAAGAGAATGCATTGTGATCAGGCACAAATTGTATTGGTAACAACCTACGTTTGTACGTTGAGGATTGAGATATCCTGCCCAGGTCCTCAGTGGATTCATGGAAGCAGCCAGCAGCATAAACATTTAGTGCAGCTGTCACCTGGATAGCCAGTGGGATAGGATGGTCCCACACCCCTTCGTGTGGAAGCAGTTGGTGTAGTTCTGTGAAAATACCCTGGTACATCCTCAGTCTGTAGCTGCATCCACCTTATCCAATCAAGAGAAATGGCATCAAGAACGAAGTACTCTGGTCCTCCTGAACAAACTCCCTATGCTGAGAGGACCTTCTGCTGTGACCTGTTCATGTGTAGGTTTTTCAGTAGCTAATGGAAGATGCTTCTGCCCCTGGATTGCTGACACATCTGTTCCTTCTTCACTTCTCCGTGTTTTTGTAACACTGCAGTCTCGGTGATGATCACTTGTTTTGTGGATGGATCCATTGGTCAAGGTTCCAATGAACCCCTGTGGGGAAAACCAGAAACAATATAGCTCCTCAGCAATGCAAACAGCCAGCATTACATCACACACAAGTGATGCTTTAGCATAGTTCTCCTAACAGTGAGGCATTGAGGACTATGGATTGCTTACACATGAAGGGGACTTTATTCTGATCTATGAAGCACAAGCCATGCCACGCAAATACAGTAGAAGATTGCAACTGTAGTCAGATTGCTAATACCGTGTCCCCCTATCCCCACACCACAAATCAAAGTCAGGGTGGTTATGATCACTGATGATACCCTGTTCCACAATAACTCAGGTCCTCTCATATACTATTTTCTCATCCCACTATATTCAGATTCCCCTCCTTCACAATTATGTACTTCAGCATTCTGAAAGCTGCCTACAATCCATACAATTGACTTCTTTAGCTTCTCTTCCACAGCAGAGCCCCCTGATAATTTCCTTTGTCTTTCACTGAGCCCATCTCTAAGAACAACCATGGGCCACCCTCACCACTCTGAGAAATCTGACAAACAGTCCTGACTGATCTGTAACCTGACCGATTGCTGTTCAACTCCCAACTGACCTAATCTGACTTCAACTATGAATCTTGGACTGGTTCCATTGGATCTGCTGAACTGACTGTGGCCCATTCCCTGAACTGTAGTTGTAGGGAAACCCTGACCCTAAATACTGAGAGCACCTGACCAATCTTGTCCAAGCCCCTGGACTGAGATTGGATGATGTACTTGACTTACTGTGCCACCTAACCCTGTCTGAAGACAGTCTCATTGACTGAAAACTACTCCCCTTAAGCTTGGTGATATGGCCATTTGTTCAAATCACATTCATTATGCTGCCTAGTTAGCTGCTGACACGTGATGCAGATGAGAAATTGATGGAACCCAGTGTTATGCAGCAACATGTCCACCTCCTTGACCTGACCATTGCTGATAACCATCTCAAGCTGCATGGCTTTGCATCTGTGCTAAAAGGCAAGTCAAGAGAGAAGTACTGTGAGTCTTTCAGTTCTGAATGATGTAGCAAAGTGCTAAAAGGTAATGCAAGGCAAAGGAGAAATGCTGTGAGCATCGAAGTGGCATAAAATGAGGGAGCACTAAAGGAGCAAGTGAGGAGCTCGGAGGTACACCCTGGACCACTCCACGAGGTGGGTGCTCGTCCGTGATCACAAAGTGTTCTGGCAGCAGCATTCCAAAGAAAGATGATGGTATGCTCTGAGGTGTAGCAGTAAAGTTGCTAACTATTTTCTAAATGAATTTGGGATGTTCATGGTGGCATGGTAAGGCTGGCACCTGTTAGATGCCAATCATTGTGGATGGGAGATACAGGAGGTCACAGCCAGTGCTGTGAGGCCTGAGATATTGTAGACTGTTGCCCAAAATGGAAGCTGAGAACAGCAAATATCTGGTGGATGGGAGAATACAAAACTGCACATAAATGACATAACATTCGGTACTAATAACATGGAAATGCATGCAAGTGGGCCATTCACCAGCCACTAATGAGATTCTCACCTCACTACCCAAAATCTGATTTTGAACTAGACAAATTCCTCAATATCAAGATTCTTGCTTTTCCAAATTTGTCATACTTTCCTATCTGACCCATCATTGTTCAGGCTTTTTCAATGTCATTTGGGAGATGGGGAAATTCAGCTCAACGTGTTCATCTGACTGACCTGTAGTTGTTAGCTCTGATTAAAGTAGTTGCTTGCAAGTATGGTTTGCACAGTATCAGGGTGGGTGAGAGAGAGAAAGAAATAAAAAAAGGAAAGACTTTTATTTACAAACCAACTTCTGTGAACTCAGAACATTCAAAAGCGCTTGAGGTTTGCCCAAAATATTTGTGAATTATAGTCACTATTTTAATATCAGAAAAATGACAGCTAATTTTTGCTTTGTAAGACCCTCACAAACAGTAGTGCAATACCAAGCAGATAAGTTGTTTCAATGATTTGTGTTGATGGCTAATTATTGGTGAATACACCAGAAGAACCAAAAAAATACTTCTTTGAATAATGCCTAAGAATCTTTTACATTGAGCTGTAGAAACAGATGGGGTCCTGGTTCAACATCTCACATAAAAGAAAGCTCCTCTGACAGTACAGTGTCCTCACAGTGCTGCATTGATAGGCTTCATAAACCTGATTATCTTTCCCCAAGAATCTTTCATGTATTTATATTCTATCAAAATGCATGTTCTTTCTTAGCAACATTAAGTGTACAGATGAATAAATAATTGATCGTCAGGGCAGCAGGGAACTCCTAATGTTTATTTAAATTGCCTGCAAATTGAAGAAAACAATCATTCACTAACCTGGGGAGGTCAAGAATGATAGTTCTGAAAAACCGGAGCGAGTTCAGAAACAATTTATTGGGATATTGCCAGGAATGGAGGGTTTGAGATATAAAAAATGACTGGAAAGGTTTGGACTTTTTTCACTGGAGGGGCATAGATAAGGTGAGTGACAGGGGTCTCTTCTGTAAGGTGGGAGAGTTCAAAACAAAGGGGCATATTCTTAACATGAGAGGAGAAAGATTTAAAAAGGACATGGGGGCATTTTTTTTTAACACAGAGAGTGGTTTGTGTGTGAATTGAACTGCCAAAGAAACTGATGGATACAGGTACAGTTACAAAGTTTAAAAGACATTTGGATGACTCCATGATAGGAAAGGTTTGGAGGGATATGCTCCAAGTGCAGCACATGGGGCAAGTTTAATTTGGGAACACAGTGGACGTGGACTGGTTGGATTGAAGGTCTGATTTCATGCTGTATGATTCTATGACTCCATAATAAAAATATTATGGAGTCCTGAGAGTTTTAGGTCTTTTTTGAAAAATCAATAAACATCTGGATTGTAATGCTTGGCTCTACATTTTTATATTTAATTCATTCAAAGAATCATGAAAGATCTTAATTTTGCACGTTTGCATATTCTTGTTCTGGAAAGATGAAGTGAGGTAAAGGGTACGGGTTGTGAGATTACTTATACTTTCATGTTGGATTGGACCATTATTTCTCCTATGTGCCTATTGATGCATGTGATAAAATAGACTTGTGTTTATATAGCACCTTTCAGAACAGAATATTCAACTGTCATTAAAGTGCTTTTGAATTAGAGTCAGGGTTGGAATATTAGAATTGAGATAGCCAATTTACACAAAGCAAGCTCCCACAGACAATAATGCCAATGTAATGTTCAGATAATCTAATTTTATCATGTTTACCGAGGAACGACTATTGTTTAGAACACTGGGAATACCTTCACTGTAAATATACATGCAATTTGCGTGTATAAAAGTAATAATAGATAAACACAAATACAGGCCTTCAAGTAACTCCATAATTTTTGCTGATTAGCACAATACATTTTGATGGCATTCTATTATAACAGAGGCAGTAATCCATTTAAAGCAAAGGGGTTAGTGACTCCATTAAAAGAGTGATTCCATTAAAAGAGTGGCAAAGTGCACATTAAGCATCTGCACATTATGATTATACAGCATTACTTCAAGGCCCTAATAAAGGCTTTCCATTTATCAGCCTGTTTTAAATCCCATGAGCCTTGATACTGCACCATACATATCCTTCCTCAGTATTTCACTGTGTACTGACATTTATGCTGATATGCTCAAAGTGCCTGTGCCAGCATTATGCCAGTTTTTTGTATATCTTTGGTAAAAAGAACGTCCACCACTGGGATGAGCTTCCCACCACATATCAATCAATCACCAATACTGCCCAGTTACCCCTACTTTCATAATTCTAATGCTTGTCTGGCTGGGCTGCTATTTTCCACCCTTCATAATCTCGAACTTCTTTGAAACTCTGCTTCCCAGATATTAATTTGCACCATGTCCCATTCTCCCAGTATGATGCTGACCTACAGTTGCTCCCAGTCTGACAACATGTCAATTAAAACAAAAATTGTTCCTGTCCTCAATTCTTTCCAGAAAATAGGCCCTTCCTATTACTCTAACGTTTTCCTGCTCCATAATCCTCCAAGAAAAGTTTCAATATGATTTTTATTCCTTCTCCACTGGCAGCTCTGCCTTTGGTTAGCTGAGTTGAAGCTCAATACACTCCCTAAGTCTCTACACCTCTCTCTTTCTCTCTCTCATCTTATAAGCTGCTCCTTAAAATCTACCTCTTTTACCAAGCTTTTGATAACCTGGCTCACTTTTCCCTTATGTATCTAAGAGTCAAATTTTGTCCAATAACACTCCGATAAAATACTTTGGAACAGTTAACTACATTAAATGACATTGTATAAATTCACATTGGTAAAGTAAAGGGAACTTTTCTTCATTGATAAAAACAAATGAGTGATAGCAGCTTGGCTACTGGTCTTACACTCTGCCTAATTGTCTTTTCTGAGTCAGTAAGAATGTGACTAGAGTGGAATATGAAATGAACTGTCAAGATGTAAACACTGTTTTTCTTCAAGATAAATTTCACCTTGTACCATGTCTTCATACTAATCAGCTGGAACTATTTTCAAGTGTATTCCTCAGTGGGCTAGAAATTGTTCAGTGATAAATCTATTTTGTACAAACATGGCCTATTTTGTGTCTTAAAGTTGAATTAAAAAACAAATGTAGGTTGTCTGATTGACATCCTATCAATGTGTCTGGCACGTATTAAGCTGTTCACAATGAACTAACAAGACGTTTAAAATCCGTTTTAGAATCTCTCATAAAATGAGACTGTACTGTTGGTGGTGAAGGCAGTTCCAGATTCGTTGCTTTTCCAGATTACACTCACCATGAGAAAGGGAAATAAATGTTAAAAATAGAATCAACCAGGAGGAGCAGATGTGCTTTTCTGGGTCCATTACTCCTCTGCTGGCTGCTTCCAGGGGCAAACACTCCATCCTCCAAATATATCAGTCCCTCCCCTTACCCACACAAAGCTAACAGGTTAACTTGGTTTCCTAAAATGACATGTTACCTGTGAAGGCAGGATAGACATTGGGAGCAATGTTTGTTTCACCTCCAACATTATCTGAATGACTCCTCTGATCCCACTGGACATGACTTAGACACAGTTTGCTTGTGAAAATGGACCTATCTGAATTTCTACCCCAATGTCTTTTTCTTGATCATTTGCTGATAAATTTGATAAATTTGTAAATACAACTCAATAATGCATGACTAATGCAATCCTTGCCCTTTCCTTTGACCTCATCCCTCCTTTTAATCTCACCTTTTTCCATCTCCTTCAAGTTTCCTTCTCGATCCTTCCTTCATCACCACTTGAATGAACTTTGAGTTCAGCATAATGTTGAGATCTTCTTTATTGTCTTTGGCTTTGCACCTTCTTCCTTGGCAAAAGTGGAGTAGTCTTCTGGCACAGAACAGAATTTTCCTCTTGATTTCCGAATCTCCATACTATCCGGATTACTCCCTTTGACATCTTATTCTCTATAGATTGATTAATTGAGGACTGCCAGAATGATATTCATCATCAGAAGTTCTACTCTCTTCACTCATACCTTCCTTTGAACTTGCAACATTGCACTACGTGAACACTGGCATAGTCATTAACAGCTATCTGATGAAGGAGCAACCCTCCGAAAGCTAGTGCTTCCATGTAAACCTGTTGGACTATAACCCCGTATTTTGCGATTTTTTTACATGAAAACTGCTGACAGAGTGATGTCACAGAGAATCAAACTTTGCAGAGGCTGAAAGCCAACTCTGACTGCTTCTGCCATTCCTGGTCTTGTCCTCTACCCCACCACCAACATCAAGCTATCGTTCCTCAGACTACTGCTAAGATCATCACTTTAGACCTTCCCTCCATGGTATCCAGGATAATGGTCACCAATCCCGCTCAGCCCACTTCTATCGCAATCCTAGGATTTACAAACAGGACTGATCTGTTAGAAATATCATTTCAGCTTCTTTACACATTAACGTGACATATTTCTGCCTATCTCTGAACTCTGAGTTGAATCTCACTTTATTTGGCTAAGTGCCATTTGAGTTGAGTTTTGTTTGGAGGGTTTTTAACCCTGGGAAGACTTAGTCTTCTCTCCTTATCTCACATGCCCCGTTATTTGCCTCATGCCTATAGTATCCCTCTCACTCAGTTCTGGTTGGTCTTACCACGCACCATTCCTGAAAACATTTGTCACTGCTAGGATATCACAGAATTGACTGGCATCCTGGATGCCAATGCAATTTTCAAAAACCCACTGTGCACTTGGACAAGCTCTGTCAGTGCTGAGCTGCCGTGCGTGGTTGCAGAAAATACCCCAGACATGGTATAGAGGAGGAAATAGTTCCAAGGTCCTGTGGGACATGGGGGAGGTAGTTCCTTTCCCCCACCACGAGTGGAGCTCACACCATAGTCCATGCTGGGCTGTTATGAGAACTTCATTTGGGTTAGAGCAGTCTCAGCCTTCTAGTGGAATGCATGGCATTGTAGCAAGAGGGCAAAGTCCTTTTTCTCTCTGCCAGCATAAGCAATATTATCTTCTCTCTCACTCTGCTTACTCACTCCATCTCTGCCACCATACCTACATTCCACCAAGGCTCAAGCTCTACCACTTAATATTGCCAGCAACATCTTCCCTCAGTGACACTCACTCACGTCAATCCCTGACAGCACTAACTCTGCATGCCCTCTGAGGTGCCTCCTCGCTCACACAGGACACCTCCCCACCTCACCAAAAATATCAGCCATGCCACCCACTTTCACCGCTCTTAATAACAGCCTCTCGCTCATTATTATAGGAGGAAAAAATCCCACAACAGGCCAGAAAAAGTCAAGACAGATGGTGGACTGCCCGATCTTTGACTCTTCACCCCTCACATGGAGAGCAACTTGAATCTGACCACCACATGTGGCTGACTAACCGTGTCTAAACCCCTGGGCTGGTATAAGAAGCTGTCTCCCTTGGCTTGACAGAGGACTGCTGATAGCCATGAGAAGGTTCCAGCCTTTGTGGGGTTTGCGTCAAATGGCAAGATGATACAGTAGCTGAAAATGTGTTGCTGGAAAAGCGCAGCAGGTCAGGCAGCATCCAATGAACAGGAGAATCGATGTTTCGGGCATAAGACCTTCTTCAGGAATCTTTGGGCTTATGCCCGAAATGTCGATTCTCCTGCTCCTTTGATGCTGCCTGACCTGCTGCGCTTTTCCAGCAACACATTTTCAGATCTGATCTCCAGCATCTGCAGTCCTTACTTTCTCCTCGAAGATGATACAGTAGTACTGTGAGCCTGATATCACCAGCTGAGGGATTAAGGCACAAAAAGAGCAGGTAAGACAATGTAAGACTGGGATGCTGTGAGCCTCCTGGTAGGCTCAGAGTAAGTGAGTGCCATGGCTAAAGTGAACAGGCTGGGCATACAGTTTAATCCAGTCCATGAGTTGGAAGTGTATCCCTGAGCACAGTGTCCAGCATTATGATAATAGTTGCATGTACAGTCCAGGGTGCAGATTTGAAATACAGAAACGTCCTCTAAGTGGATTATAGATGCTCCATGAGGATTCTTAGAGGCTAGCAGATATCAGATGCTAATGTCCATGAATGTGGGGTCGCGTATTTTCCTGAGAGATTGATGCCTGATGTCTAACATGGAGGTCCATTGGAGCAAGCAATGAACTGGTCATCGGGCACTCACTCTGACTCTAATGAGACAATGCATAAAAGATGCAGCAAGTTGCTCAAGATCGACGTTGCCAACTCATATGATTCTGCCACAAATCTAGCCAAAACCTCCTTATTTAGGCTCCTAGGAGGTTGCACCCATTTTATTTTGCCTTATTCAGTTTCTTTGCCATTACCTCTGTGACTCTCCTCTGCCACTTGAACAATCTTAAGCTTTATATTCCTCATGGTTTCCTTTCCATCATGGATATCCTGTCTCTCCACACCTCTATCTCCCACCAGGACAATCTGAACGCTCTCTGCTTCTCGCTCAAATTGGGCCTCACCCACCAATGACCCCAATCCACATAGCTGAACCTGTTGTGATATTAAATAATTTCTCCTTTGATTCTACTCATTTGTTCTAAATAGCAGGAAATGTTTTGGGAGCCCGTCTGGGTGAAACTGCCTTTTCAATAGTTACATGGAATATCTTTTTTTTCCAGTTCTATTCAAATTATTCTGTCATTACTATTCATACATGCTCCTTTATTTCTTTAGTTAACCTTCCCCACTTCCCATTGCCATGCACCATCATTCCTTATTCCTTTTTTTGACATTTAGCCACTCCTTGCCTTCTATCCTATCATAGTTCTTTCCTTTTCATCTTCCCTTCATGACTTTTGTGCTTCCTCAAAATCATCTTTATGTTTGGTTAAGTCTCTAATTATTGTCTGTCCTGCTGAAAGATCATTGAGCTGAAATACTTATTCTTTTTCTCTCTTCACAGACCTGGCCCGATCTTTTGAGCGTTTTGAGTATGATCTGCTTCTAGTGGGGATTCCCTATCATTTTTGTGGGCAAACGATCCGATCAAGCTGAAACCTGGGAGTGGTATTTAACAGAAGTGATGAGATTCTCATCTGTCTGCTGGAGAGCTGATGACAGCCTGGCATCAAGTATTTTTAGGAAAGCTTCATTTTATTAAGTGCCACTCAGACCAAGGGAGCAAAGAGCTTGCCACTGAGAGCTGCCTGGCAATTAGAAGCTGCCTGCTGCTGGGATGACACCCACTCAAGGTTCTGGATCACTGCTGGATCCCAAACTACATGTGACTGAAAGCATGATGGGAGTGTTAATTGGGGAGGGTCATATGGGGAGGTGTCTTTGAAAAAGGGCCCTGAGGGGGCCAGCAAGCAGCCCTGCATGGATTTGTTTGTTGAGCAGGCTGTATGTTCAGGCCTTGTTTAGTACTGGGTAAATGCCAGTGGTAGCAAGATCACCTCATTCAATGTCCATTTGAAGGCCGAGATTGGTCATGGAGTAGGAACATTGTACATTGGCAGGGATGCTGGTAGTAAACACAGAGCTCACATCTTATCATTACAGGGTCACAAATATTTGCATAAATTTGTCTGTAAATTGTTAATAATCAGGGATTGTGGAAGCAACACTTTTGATGCAGATAAATGTGACGAGATGCATTTGTAGAGTAAGTAACAACAACACCTACACCACAGGAAGTAAGAAACTGAAAAGAGAAGAATGGAAATACAGGTGAATAAATGATTGCATAGCAGGTCAGGAAAGCCATTCAAAATGCTAACGATGCATTATGATTCATTTTATGGACATGGAGTTTAATGCTGGTAAAATGTTAAACTTAAAGGACTCTGAACAGGCTGCATTTTAAATACTATGCTTAATACAGCTCTATTGAAGGAATTGGAAAAATGCTTTACCAAGTTGGTACCAAAATGAAAAGCTCACAACTATTGGGATAAAATGAACTGAACGGCTTGAAGCATTTTGCCTTCGAAAGAAGAGATAGAGATGACCTTATTGAGATCTGTAAAGTTATGAATGGGTTCAATAGAGTAGATGCAGAGGCAGATCACCATGTGTGAGAAAATTTAACACTGGGAATATTAGCAAGGTAACTGCTAATAAATCCAATGGAGAAATAAGGACAAATTTCTTTAACGTTGGTCTCAAAGTGGACTCGTGGCCACATGAAAGTGGTCAATGCAATTAGCTCAGATACCTTTGAAAGGCAACTAAAGCCTACATGAAAAAAAAATAGAAAGACATGTTGAAAGAATGAGTTGAGACAGACAAAATGTGAGGAGAATCTTGTGGTGTATAAACACTAGAGTGGACCAGATTTCAGTGTTGTAAATTCTATGTAATATTAAATATTAGAAGTGAAAGGATCACACATCACACAACTGTCTTGAATTGTAGAGAAACTAGAGCAGAATTAGGAGATCTGTGTGAAGGGATAGATGACTAGAAACAATATCTTGGTAGTGTTTGGTTAACCAAAGTCAGAATGTTTCAAACTGTGGAAGATTAAGCGATTGAGAAATCGCATTGATACATTTTTGCTTCTGAGCAGCATCTTCTATTGAATTCTGGAATGTATGCTGCAAGGCAAGCAGATGATGGATAATCCTCCCTGGAACCAGAAATGAAAGGTCAGATAGAATCAATAAGTGTTGAAGAGCAGAAAGAAGCCCAAGGCAAAATGATAATCTAGAATAGTGAGCATCTGAGTGCATGCTTCATAACAAAATCTTACTGGATTGGAAACGCCCAACTTATTTTGTTTGCTTCCTTTTCTGTCCACAGCATAATCTAGACTCTCTCAGTGGATTTAGGATAAAGAGATGTGGAGATAACCATCATGAAGTTCAGCAATAACCTCAGAGAACAAGGGAATCTAAACCAGCAGGTGGTGCTAAAACAATAAGCAACTGATTTCACTATAGCTTTTTCAGCACTTCATTAACTTATATAAAATAAATACCAAAAGAAAAGTAACATGCCCTGAAAGCTGCAGTGTACTGATTTTTGGTTAGGTTACCAATTGCAAAAGGTTAATAAGTACAAGTGTCATAGCTAAAAGCAACTGCAAATACATGTGACCCTCCACTTGATGTAAAAATAGGAATGATGCCCTAGGTGTATTAACTGGTGTCCCAGTGTCTATAAATGAAAGATTGTCAGCTTAGATGTGAAACACATTAAAGGAAGAGGACACACAAATTGGCATTAGTAAATGAGTTGATTCCTGAAAAGATGTTTTAATTTCTAAGCATACTAAATATCCTAAAGGACTTGCACAATATCACAATCCAGGGTTAGGAACGAATTCTAAACTTGTGAGTTAATGCTTTAATTTTGCGTTTATATGTGCTTCCTTTTCAATTTGAAGTTGTTTAATTCGGGCTGAATTTCAGTTTCCCATTATGTGGAAATTATCAACTTCATTTAAATAGGAATAGTAGTTTTTGACAATATTCTTGTACACTATTTGTGGTTGAATGAATGTTATGAATCTCTGAAAAAAATTGATCCAGTCACTTAGATGTGTCCCAAATCCCATTGAAGAGCTGGATAATGACTCAGGAGTGTATATTAAAATGTTATAAAAGAAGAGCAAGCCTTCCATAATATAAATGAAATTATTTTTGCAAAGCTTAGAACATGTTAAAAGGAACCTATATTAGTCTGAGTGATACAGTACCTTGACATTAACACCTATGTCTTACACAGCAAGAGCACGTTTTCTGCAGAACACAATTAATGGATGGGACAGACTCATATTGTGATCTTCAAGTCTTCCTTATTTTCATCTAATACTTAGCCAATTTGTGCGTTCATTACTTTCAAAGTTCAGTCCACAAGCGATATAAAAAAGAGACTTCTTTTTCTATGATAAAACAATAATGGCACAAGTTCATTTTCTATATTTGTTTTACCCAAGCTATAGCTGTTAGAATTACACATCTAAGGATGTTAAAGAATATTTGGAGGACATCGTGTATAAAAACAATTAAAAGCGGTGCAGTATTCGTAATGTTTTGACATTTGGCACCAATATCAAAATTATCACAAAAGATCTCAGCAGCTTAAGTCTACACAGACCTACAACTCCTACCTTCTAAATGCAGTTCCTCATGAATCTTCATATAAGAGTAGCGACAATGAAATGCTTTCAGAAATTAAAAGCTACATTTAGAATGTTAGCTGGATATAGTAGATACTGGTTCCTTCACAGGAATAGTGAAAATAGGAACAAAGGAACAGAATGCAATACTGAATTAGTGAAACCTAAAATATCTGTTGGTGTAATATCATTACCCATAAAGGTGCCCTTTATTCACCTCCCTTTTCCCCGAAGACCAGAATCCAGTTGTCTTACTGAAGATGACTGTGTGCTTCCTAACAGTTAAATCAACGATGTCTCAGATGAGTGGTGCCAAGCATTCTGGTTGACTGATTTCATGAAAACTAATCATGTATTCATCATGAAGATCAAATATTTCATCAGTAATTACAAGAAAAAGCAATTTGATAAGACTGGGAAAAGCAGCATACTGGATATAATGAATGAATGAGAAAACATTTCATTGTCTTGTCCAGTTGATCATTTTTTTATTCTTTTGTTAAATACAGTTCAGCATATTTTCCTATAAAAATTATTTTTCTGAAAAGTACATGTGTCTTGTTTAAATATAAACTAACCATGTTAGAATTTAGCTATGAGTGAATTGAACAAGAAAAAGAATGAAAAAAGAACAATGGGTTTAAGGCTTGGAACTCTGTAGGTTGCAATACTGAATAAGCTGATAATGTAGTTCAGAAGTAAAACATCTCACTATATCTCATCTTTAGCCTCCCAATCTCCCACTCGCTCACATTTTGTTCTTATCTTGCTGCATTTTAATGACACTACAATTTATCTTTTCTTGCCTGTTCTTCTCAAACACCCCATGTGCTGCCCTACAGCATTTTTATCCTCTGCTTCCTCAATGCTGAAATGAAAAGTCTCTTTAATCTAACCACCATAAAAACAGGAATGCTGAAGAACCTGACAATAGGTTAGGCAGCACCTTTGGAGACAGAAACAGAGTTAATGGTTCAGTTCAATGGGGGTTCTGATGAAAGGTCATCAACCTGTAATATTAACTCTGTTTATTTCCCACAGATGCTGCCTGTCCTGCTGAGTATTTCCAGCATTTTCTATTTATACTTCTATACTTCCAACATCTGCTGTGTTTTTCTCTTAATTTAACTCGTTCTTTCCCAGGATCGGGAAACTTTGATTCATTCTGTCTTACGTTGACTCTTAGCTGGAGCAATCAAAGCTGACACAAGATAATTGTTCATTGCCTCAATTTACTGAGGACCATTAGGTTGAAGCCACTGCAGTCCTATGCCTTCATAAGAGGGAGATGACTGGTGGTGGCTTAACCTGGGGGTCATCTTACCCCAGGAGAGGAGGGAGGTTGAGAAGGAGGTGGTAACCTCATGAAGAAAGTGATAGACTTCGTGGTAACCTTAACTGGTCAGGAATTGAACCATGCCATTACATTGTGCTGTAACTCAAACTGGCCATCCAACTAACTAAGTTAACCAACTCCAAAGAACCATTGACCTAAATTCAACACAATACTTTGGGGAATAAATTGTTTTTTAAATCAGAAGTTGGAGAAAATCAATGACTTGTTACAAACCAAACAGTGAAGGCCCCAGGATGTTGATGGCTGGATTAGGGAGGAGGCACCTTTGAGCCAGCCTTGATACCATCAGGGGTCTTCAGTTACATTCTGAAGGGACAAAGCAGTAGGCAGGGATTGACAGGCGAGCATGAGCCAGGAATATTTTGCAGTATTGCTGCAGGTTGAAGAGGAACATTGCACTGTTCCTATTAGCCTTCACACTGAGATAAATTAATTCTAGAAAATTTATCTTAATGTTGATGCCCTGTCGAATTCTCTATCACAGAAACCTGTTGGAGACGGTTCATTAGATATATTCAAGAGGGAGCTGGACGTGGCTCTTATGGCCTAAGGGATAAAGAGGAATGGAGAAAAAGCAGGAGTGTGATACTGAAATTCCATGATCAGCCATGATCATATTGAGTGGTGGTACACCTTCGAAGGGCTGAATGGCCTACTGTGGCATCTATTTTTTATGTTTCTATTTTTCAGCAGTCCCTTATAAGCTTACAACACACATGCTAAGTTCAATTCTTGCAAATTTTAGGGATTGGTTTCCAAAACAGATTCTTACTTGGTGTACAGAAAGGAGGCTAATACATGTTTTAGCCATGTACACTGAATATGTGGATGTCTCCAGATTTCATTTTGGCAATCATTTCAATTTCAGGTATGGCTCAAGCATGAAATCCAGCTCCGTATCCTTGGTTTTTTGACTGTCTTTCAGACATGACATAAACAAAATCTTTCCCCTTTCTTGTCAGGAGTGATAAATAACAAAAAGAATATAACAAAAGAACAAAATTAGAGTAACACTTTCCTCTGATTGCACTCGTGTGCTTTCTGAACGAAAATCATAAGATGAATTTATAAAGAATGCAAAATAAGGAGGTAATCTTCCCCTCAGTGTAACCGACTGTGCATTTGGAAAGGTTAAAAAAAGGAGCAATGGAAATTCATTTTTATGAATCATACTGTTGGAAATTTCATTAGCACAATAAACATTTCATTATTTGATAGTGGAGGATTGAAGTCATATGATATTACCAGGATGAACTACTTTGCCAACCCCAAAGAATATAAAGGATAGTAACATATGTTTAAATAGGAGAAGCTAACCTAGTAACGTACTTAGATTCAATATTCACTTCTTTTACTTTGGGATAAATGATCATTGAAATACTTGCCCAGTTATTGTATACCCTGATAAAAATGCTGCAGCCTCCAAAACTTACTGGAAAGATTATCCATTGAGGCATTTTAATTACTACAGAAAGTGGTTGAAGCCAAAAGATTATGTGTTTTCAAGAAGAAGAAAGATGTAGTTAAAGAGTCATAGAGATGTGCAGCATGGAAACAGACCCTTCGGTCCAACTCATCCATGCTGGCCAGATATCCAAACCCAATCTAGTCCCACCTGCCAGCACCCGGCCCATATCCCTCCAAAAACTTCCTATTCATATACCCATCCAGATGTCTTTTAAATGTTGCAATTGTACCAGCCTCCACCACTTCATCTGGCAGCTCATTCTGTACATGTACCACCCTCTGCGTGAAAACGTAGCCCCTTAGGTCTCTTTTCTATCATTCCCCTCTCACCCTACAACTATGCCGTCTAGTTCTGGACTCCTTCACCCCAGGGAAGAGACTTTGTCTATTTGCACTATCCATGCCCCTCATGATTTTATAAACCTCTATAAAGTCACCCCTCAGCCTCCGACCCTCCAGAGAAAACAACCCCAGCCTATTCAACCTTTCCCTATAGCTCAAATCTTCCAACCCTGGCAAGATCCTTGAAAATCTTTTCTG
Organism: Chiloscyllium punctatum; assembly: GCF_047496795.1. Lineage (NCBI taxonomy): Eukaryota > Metazoa > Chordata > Chondrichthyes > Orectolobiformes > Hemiscylliidae > Chiloscyllium > Chiloscyllium punctatum. The sequence continues at coordinate 97,124,508 of NC_092747.1, forward strand.
AACCCTTTCAAGATTCACAACATCCTTCTGATAGGATGGAGACCAGAATTGCATGCAATATTCTAAAAGTAGCCTAAACAATGTCCTGTACAGCTGCAACATGACCTCCCAACTCTGTACTTAATACTCTGACCAATAAAAGAAAGCATACCAAATGCCTTTTTCACTATCCTATCTACCTGCAACTCCACTTTCAAGGAGCTATGAACCTACACGCCAAGGTCTCTTTGTTCAGCAACACTCCATAGGACTTTACCAATAAATGTAAAAGTCCTGCTAAGGTCTGCTTTCCCAAGATGCAGCACCTCACATTTATCTAAATTAAACTCAATCTGCCACTTCTCATTCCATTGGCCCATCTGATCAAGATGCCACTGTAATCTGAGGTAACTTCCTTCGCTGTCCACTAAACCTTCAATTTTGGTGTCATCTGCAAACTTACTAACTATACGTCTTATGCTGACATCCAAATCACTTATATAAATGACGAAAAGTAATGGGCCTAGTATTCCACTGGTCACAGACCTCCAGTCTGAAAAACAACTCTCCACCAGCACCCTCCATCTTCTACCTTTGAGCCAGTTCTGTATCCAAGTGGCTAGTTCTCCTTGTATTCCATGAGATCTAACCTTGCTAAAGGGATCAAGGGATATGGAGGAAAGGCAGGATTAGGGCATTGAGTTCAGTGATCATCCATACTGAAAGGGAGATCAGGCTGAAGGGGCCGAATGGCCTACTCCTATCTTTTATGTTTCTATGTTAAAACAATACATAGCAAAGATAATGTGCCAAGCAAGACTTAAGCATTTGACAGTTAACATGCAATTCTGCTAATTCTGTCTCTTTACAAAATGATTACTTTGATGAAAAACTTTCTAAAAATAATGATTGAAGAATCCAGCTCTTAGATGTAATAGTTAACGTCCCAGCAAGAACCTTGACATCAGTCATAGCCTAAAATACAGAACATAGGTGACATGAACTAAGAACATATTCTTTGTTAATAAGGATTTTTCAGCTGGTTTCCGCAGCAACCTGTTGAGAAATCCAATAAAATGCATGATGTGGCTTCATGTGAGTAAATGGTTTGCCAGATAAGGTCAACACTAACTCAAGACCTTTAAACCCCAAATCATAGTTGAACAAGGGGTAATTCCTGTCCAAATCCAAAATAAAAAAAGAGAAATTATTCGACATTTTAAACAAAAACTCTGAATTATTTCATGCTCCAGAGCATTTTGGACTCAAGATGCCATACTTAACGTCCCTCAGTCAACAAAATAAGGCTTTGGGTGACTGAGAGTTTCTAATTCACCATTACACCCACCTCAATGATATATTTCCATCTCAATCATCGGTTACACAAGACTAGTGTAATGAATTAAATCCTATCTACTTGGGATCATTGTCACAGAGTTTAAAAGTAGTTGCACCTGATTATTTTGTGGTTTTGCATGTTAAACATATGATGAAGAACTTGCAAAAAATATACTGAATTGTAAAGTTGGTCCCACAAACATTAAGCTTATAAGGAAGGTTAAGATAAATTTGTCTCTGTGTAGTGACCTGTTATCATTGATGGAGAAGTAAAGCTAAAAAAAGCTGCCTATATAAGCATGCTTCAACTATTTTGGGTTGTCATTTAAATATAGTAGGTTTTTAGCAATCAATCAATAATGAACATCAATACCGATAAAATGAATAAACTTTCTACTGACACGATCAACATGTCCTTGTCTAGACAATGATCTGAGGTTGCTAACTTGCCATATATTAGCAGATCAAAATGAGCATCTGACACAACACATTGATCAATTTTTTTTCAGTGCGGAGGTCAAGATGGAAGGACAGCAGGTAAATATACTTTTTGATCATTAAAACTTTTAACCCTCACTCAACTGGCAGGATGAGGACAATTCATGGTTCTTATCCAACTGGAGTTTAAAATTGAACTTCAAATCTAACTAATATATAGGAACAAGAATAGGCCATTCAGCCTCTTGAGCTTTGGTATTCAAATAGTTCATGGTTGACCTGAACCTTAACCTCACTAGTTCTATAGTTCCATAATCCATCTAGCCAAGATCTATCAATTTCAATCTTGATAGCTTCAACTTGTTCAATGACCATAGCATTAAGGAAATAATAAATTCTGTTCTACCATTTTTAATTACTGTCTTTGGTTAAGGCAATGACAAGGCTAACAGCATTCCAAAGGCAGTGATTTCAGACAGGATCAGATGTGTGGGCTAATGAAGAAATCAAAGAATAGCTGTCTGATTTGTGCCACCTCCTGGTTAGCTTTGCCAAAAAAAAATCACTAACCGAGGTCTCCAATGAAATGTGTCATATTGCTGTAAGTGCAAGCTACATACAAACTAAATTTCAGCATGAAAATTCAATTTTGTCCTCCAATAATAATATGATAGATAATTACTTATGGTTAACCACTCTGGCACTGAACATTAACTTTACCAATTAAATAAGACAAAACTTAGAATAAAAAAATCCTTTTTCGAGTTGATGCTTCTTGTTTAAAATGTTGGCTTTCCTTCAATCTTTTTGTTTACTTGATTTGTAACTAGGTTCACGCAGTCTAAGTTATATCGCCTCTTAATCCTGACACTATTAATTTCATAATCCTTCAATATTATTTCTTAAGACCACTTTCCCTTTCACTCAGTTTCCTGTCTGTTTCTCTTACAAACTGTGTTACAGACTCTTATCAGTACAACCTGCCATCCAAAAACTGAAAAACCTAAACTTGCAAATGCAGTCTATCTCAAGGCAGATGTGTTAAAAACCTTTTCACAGCAAATTAAAGAGCCTTATTTATTTTTCATGTTTTTAATGTCTGTGACTGGGAGGAGCTTGCTACCAATAACTTAAATGGCTACATCTGTCAAAGTCTCTCATGTTTTGAGGCGCAATGTCTTAATGATAGGCAGAACAGTAGCAGAAAAGGAAAAAGATGAAAGCAAATCCCGGCACACTGATTCCCATAACTCTGTGGTTCCCTAACCCATGTATCCAAAGTGCTGCAGCACTGGAGGCAGAAATTCATGGCAAATTCAAATGGAGGGACAAGCAAACACAAAGATAAAGACTGCTTTGTGGAGTCAGCAATAAAATGTTGAACAATATCATGACTGTCTAACAACATGTAAAGCTAGGCTCCTGTCCATTGAGAATATGTATGTTGTGGCTGGAATAGATATTGGGAATTATCCTATAAGTGAATCTAACTCAGAAAACAATAGAGAATGGTTGACCATGAGAGAATACATACACTGATGTTTCCAAAGATTTAATTGAGGTTTTGGGTAAAGCGAGAATGGAGAAGGAGCATCTTCTATCCTCAGGAGGCCAGGAAGATCTCAGACATTTGCTCAGAAAACAGTGGCAAGAGATGGGAAAAGAGTTCAATACCAGGATTACAGGTGACTATACTGACAAAGAGCATGTAAATGTTTACTGGTCTCATGGAAAAGATGAGGTTGCTTGTTTCTGTGCTGAGGCCACAAATGATGACTTTGATGGGCTTGCTTACAGAAGAAAGCTGTTTTGTGGTCATAGCCAAATGCTTGGTAAACTGGGAAGCCTGTTAGAAAGGCTGTATTTAGTACCAATGTACATAGAGGAGTTGGGCACCAATTTGGTAAAATATTCTGTGCAGATCTTAGAGCTTCTCTTTTCCAACACAGAACTAATGTCTCTTTCCATCAGCATACCCTAGGCACCAAACAACTTGCAGTGTGTGATAGCTGACACCTCCACTTTTATCATAGCATAAGCACCAGCCACCTTATGTTTGAAGGCTGTTGTGGAAATTGCAACTTGCGTAATGTGCAATTTCAGTTTCACACAAGCTCAGATTGCCACTACTAAGGCTCTCAGTGACCGTACAACCACTGTCATGATGCAACCACCAGACAGGTCTTCCCTGTCAGCATCCTTCCATAACACCCTGATCAGCTCCTCTAATCACCCTCCACACTTGTTCCTTCCTAGGTTGTAGAGGTTGCTCGTTTGGATGGTACAATTTAAAGAGCCATTGCAAATTGTTGTCGTGCATGCACTTGGATATGGTACACAATACTGCTATGTTACATTGGTGGGGAAGGAATTAAATGTTTAAAGGTGGTGGATGGAGTGATGATTAAATGGATTGTTTTGTCTCAGATGTATCAAGCTCCTTGAGTGTTTGGGGAACTGTATTCACCCAGATATGTGGAAATTATCCCTTAGCATATTGATAGTGGCAAATTCAGTGATGGACATACCTTTGAATTTCAGTGTAATTAGATTCTGTCATGTTAGAGATAATAATTGCTTGGTACTTGTGCAATGCGAATGTTACCTGCCACTTCTCAGTGCAAGCCTGGATGTAATACAAGTCTTTATGGATATAGACTTCAACTTGACAATGAATGGTATCATCATTAAATTTGACACCAGTTGACAAGTGGGCTTCTGATTAACAATCAGAACTGTGGTCACTTTGTCCTCTTCCTAGCCTTCACCCCAGTTGAAACCAAACTCAAAGACACAAACACAGAACACAGCAGGGAATAAACTTGAAGTATTTTTGGTTGGGCTATCTTCAATAATGATACAGACAATGTTTTATTCATTAAGACAGGGAGGTCCATTTTAACCAAATGTGAGGTGGGGAAACCCCAGTGGAATGATGGTAGTACACTCAACCCAATACAACTCTCCATTGAAGTCAATGAACAATGTTGGATGACGTAAAATCATTGTCCCCATGGGTGTCTCAGCCATCACATTAGTTTCAAATTGCTCCCATTGGGATAGTTCATTTAAAATTTAATTCTAAGTTGTTCTGAACTGCTCATCAAGATATAAAAGTTCTTTACCTGTCAGCAAAGAGATACCATTGTTCCTTTAGTGTTTAACTGTAAAAGATTATTTTTCGTTGGATATATTTTGACATTGTAATTTATAGGATTTTATCACTAACCCGGTAAGTGTAACAGACAATAAATAGGGCACTGAATCGCATATATCAAGACAAAGACAATAGCACTATGAATTTAACCGTAATAGCTTATCCCTTTTACTTACTACTGATGGTGAAACCATGATGTGAAGAGCAGCACAGCAATTATAATCACTGATGGTCAAAATGCAGTTGTTCATGGTAGATACACTGGAATCCCATTAAGAACAAAGAAAAAAGGAAGCAGGTGCTCTCAGCCAACTTCGTTTCTTCTCCTCCTGTATCAGAAATAATTAAAATATAAGCATAACCTTCTAAAATGTGGTACATCAATGTTAATTAGACTGGTGAACTATAAAAGCCTCCACCTACATCAAGCAGCATTGTGAAACAAAGCAAAAATTGGATATCTCAGCTTTATTACCTGGCGACAGTAATAATATTGACCTTGGCTGATTGAATTGACATGGTCTACTGTGAACATGTTGATTGGCAAATGCTAACGACTAGATATTTCTATGGAATCATTGTTTTCAATAAAAGTTAACGGTAATTCCACTGACACCCAAAAATAAAATTTGCACAGGAAATGTTTTGTTGTGATTCATCATATCTTTTCAGCTCCCTCCACTTCACAAAAGCTAAACCACTGTGCCCTCACTAGTTAACAATAGTTGTGCTGCTGTTAGCCTTATTAATATGCATTTATTAGTTTCTTCTATTTCTCTCCTCTTGTGAACACTAGGAGGATAGGGCGCTACAAGTGTCAATGATCCTCCAACATCAAGTTCAAGGAATTATTATTCTTTATTCACAAGCCTGAATGGTAAGTCAACAGAATATTTAACCATAGCAGCTAAGTCACATCCTGGCACACTTTCTAACTGGTTCATAGATCAGCTGATTTTTACCACTCCTGGCCAAAGATTGTTGAGGACACTTGTGCTTCCTACCCATTTCCTTACCTTTGCATACATTGAAAATCGCTCCTGAAATTCTTTTACCCCATGACTTAATGGCCCAGATCTTCAAGATTCGAGGTAATTGGTGACTGGACGTTTAGCCCAAGATGCATGGTGGAACACAGTGAACTAAAAATTGGAAGATCTGGCCAGTAAACCAATCAGAATAAAAAAAAATCCCATTTGTGATTTAAGTGAGCTTGTGTCAGAGGCTTAAACAGTTCTGATGTAGTTACCTAGTTAGTTACCCAGTAAACCACAGTCAGCAGAATTCCTTTCTAACTCTTTATAACCATTCAACTCAATCAAGTGTATTGACATCCCTGACTATGCCCTCAGTTACCTGACTAACCCTTTGAACCCCTGTTTATTCCCTTGATTCCCTGTTTACCCCATGAATACCCTCTAACTTTAACTACTCCCCTGGCTTAACCTGACCAGTTCTCACCAGCTAATTGCAATGCTGACTCATTGACTCCCTGCTGACTTGACTACCCTTTTATGACATGACCTGACTGCCCCGCATCTAACCTACATTTCTTCCTGACCTGACCCTGATTCGGGTATCCACACAACCATTGTGTACCAACATAGCTATCGGCCAGCTAAACATCCTAGCTATGCTCACTCACCTGCCATCCTACTCAGTTGCTACCTAACCATGCTACCAACATAGCCATCTGTCACCCTGCTTACCTGCCAGGTTTTGGCCTCAGCAGGGTACTAGCCTACTGTCGATAAGATCACAGCAGCTTCACCAATTTGTGATTAGGTGGGCATTCAGTTGATCTTAGTTAAGTTATGGCTAGTTAGCTAACTGGAACTGGTCTAGTCCCAACTTCAGCAAGATCAGATAGAAGTAGGGACAGGCCAGGCAGAGAACCCAGCATGCTATCTATTTTGTTCATCACTGATTGCACAATTAAGATATTCCTTCATCCCAAACGAAGAGGCTGCACATTAAAACCTCATGTAACAATTATTTATATTTTTCATGCATTACCAAACCTGTTTTACTAAATGTTACCTGTATAGATTGGATAGGATTTTGCATATAAAATTCATATACACACCAGGAATTACCAGCTTGTAACACCATTCAATTCTCAAACATTTCAATGTACTTCCCCTTATTTTGGTCAAGAAACCACCCTTATTCATTGCTGAGATAGATATGACAAATTTTTTTTGAGTAAAAAAATAATTTGTAATAAGGTGTTTCGATCTGATTAAGGCCGTTTCTGACACTGTTTTTTTGCTTCTACGTTGCACAAATTCCTCTAATACAAGGTTTGATGTAAAAATCAATCTGGTTCAATAATGTGTTTAAGGGAAGGAATTCTGTTATTTTACCCAGTCTGGCTGATGTGTGACTCCACATCCAAAGCAGTGGAGGCTGAGGAGTGACCTTCTAGATGTTTATAAAATTATGAGTGGATTGGATAGGGTGAATAGTTAAGGTCTTTTCCCCAAGGTAGAAGAATCCAGAACTAGAGGGCATGAGTTTAGGGTGAGAGGAGAAAGATTTAAAAGGGACCTAAAGGGCAACTTTTCATGCGGAGGGTGGTACATGTATGGAATGAGCTGCCAAAAGGAGGTGATGGAGGTTGGTACAATTACAACATTTAAGAGGCATCTGGATGTGTATATGAATTGGAAGGGTTGAAGAGGGATATGGGACAAATGCTGGCAATTGGGACTAGATTAATTTAGGATATCTGGTTAGCATGGACAAGTTGAACTGAAGGGTCTGTCGCCGTGCTGTACATCTCTATAACTCTATGTTTTAGCTTCATTCTGCTGGATCACCCAAAGAACAGGCCTCGACTGGCGGACTTTAGGTCCGAGAAGTTGACAGCCTCTGGTTGGTGTTGGAAGCCTGCAATAGGGCAAGAAGCTGACCCTCATTTACCTGCCAGATCTATGTGAGCTACTAGTGGGAAATAAGGTGAGTTTTCTCAGCAGTGATGGTGATATGTCAATTAGCATTTAACACAACTTAAAAAAATAATGTGAGAAATCCACCCATTGAATCTGGTGTCTTGTTTAAAATTGCTTTTAAATACCCTGTACTACACATGTGTTTGAGGAGAAAAGCGGCAATGATTCCTTAATGATTCAGAGAATTCTGTGAACAGGTCAGATTGGAAAATTAAATGAACCATTTAAAGTAAACAATGTGCATGCAATTATTTGAGTGATTGACTACTTAGATCAATACCTCAAGCTGTTCATAAACCAATTAAGTGAGAATGTACACAAGGAACCTTTTCTGTGCATGGAAACAGGAATCCTTTTCTGACTAAAGTTTTTTTTTCCCTCATTTAATCTATTTTCCTCATCAGCCTGTTCAAATATGTTGTTTTACGCCTTTAGAACAGATGAGAATTGGACCCAAGCTCCTGAGTCAAAGGTCAGGATATTCCCACTGTACCACAATAGACAATAGACAATAGGTGCAGGAGTAGGCCATTCTGCCCTTCGAGCCTGCACCACCATTCAATATGATCATGGCTGATCATCCTTAATCAGTATCCTGTTCCTGCCTTATCTCCATAATCCTTGATTCCACTATCCTTGAGAGCTCTATCCAACTCTTTCTTAAATGAATCCAGAGACTGGGCCTCCACTGCCCTCTGGGCAGAGGATTTCACACAGCCACCACTCTCTGGGTGAAGAAGTTTATCCTCATCTCTGTCCTAAATGGTCTACCCCGTATTTTTAAGCTGTGTCCTCTGGTTCGACACTCACCCATCAGCAGAAACATGTTTCCTGCCTCCAAAGGGTCCAATCCTTTAATAATCTTATATGTCTCAATCAGATCCCCTCTCAGTCTTCTAAACTCAAGGATATACAAGCCCCAGTCGGTCCAGTCTTTCAGTGTAAGGTAGTCCCGCCATTCCAGGAATTGACCTCATGAACCTATGCTGCACTCCCTCAATAGCCAGAATGTCTTTCCTCAAATTTGGAGACCAGAACTGCACACAGTACTCCAGGACCCTCTGCTCTCACCAGGGCCCTGTACAGCTGTAGAAGAACCTCTTTGCTTCTATACTCAATCCCTCTTGTTATGAAGGCCAGCATACTATTAGCCTTCTTCACTACCTGCTGTACCTGCATGCTTACCTTCATTGACTGGTGTACAAGAACACCCAGATCTCTTTGTACTGCCCCTTTACCTAAATTGATTTCATTTAGGTAGTAATTTGCCTTCCTGTTCTCGCCACCAAAGTGGATAACCATTCATTTATCTACATTAAACTGCATCTGCCATGCATCTGACCACTCACTTAACCTGTCCAGGTCACCTTGTAATCTCCTAACATCCTCCTCACATTTCACCCTGCCAACCAGCTTAGTATCATTAGCAAATTTGCTAATGTTATTACAAATACCATCTTCTATATCATTAACATATATTGTAAAAAGCTGTGGTCCCAGCACTGATCCCTGCGATACCCCACTGGTCACTGCCTGCCATTCCGAAATGGAGCCGTTTATCACTACTCTTTGTTTCCTATCAGCCAACCAACTTTCAATCCAAGTTAATACTTTGCCCCCAATACCATGCACCCTAATTTTGCTCACTAACCTCCTATGTGGGACTTTATCAAAAGCTTTCTGAAAGTCCAGGTACACTACATCTACTGGATCTCCCTCATCCATCTTCAGAGTTACATCCTCAAAAAATTCCAGAAGATTAGTCAAGCATGATTTCCCCTTCATAAATCCATGCTGACTCTGACCTATCCTGTTAGCACAAGAGCCACTTACTGGCTTGGGAGACCAAGGGAAAGGTTCCATTCCAAGTTAATAATATCTGGTTAGATGTAAGTCAAACTTCTCAATTAAATCCGTTGGAGATGATATGGTAGGCTCCTTTTCCATGGTGCTTACATAAAAAATATATTGGGTTGGAAGGTTCTGGGGTTAAGAGAGAGCTGTCTCATAAAGGAATTCATAAAGGAGTGAGAAGGTTTAGTAGTGTGAGGTTAAAATATCCTGTAGAGTAATGAGCTAGTACACAAATTGGGAATTTCCTCAGAGAGACCACTGATCAGATTGGGCAGCTGGTTTACATGAATTCAAGGTTATGGAGTGGGAGGACATAAGGCACATGAAGAGAAAGCTAGAATTGTTTGGCACTTATAAAGGAAATACATGAAGAATTCAGAAAATATTATGCAGTGTCCAGGTGAGAAATATAGAGCTGAGTGTAGGCAGTCTACATCCTTGAGATAATTTAGGGTTGGAAGCTCAGCCTGGGGATGCTACAGTTCCAAACCATATGGTTACGCTTGAGACAATAGTCAGGAAGGCATTGATGTCAGTGAGGAAAGTGCAAAGTGCACTAATCAAAAATGCGGTTTGTGTGTTAAATTGACCCAGTTGCTTGCCTCAAGCTTTGTGCCTCAAGATGGCTTTGGGCTAAAGTCCCTCGACAGGCCCCAGTAAATCATTCAGACTGATATTTTAGAACAGTGTTAAGGGATTACTAAATAATATGTTATGGACCAGACCAGACCCCCTCAAAACATTTCAAGAAAGTAGCCCAGACCTTAACATTGTGAGTGGCTTTAAGCAGGTGTACAGTGGATATTCCAGGAGAGATACAGTTGGTCAAATCACTTAGTTTTAAACAAAACAGAATTTATTTACAATATTACTGAATGAAACACAAAGAAAAGAGAACAGAATACCAAATAACTTAACCTATCTGTAAACCCAACAAATTATCCCAACATAATGATGCTGTTCCAAATACTTGCAACAATCCCCATAAACACACCTTGGCATAAAAGGTAAAATCAAATACAGGGTCTTGCAGGAGAGTTGTCAGAGAGAGAGGACCACCATGGACCTGCTTATTTGGGTCCAGCAACTTCACAAATACCTGACTGCTCTCAGAGAATAGTTAGACTGCCAAAAAATCCAAACCAAACCTGAGAAAAGCTGAGCTGGGAGAACTGGGCACTTCCATTTCATTGAACAAGAGCCTTTTTTAAAACTTAAAAGTCTTTTGTCTGAGGCAGTATCTGTTAGTTATAATCAAATTGGCCCTAAAATCCTTCAAACCCAGACTTTTTGGAACCTGTGTTTTTACGTCCTCCTGTAAAAGAAAAACCAAGGACAATGTAACCTTATTAAAGGAGTAGCATCATCACAAATAAGGTTCAGGTTCTCATTTGGATAAGACACCAAACCAAGGCTCAGATAAACTTCAAGTCATCCATGGTATTATTTGAATAAGAGCATGTTATTCTTGAGTTCTGACCAACACTTGCCGTGTAACACACTTTTAAGGGTAGTGACCTCATCATTATTTATTTATTTGGATCTTGCAGGTAGAATTAAGTCATTAATTGGTTTTAAAGTAAATTGGAAAAAAGATAAGTCCACATTAAGGTGATATTTAAAGGCAAGTTTTTTCTTCTATAAAATGAAAATGGATTATGCAGATTTAGTACACAAGCACATTGGGAGAAAATAATACTGCAGCAAACCAATGATTAATTTCCAGAGACACCAAGGATTATTGAGAACTGAACACCAACATGAGCAAGCTATGTTTATTATAATGAGGTCAAAATCGAGTTCTAATGAAGAGTCATCAGACTCAAAACTCCTTAACTCTGCTTTCTTCTCACAGATGCTGCTAGCAATTTCTGTCTTTGTTTGAGATAACTTCCCTATTTCAGGTCCTTAACCAAATCTAACCCTTTCTATGGATCAATTTCCGGAAATATAGTAACAGTAAGCAGTGTTCAATTCCCAGAATGAATTTGAGTATTATTTTCTCTTTGTAACATTTAACAAAGTCATACAAGTAGCAGAGTTTTTAAAAATCATATTATTATGTTATAAGTGACTGTAAGTTAAGAGTAAGAAAATTGTCAGTAAGATAGCTGTCACAATGATGTTTCTTTCCTATTGCTTAAATGTAGATTTTTGTGGATTAATTAAGATTGCCTTCAATTGTCAGTTAGCACACATTTTGCTTGCTCCAAGATTGGACCAACAAGCTTTATAACATTTCTACTGTTAAATAGCTCATTAAATGCTCAATGTAGTAAAGGACCTAATATTACAGGAGAATCATGTTTGTCCTCCTTATGTTTCCACAATCAAAATCATATTCATAAGAATATGACTGAATATATTTTTTATACAATTCTGTTAGAGCTAACAATAGGAGTAAAGGTAAATTTCCCTTTTCATACTTTGCATAATAATTGTGTTCTTTTGTAATATTACTGTTTCTGTCCTTCAGAGATTGGACCATTGTTGTAATTTCACTTTGATGTACCATTTTGTAAGCTATGTTGTATTTTTAATGACTGTTTCAGTATTACTTAAATCTGTCAGCTGCTCAAGTTGGTGATCCTTGATGTTCTGGCAACTTTCCCAATTTGGTTTTCAAGGTAGCTGCTGCAAAAGAAATATTAAAGAAATGCTCAGAGTGGAGGGTTTACATTTTTTAAAAGGGTAAAACACAAAGAACAATCTTCAAGCATCCTGCGCTCACAAGGACTTTTTGATGTAATGTTTCCTGTCCTGTAAAGATATAATTTCCCAACTGGTATGCTGCCAGATCAAAAGATTGAATGCATTCTATTATTTCCCTTTCTTGTGTTTGCATCTTGCAAAACTCCAGCAGTAATGCCCTCGAAGAATAAAAGTTACTTCAGTAATGGTTTGTTAGTAATCTTATCTTTCACACATGTCAACGTTGTATCAAAGCATTTTAACATGCAATTACTGTATCTGAAATAGATGTGAGAGTGATGATCTGCTAAGAGTTTGTGGAAACATTTTTTCACATAACGCAGCATTATTCAACCACGCTCAACCAGTCTCAAAGGAAAACTGAACTGGGCATTTTTCACACTTGGTTCAAATCAAATTTCTCCCAATGCTAAGATTACACTGGACAAAGTTTAATCGCATGAACATTGGTGTCACTGTTCATTTCATTAGGACTTCTTAACATCACATAACAGACCATGAATTTTATGCGGTGATCCTGAGTGGATGGCTTCTAAGTTTTTAACCTTAGTTGGGTACAGTTGACTGTTGTCAGCTGCTAGTTCTCCTATTGTGTCTTTAGGAAAATAGCTACTTTTCATGTGTGCCTTATATAGTGATGATCAATCTACTAATTGACCATTGGTTCACAATACCTGAACGACAGAAAACACTTGACTTGTGAATTTGCTAGCAGCAATAGCAATAGGAAACTTTGTTGGTTTGACTCCTCCTTAGCTTATGGAGCAGATAGTAAACACTACTGTTCATTCTTTTCCTGCAATGAATTGATGCAGAGAACTTCGCACCATTATTTGTATGGCCTCAATACAATACTCTTACAAGTGTACTTACACAGCGGGTGACCTAGCATTTGAAAACAATAGTACTAGCAAACTAATGGCTTGAAGGATGAACTTAATTAAACATGAAGGAATTTCAAATTAACGACACAAGTTTTTTTTTGTCATGGTGTTACAAAGGGATGAGGATGGAAAGGTTTTCTTTGTCCCTGCTTTTATAAATACATTTCTGAAGCATTGGTGCAACATTAGTTCTAGGACAATGGCTCATATTCAGATACGTTGACAATATTTATAAAGTCCTCATATCTGATTAAAGGTATTGATGAATCTAAATTTACATGCAATATGAATGAAAGAAGTTCTATTACCATTTTAATTTTGATTATACATTTCTTTTCCTGCTATGGTATTATTTCATTCTATTGAGGTATCAAGGCTGGAATTGGCCATAATTTCCTTTAACGCAACAACAACATCATCAGCATAACTCCCTTTAGTTCCAATTCATACCTATGATCCTCTGGTACCATTTTAATGTACCTTCCAAGCTGTCAATTGTTACTAGAATATATGATCCACTTCCTATCCCATGTCTGGCCACTTTTCAATGCTGAAATGTCGCCTATGAAATTCCTTGCCTTGTAGTTTCTATCATTGTACCATAATCTAACTAGACTTTTGGATTGTCTTCCTCAGAGGTCTTCCATCTTCCTCCTTTTATAAACGACGACAAATCTAAAACTCTTGTCTGCAAGGATTGTGAGAGCAACGAATATTCACTTAAGTTCATTCGCTCATTGGCAAACGTCATATCCCACATTATGCCAGCTTCAAGGCCCTCATCCTCATTTTGTTGAAGGTCCTTAGCTCATTTGTTGTACTTTCACAACTTGTATTTTTCCAAGCTGAGCGATGTATTCCCTAGCATATAATCTCAGACTTCGACAGTCTGTTTGGTTCCCACTCCCTCTGCTACCCTATAATGACAAAACCTTCTGTCACTAGAGCCCATTCTCTGGAAATCTCGTTCATAATCATTGTGTCTCACCAAACGAAAACTAGAAATAGAAGTAGCTGTAGATCATATTCCTCACTGTACCTGCGCTTCCATTTAGATTAGACTCCCTACAGTGTGAAAACAGGCCCTTTGGCCCAACAAGTCCACACCGACCCTCCGAAGAGCAACTCACCCAGACCCATTCCCCTACATTCACCCCTGACTAATGCACCTAATACTACGGGCAATTTTAGCATGGCCAATTCACCTGAGCTGCACAAATAAAGTCATATTTGATAGTGTGTTGCAACTCCACTTTGCTGACTCTTCCCCACAACCTCTTAGTTCCACTTTATGTATTTTCTTCAAATGTGTCTCAAAATATTGTCTTCGCGTCCAAAAGGAATAAAAATCCAGTGCCTTTTTCTCCTTGTTGACAATCTGAAGGAAATTTCTTATATGAGCTCCATTAAAGTATAAGTTATCTGGCTGAACTATGAGCTAAAAGTAGGATAACATAATGAAGGCCACATAACGGGAACATAAATATGTGACAAATGATTGTTACCTTCCAATTTTGTTTCCATCTATTAGAGGTGTCAACCTTGGAGATATTATTGTGTCATTAAGAGCTTTTCTATTTAAATAAAACTCAAGGTTTTCTTTCGTCATATCAGCTTCAACAATTGCCTGCTAAAACCATCTTATTTCCAGTAAGGTGTTAACATATTAAACATAAACTTGCCGAAGTGAGATTTCAATGGTTTACATAATCGTATAAAAGATGTGTACATGAAGGCTTCAGAGAGCCTGTTGAATGCGACCTTTATTTAATGTGTGATGAAATCTGTTACGCCAACATCCCTTGAATGTTGCAGTGCGATACTAAAGAAATTACATGGCAATTTACATTTTAGGATGCAAACTGTTAGGAGTCAAAGACTAATTAATAGAAAACTTAAGTTTTGACATTGTTGAAGCTTAGTTTTCAATTATTTCCCAGAGATCTTAAATGATTATATAAGGTGAACACATTCACATCTTGGATGAAATTTCCGAATATTACACTGTAAATAAAGAGTCAATTGGTGCACAGTTATTAAACTTAATGTTGATCATTGGAGTTTAGATGATCTTAAATTACCCTGATTTAAATAAGTAAGTGACAAATGACTTGGTTTAGTTTAATCATACTAAATAAGAAATAATGACTTGATAAAATGTCCCAATAAATGTATTCCATAAGCAAAGGGGGGAAATCATTAAAATATTAAATCACTGAAATATATAAAGTTGCCTTCCCTACCCAAAAATCAATTTGGAACTCTTTGATTAGTATACAAAGCTTCTATTTCCTTTTTTTCTAACTCCTCTTTTTTTATCTCTCCTACCCAAATTTATTTACAGGCAAACCTATTGGAAATACAATCCAGGAATAATGTCGGGAAGGCTGCTGCTGGCAGCTCATCTATTTTTTATACGCCACTCAGACAAATGAAACATGAGCCACCCAGAACAAGGGGACCTTTTGACACTTCAAAGGAAACCCCTATGGGTGGTTTCCTCTTGAAGCTGTGCTAAACTGGCTCTATCTCCTCAGCTGGAAGCTGCCAATGTCTCATTAACCCCTAAACAGGCCCCGCAAGATCCTTCCTTTTCTGGCATAATTATGGCACTCACTCCTGTTATGCTTTCATAGAATGGCAACACTGTTACAGCACTATTTGAAAAACACCTTCTTAATTGAGAGAACATAAGTCAGCGCGCTAGATAGCTGAAGGGACTTCCCACTTTGCATGAATTATTGGTGCCTTTTAAATCGGGAAAATGATAAAATCCCCAGGAAAGGCAAGGAATCTGCTGATATGCAATAACCTGCTTATTAGCTTCAAATTCACGTGAACTTTAATTGTTTATCAGGCTCATTTGGCAGTGTTAATGTCTTTACAAATTAATTATCCAAATTAGTCATGCCTTTTGGAGTTTTCCAGATGAATAGACTGTACAGTAGCTTAGAAGAATTAGAAAAACAGCAGGGAATCATTGTGCAGCTGTTTGTAGTTAAAACGGTTGAAAATCTTGACTGTGAACACACGAACCATCATCAAGACACAAAGGAAGTTCCATCGCATATACATGACATTATCGAGAGAACCTGAGATACACCTGGGACAAAAGGGCACAAAGGACCTTTAGTTTTCCATTCTGAGGAGGCTTATGTGATAGAATCTTGTCATTTACTGAATCCTATCCATTTAATACTAAGTGCCACTAGATTCAGGTGATGAAATCTATAGCTGTGTTCTATATCCATGTTCTTGAGAAAACTACAGAAGGATAGTAATTTTTCTTGAGTGTTCGCTTTTTTAAAGATTAATTATTAGCCTAGTACAATGTAGTACTGGATTAAATTGTTTAGATGTTACAACATCTCTTTAATTTTTTTTGACGTTTGTGGTACAGTTCTTGGATTGTAATAGTCAGTGCTCATCCTTGCTGTTGCTGAAGCTTACACCTGTGTCTGTTATTTCTAGTCTATAGCTTTCCCACATCAGCCCTAATTTATCCAGTGCAGTATCATTCCCTATCCATCTCCATTCTGCTGACCATGACATGGTTGGCCACATCATTGACCTCGAATCCATCTCCTTTTCTTTCCAGCTTGAAGAAATTGATGTCACTTTGTTTCGTTATTACTTACCTGGACGTCGTTGAATTATCATTACAAATGATTTCTGTTCTATGCTTAAACTGTCAATTTAGAAGCCCCCTATGAATCTATTCTTGGACTCATCAACTTCATCATTCAACCTGCTCCACCACCGTGATGTCCAATTCAACTTGACAGCTGATTACTCTAATTTCTATTGGTAAAACATAGTCATTTTTGGCCAAGTGTCAGTTTATGAAAGATTTCTTTCTGTGAGCCCTGTTGAGTTCTGTCACCGCATTTTACACAAATAGCCTCATTAATGACCCACCCTGACCTATAGTGCCTTTCTCATCCACTGTACCCCCATTCCACCAGTCTGTACCTGAAACAACTCACCATTTCTCAGTGATTGGTCAGCCCTCCCAACCCCCCCCCCCACCTCGGTGCCAGTACCATCTTTAAAAAGACATTGTGTACCCCCAAGACAATCACTGTCAGTCCAAGGCTGCCCTGCATGTTTCCCAACATTTTCCCTGGACATGGTACAGAAGGGAAAATGAGCACCTGGCTTTGAGGGCATCTTGCCTGTTGGAGTGGTGTAGAGGTGAATCATCCTCTCCACTCAGGTCAAGCAGACCATACCCGCTTGGTCTGAGGTTGCCACCAATGTCAGGGTACCCTCTGCCATCTGCAGCACTGCAGGTTAGCCACTCTTCCAGCATTTTTGTACTGCTGTCACTGAAGTGGCGTGCTCGACACCAAACTCTGCTATTCCTGCAGTCATCTCAAAAGTCGAAGATTTCGTAAAAGTACACAAAAGTCCTCAAATTCACTCTTTTTATTCGAGTCAGGTGGACAGAAAGCACAGACCAGGTTTCAGTACATAACCAAAATTATTTTTTATAAATTAGTAGATTATAGCTACAGGTAAATAATAATGAACCATAGGTGTAGTTGAATCTAACACTCTATAGACATCTATAGACAAAAACAGACACCGGTGTTTTGGGTGTTAGAACAACATGAGGAAGCAGTTCAATGATTTCTATACACAGGGTTTGTTCACATTATACTCGTGGCTTACCAGGCCATGCTGCTTCTCCAGGTACTCATACTTGCTCACAGGAGGTACTGAGCAGTTGATTCGCGACTCATAGCTCAGTGCTTGATAAAGGAAAATAACTAACTTACTTCAGGCTTTGGGTGAAACAGATACCTCTTCCTCTTCTCACAGATTTCTAGCTATCTCATTCACACCCACAAACTTTTAAGCTACCTGGGAGCCAACCAGCTATTGACAGACAGAAGTCCTTTTTCAATGATGATTGGTTATTGAACCATGAACTGATCAACTATTTTTTGCCAGCCAGATCTCTGTTCACAACAGCCCATGGGTAGCAATTAAATATTCCCCACTGCTTAAGGAAGCAACTGTATAAACAACACTTATAATAAGTGTCAGTCCTGCTTTTAAAGTGCAGCAATCCCTTCCACAATCCTTGCTTTTTCAAACAGTCTTTTCACCACTTCAATCTGCAAGCAAAAGTACAGAAAAATATAAAGATATAGTCTTTACTGTGCAATTATCTTTCTTCTGATATCTCAAACTCACTCTATCTCTGCTCTGTACCCACCTCCAACTAAGGCTTCAACTGTGCCATTCTGACCATTGCCTATAATATCTCCCATCACTCACTCTCTCCCATGTCAACCCCAACAGCATAAATCCTACGTGCCCTCTAAGCTGCTTACTCATTTGCTCAGGACACCTCCCAACTTGCAACAATAGTAACAGCTGTGTCACCCGCTTTCATATTCTATGCCAGCCTCTCTCTCACTCCAGGAGGAAAACAGTCCACAATAAAGCAGAAAGAGTCAAAATGGTTGGTGTACTACCCGGCATTCAGCTTCTTACCCCTTATCAGGACTCTGACTCCACAGAGTGGCTGACCGATCAAGTCCAATACCCTGGACTGTTATCAGAGGCTACCGTTGACTTATTGTGTTAGGAATCTCTGAGCAAAGGTTATCCCCTTTACATGTTTGAGGCTTTGTGTCCATGTTAAACACCAAAGCCATATTTCATAGGAAGGATAGTATTAAGCTGGAGAAGTTTCAGAAGAGATTTACCAGGATGTATGGAAGGTTTGAGTTATAAAAAAAAGCTGTTGGATAGGCTGGGTTTTTTTTTCGCTGGAGGTTGAGAGGTGACCTTATAGATGTTTATGAAATAATGAGGGGTATAGATAGAGTTAATGGTAGTGGTCTTTTCCAAAGATTGGGGGATTCATGGAGCATATTTATAAGTTGAGAGGAGAGAAATTTAAAAAAACAACATGAGGGCATTTTTTTTATGCAGAGGATGGCTCACATGTGGCATTTCCTGAGGAAATAGTGGATGTGGGTACAACTACAATGTTTAAAAGACATCTGGATAAGTACATGCATAGGAAAGGTTTGGAGAGGTATGGGCCAGGAGCAGACAGGTGGGGCTAGTTTAGTTCAAGACTATGTTTGACATGGACCAGTTGGACCAAAGGGTCTGTTTTTATGCTGTATGACTCAATGACTCTATGACAATACTAAGAGCCTCATATTTCTGACTGAGGGATATGGTATGAAAAGGAAATGAAAGACAAGGATGCTGTAAGTGTATGGGTAGGATCATAGCAGGTGATCACTAAGAGCAAGTGAACAGCCCAGAGATGCAACCAGGTGTGTGTCTCTGAGTGCAAAGTGCCCTTGTACCGACTTTGACTTCCACATCAAGAATTCACAGCACCTAGTTCACCTGCAGCAGATGGTTAGATAGAAAGCTGTATATCCGTGAGGTGAAATATGCAAATAATAAAGTCATTAACAAGCAATTGAAGTAAATCCATAAAGGCTGGTATCCAGTCATTGAGTCACCCTTTATTTATATGTGGAGAGTCCCTGACAGAGATCCAGGCTCCCTCAGAGCCAGTTCTCAGAATGACACTCCTGTTCTTATTTATCAGCCAGATTAACAGCCCCAATCAGGGAGCTCATATTCGTGAGTATATTGGATATACTAATCGCCCCCATACACTGGGGTATTTTAGCATTGGTCAGGTTCTTCTACCTTGCTTTTGATACGGGCGGTGTATAACACACAGTGGCTTGCCTCTTGCACCCTGAGTGTCTCAGAAGAAATTCACTTTATTCTTCAGGTGCCAAAGGCATCAAGGAAGTGACATCACCAGATCCATCTCAGATTCCGAGACATCTTCAACACATGATAGAGAGGGAGAACACATGGATTCCAAAACAGTCAGAATGTCTGTCAAGGAGCCAGGCACGTTTAGCTCCCATATTGTTTTCAGGTTTGCAGGTTTGCAGATTTCATAGGGTCCACATGTTCATTTGGGACCATCCCACCTACTGAACATTATACGTTACCGGAACTAACCTCGCATCGACCATGACTCCTATCTATGCAAGGCCATTCCCGTGGCTCCTTCACCAAACTTCATCCCCTGAAATAAATGGTCTCTCTCACTTGGTGGAGTCTTGAGTCTGGTATTGGCATCACTGATGCCATTTCACCCTGTGCCCCAGGGCCAGGAAGATCAGATCTAACCTGGTGTGGAGTCTTCTCTGCTGGAGTAATCCCTGTTTTTGCATAAGGGATAGTCCTATAATCAAATTAGATTCAGAACAATTGGGCATTTAGTGAAGCTGTAGGCTGTTTTTTTAAGCCTTCCTTCAATGTTTGGAATGCTCTTTCTGCCAGACCCTTGGATATATAATATGGAGCTTTCCTTATACATCAAATCCCATTTGACTTTAGGAAAAACTCAGATTCCCTGCTGGTAAATGATGGCCCATTATCTGTGACCAATGCTTCCAGGAGCCTGTGTATGGCAAAAGATGCATGCAGTTTTTCTACCATCGTCCCCATGTTTGATGAATGAACTCTGTGCACATCCAGCTACTTTGATTAGGTATCCACAATGACTAAGAGCATTGAGCCCATGGACTGATCTGCTTGGTGACGTGTAACTGAGTCCAGGGTTTACCCGGCCATTCCCATGAATGTGGAGGAATGGTTGGAGATATTTTTTGTCCTTGTTGGTACTCTGGGCACTGCCCCACCAATGCAGCTATGTCTGCATCCAGTTGTAACCACGAAACATAACTTCTCCACAACATCTTCATTTTAGAAACCCCTGGATGACTCTTGTGGATTTTGGCCAATATCTGGTGGTGAATGTTGCTTGGGACAATCACACTTGCTTCCCATAACAAAATGCCATTTTCTACTGGGATGTGGTCTCTCTAAGTCCAAAAATATTACAGTTCTGGTTGGGATGAGCCTTTGGTTTCCCTCATCACCAACATCTGTTACAATTTTGCCAGGACCAAATCTTTTTGCATCCAATATCAGATATTGCCAGCTGTGACTGGAAGTGTGTCCAGAAAATTTAAAACCATTACGGACTCTTCCAATGGCAGTACCACTCAATGTATCCACATTTGTCACCTGGCATCCCGGATGGCATTCCACCTTATAATTATACAAATTTAGTTTTCGAGCCCACAACTGAATTTGGCCTGACGCTATTGGCTAGACTGCCTTGTCCTTGTTAAGTAAACACAGCAGGGGTTTGTGATCCATTATTATTACAAACTTATGTCTGTAATGGTATCGGTGGAACTTCCTGTCAGACATTTGTATTACTCCACAATTTCTTCCAGTCAAACTTGGGCAACACCGAAGCTATTTTCTTCACAGTGCAAATTCTCTAAGTCTCATCCATGACTTCTCCCTCTTCTGCCTTTTGACAATGTACCAGGCTGAATGATGGGGAGGATGTTAATATTTTCTGCATCCTAGGTTATTCTAAGTTGAGCCTTTGGGTAGCATGTTCTCTATTATACAAAAGTGATTGCTTCCACCAACCTATCACCACCTGTCTTAACTCTTCCTTTAGAAAACCTATTGCTCATGCATGTCTTCGTCCTTCCAAGCTCTCCCATTCCATTGTGTCCTTATTTAGCCTCCACCTTCCATTCTTAATTATAAATTCTAACTTATACAAAACCCTGCTGTCCACATAGTCAGCATTGCCAGTTGAGCAAGAAGACATCACTGAAATTAATTGGCTCTGGCTAAAACTTTTTACCTAATAGTTCCAAACACAAATAATAATCAATTACTGATGTACTTTTCTCAGTCTGAACACATTTCAAGAAAGCAGCTCACTAACATCTTCTCAAGGACAACTGGGGATGAACAATAAACAGCCAACAATACCTAATACTTATAAATGAATAATAAAACTGCTTTAAATATGCACAATCATAACAGTGTGAGCACATTATACACATTTGGGAGCTTCAGTTCACTTTGTGGTAACAATAGTTGCCGATACTGTAGATTAAATGGCTGATTCATCAGCTGACAGATGTTTCTGAAAAAAATCAACTCCTTAGAATACATACAGCAAGTAATTTGTTACACAACACCACATACAATCAGGTTTTCTGTCATGATTGGTTTTATCACGCTATCATCTATGTCAAAACATTTTGACAGCATTTGGCACACTTTTTTACAGAGCAGCAATTAAAGTGGAAAGCATAGAGAATCCACCCCAATGCAACATTACAACTAGACAGCAAACAGCTTAAAGCGATAATTTAATTTTAGTTTTCTGCTGACATACTTTCACAATTTATTTGTGTTTCTGTATTCTGGTTGGTTGAGTTAGAGTCTTGTATCGCACCTCTAGTTTTCAAAAATACATCTAATTAAAACAACCAATTTGAATTTATGGAAGTAATATGGCTAGACTGTTATCATTAGACTGTTTCTCCAACATTTAATGCTGAATGAGCAGAACCAATCTGCAATTAAATATCAGGAAGACTGAATTGTGTTTTTCTCCCATTCCAAAATCTGGTCTCTTGCTGCCAACTCCATCCCTCTCCTTGGCAACTGTCTGAGATTAGGCTGCTCTGTTTGCAACTTTGATGACACATTTGATTCTGAGATGAGCTTTGGTCATCTCAAAGACTACTTGGTTTCAATTTGACAGCACTGACTGCGCCCCTGCCTGAGTCATCTGAAAACCTCATCCACACTTTTGTTACTGCTAGACTTGACTATCCCCACACACACCTGTCTGTTCTTTCGTTGACGATGAGCTGGCTCAGGACTGATGGACTCTCTGTAAGTCATATCTTTCTTTTTTATTCATATTCTTAAAACTATTCAAAATGGCGCTGGAATGTGGTGACCGTGCAAAAAAGATTCACTATATCTGACTGTTTTTCTCACTGCAAAATGCACGTGACAATAAAAAAAACATTCATTTATCCATTCATTCCTATTCTACCCTCCATGAACCGGAGGCAAGCCAAAACTCTACTGTCCGTGTCTATACTCACGCAAATGCTGTCATCTTTACATCTTCCTTCCCACCTCTGCCTCCGTTCCCCCACCCTTGATTATTAACTTTGGGTCCAGATCAATCAGTGTCTACCTTTAACTAAAAAATTAAAATCTTATCCTAAGTTTTCAAATCCCTCCATGGCTTTCCCCCTCTCTATCTTTAACATTTGAATTCCACAGCCTGCTGAGTTATCTGCACTCCTCTTATTCAGACCTATTATGCATTCTCAATCATCATTACACACCAATGGTGGCTGTATTTTCAAAGCTCTGGAATTCCTTCCCTATACCACACCCTTTTGCTTTTTCAAGATATTTCTTAAAGCCTACCTTTTTGACTAAACTTCTGGTTTTCTGGCCTAATATAATCTGACATGGTTCAGTTTCATACTTTGTTTTATATGGAGCACCTGATTACACCTTCACACTTAATGAATGATAAGTTGCTGTTGCTACCCTTGGATTGGGCAGGTGAAGTCACCAGTCAAGATGAGGCCAATGGCCCAACTACAAATGCCTGTTTTTGAGGGTCCTGTTCAAGAAGAGAAGTACAGGATAAACTGTGGAATACATTGCACCAAAAATATACATCTCTATAAGATTTCAAACCTAAGATTT
Organism: Chiloscyllium punctatum; assembly: GCF_047496795.1. Classification (NCBI taxonomy): domain Eukaryota; kingdom Metazoa; phylum Chordata; class Chondrichthyes; order Orectolobiformes; family Hemiscylliidae; genus Chiloscyllium; species Chiloscyllium punctatum. The sequence goes on from NC_092747.1 coordinate 97,148,450, forward strand.
CACTTGTATTTTGAATATATTGACCGATGTTGGGGGGGGAGGCAGCGGGGGGGGGGGGGGGGGGGGGGGTAGGAAATGGCCTAGTGTTATTATCGTTGGGCACCCAGTAATGTTCTGGGGACCCGGATTCGAATTCTGCCATTGGCAGATGGTGGAATTTGGATTAATAAAAAATCTGGAATTAGGACCCTGTGATGACCAGAAATCCATTGTCGATTGTTATAAAAACCCATTTGGGTCACTAATATCCGTTAGGGAAATAAACCTTGTCTGGCCTATGTGTGACTCCAGAGCAACAGTGATGTCGTGGAGTCATAGAGATGTACAGCACGGACACAGACCCTTCGGTCCAACTCGTCCACACCAACCAGATATCCCAAACCAATCTAGTCCCACCTGTCAGTACCGGGCCGAAATCTCTCCAAACCCTTCCAATTCATATACCCATCCAGATGCCATTTAAATGTTGGAATTGTATGAGCCTCCACTTCCTCGGGAAGCTCATTCCATACCCATATCACCCTCTGCTCTACATGAAAACGTTGCCCCTTAGGTTTCTTTTATATCTTTCCCCTCTCACCCAAAACCTTTGCCCTCTAGTTCTGAACTTGCCCTCCTAGGAAAAATACTTTGTCTATTTATCCTATCCATGCACCTCATGATTTTATAAACCTCTATAAGGTTACCCCTCAGGCCCCGACACTTCAGGGAAAGCAGCCCCAGCCTATGCAACTTCTTCCTATAGCTCAAATCCTCCAACCCTGGCAACACCCTTGTATATCTTTTCTGAACTCTTTCAAATTTCATAACATCTTTCTGATAGGAAGGAGACCAGAATTGCACGCAATATTCCAACAGTGGCCTAACCAATGTCCTGTACAGCTGCAACATGAGCTCCCAACTCCTGCACTCAATATTCTGACCAATAAAGGAAAGCATACCAGACACCTTCTTCGCTATCCTATCTACCTGCGACTCCACTTTCAAGAAGCTATGAACCTGCACTCCAAGGTCTCTTTGTTCAGCAACACTCCCTAGGACCTTACCACTAAGTGTATAAGTCCAACTTAGATTTGCTTTCCCAAAATGCAGCATTTATCTATTTATGCATTTAATTTATCTAAATTAAACTCCATCTGCCACTTCTCAACCCATTGGCCCATCTGATCAAGATCCCGTTGTAATCTGAGGTAACATTCTTTGCTGTCCCCTACACCTCCAATTTTGGTGTCATCTGCAAACTGACTAACTATACCTCTTATATAAATGATGAAAAGTAGTGGACCCAACATCAATCCTTGTGGCACTCCATGGGTTATAGGCCTCCAGTCTGAAAAACAACCCTCCACCACCACCCTCCATCTTCTACCTTTGAGCCAGTTCTGTATCCAAATGGCTAGTTCCCTGTATTCCATGAGATCTAGCTTTGCTAACCAGTCTCCCATGCCATTGACTCTTAACTGCTGTCTGGGCAATTATTGATGGGTAATAAATGCTGGTTATCCAGTGACACCCTCATCCCGTGAATGAGTAAAAAAAAGACCTAATTTCCTGGATTTTCTGAGGATCAGATAATAATTTCTGTGGCAGCAATGGGAGATGCACACAGTGTCCCTGAAGAATCCCCATGTAGTAAACTCCAAATGTATTGCTTGGGAAATTGAAGACTCCACTGAGCAATTCCATTTGAACCAGAGAATTCCACATCAGTTACGTAAATATTTAATCAGGAGAAATTAGACCCATTAAAATCTTGTCTCATCCTTGTGTAACTATTAAACTGACCTGCCCCATTACAAATTACCTCACTCACCCTCAACTACCCCTTGATATATTTCACACCTTAGATCCTAACATGACACTTCTCTCTTCCTCAGAGCCAACACATCCACGCCAATGCCGATGCCAGTGCCCATGATCCAACATCTCCAGGACCCAACACCAGTCCTGCTGCCATCCACCACCACGACCACCATCACCATGGCCTTGCTGGTTTATCTTCCATTGGCCACAATTACCCTCTAAATACTTCATCACTTACCTGAACCCTCTTGCCACCTTGTGCACTAGCACCCTAACCACCTGGCACCCTAACCTCACACTTGCCTTACATACTATGTCTGTGATGTCTGTGGTGTCTGTGATGCTCGGCATTTCAATCATCTGTATGCTGTGGAAAAGGGAGAATTGTTTACCTTCCCCTGACTACTCTACACTATTGAACGACCTGTTAGAAAGAAACTATTGCCTCAAAAGAGCTCTGATTGGAATCTCCTGTCAGAAATCTTTGTTTACATCTTTTGTTACATAAAAAACAGGGAGCAGTGTGGCAATCTGCTAACTTATGCAAAAAAGACCAAATTCGATGGCACAGTGGTTAGCACTGCTGCCTCACAGCACCAGAGTCCCAGGTTTGATTCCAGCCTTGGGTGACTGTTTGTGTGGAGTTTGCACATTCTCCCCATGTCTGCATGGGTTTCCTCTGGATGCTACGGTTTCCTCCCACAATCCAAAGATGTGCAGGTCAGGTGAATTGGCCATGTTAAATTGCCCATAGTGTTAGGTGCATTAGTCAGAGGGAAATGGGTCTGGGTGGGTTACTCTTCGGAGGCCTGTTTCCACACTGTAGGGAATCTATTCTAAAATAAGTAGCTTTGTCAAATTACTTAACAGGTATTGCACTTTATTTTTGGCCTGAATAAAAAAAAATGAAGGTGTTATTTTGTGAATAACAAAGCACTTAGCCCTGATTTGAACACTGCCGTCTCCTGATCTGAACCATGAGAACAATATAGGTATACAAGATAATGAGAGGAATAGATAGAGTCAATAGCCAGAGACTTTTCCCCAGGGCAGGATTGACTGGTGCAAGGGGTCATAGTTTTAAGATATTAGGAGAAAGATATAGAGGAGAAGTCAGAGGTAGATTCTTTATGCAGTGAGTTGTGAATGCATGGAATGCATTGCCAGCGGTGGTGGTGGAAACAGAGCCGTTCGGGACATTTAAGGGACAGCTGGACATGCACATGGATAGCAGTGAGTTGAGGGGCGCATAGATAAAGTTATTATATTTAACATTAGGATTAAACTTCGGCACAATATTGTGGGCCAAAGGGCCTGTTCTGTGCTGTACATTTCTATGTTATATGCTCCATGCTCTAACATCAATCATTGTCCTTCATGTTCCTGGAATAGACCATGATTGAGTGGGTGAACCAACCAAAGTTCTGCCTCATTGTTGCTAACTAGTATAGGGAATGTATGAATATCAGTAGAGGGCAACAATAGATGAGTTGCACTAGCTTCCATTTCAATACAATCTGGTTTTTGGAGTTTGCTGTGCCCTCATATGAGGAATGAGCACTTGGGCGAAGAATTGTGGAATTGCTGTGCCTTAACTAGAGTTAGTACCTTCAGCCAAAGATTATTGAAATGGAGGGAAAATGCAGTCATCAGTAAAGGGAAAGTCACCATAGTCTGAGAGGTTGTAGGTTTGCTTTCACCTTAGAGACAGGAAGATGACTGGTTGTGAGTTTAACCTAAGGATCACCAGGCCTCAGGAAAGGGGTGAGGTTGAGAAGCCAGGACTTTCATGGTGACGTCAGCCAGTCAGGGGATTTATCCCAAACTATTGGTGTCAGCCTGCATGGCAAACCAGTTGTCCAACTCAACTGAGCTAACTAACTCCAAGTTTCCAGTATATATCCTTCCCATGAAACAATTACAGGTATAAGGGGAGTGTCATAAATATTAGAATAGGTCCAGCTCCTTGATTATTTGTAAATAATAATGCAATGCTCTAAATTTGATTTGTAGGTATTTCTGTTGAACAAATGAGAAATCCATGTATAGATGAAGTAATGTTTGAAAGGCTGTTTATAACTGGCGGGTGGAGGAGTCATAAACTGACTAATATTAGAGTCATAGAGATGTACAGCATGGAAACAGACCCTTTGGTCATACCTGTTCATGCCGACCAGATATCCCAACCCAATCTAGTCCCACCTGCTAGCACCTGGCCCATATTCATATACCTATCCGAATGCCTCTTAAATGTTGCAATTGTACCAGCCTCCACCACATCCTCTGGCAGCGCATTCTATACACGTACCACCCTTTGTGTGAAAAAGTTGCCCCTTAGGTCTCTTTCCCCTCTCATCCTAAACCTATGCCCTCTGGTTCTGGACTCCCCGGCACCAGGGAAAAGACTTTGTCTATTTATCCTATCCACGCCCCTCATCATTTTGTAAACCTCTATAAGGTCACCCCTCAGCCTCCAACGCTCCAGGGAAAACAGCCCCAGCCTGTTCACCCTCTCCCTGTAGCTCAGATCCTCCTACTCTGGCAACATCTTTGTAAATCTTTTCTGAACTCTTTCAAGTTTCACAACATCTTTCCAATAGGAAGGAGATCAGAATTGCACGCAATATTCCAACAGTGGCCTAACCAATGTCTTGTACAGCTGCAACATGACCTCCCAACTCCTGTACTCAATACTCTGACCAATAAAGGAAAGCATACCAAATGCCTCCTTCACTACCCTATCTACCTGCGACTCCACTTTCAAGGAGCTATGAACCTGCACTCCAAGGTCTCTTTGTTCAGAACCACTCCCTAGGTCCTTACCATTAAACATATAAGTCCTGCTAAGATTTGCTTTCCCAAAATGCAGCACCTCGCATTCATCTGAATTAAACTCCATCTGCCACTTCTCAGCCCATTGGCCCATCTGGTCCAGATCCTGTTGTAATCTGAGGTAACCCTCTTCGCTGTCCACTACACCTCCAATTTTGGTGTCATCTGCAAACTTACTAACTGTACCTCTTATGCTCGTATCCAAATCATTTATGTAAATGACAAAAAGTAGAGGGCCCAGCACCGATCCTTGTGGCACTCCACTGGTCACAGGCCTCCAGTCTGAAAAACAACCCTCCACCACCACCCTCTGTCTTCTACCTTTGAGCCAGTTCTGTATTCAAATGGCTAGTTCTCCCTGTATTCCATGAGATCTAACCTTGCTAATCAGTCTCCCGTGGGGAACCTTGTTGAATGCCTTTCTGAAGTCCATACAGATCACATCTACTGCTCTGCCCTCATCAATCTTCTTTGTTACTTCTTCAAAACATTCAATCAAGTTTGTGAGACATAATTTCCCACGCACAAAGCCATGTTGACTATCCCGAATCAGACCTTGCCTTTCCAAATACATGTACATCCTGTCCCTTAGGATTCCCTCCAACAACTTGTCCACCACTGAGGTCAGGCTCACTGATCTATAGTTCCCTGGCTTGTCTTTACCGCCCTTCTTAAACAGTGGCACCACACTTGCCAACCTCCAGTCTTCCGGCACCTCATCTGTGATTATCGATGATACAAATATCTCAGCAAGAGGCCTAGCAATCACTTCTCCAGCTTCCCACAGAGTTCTCGGGTACACCTGATCAGGTCCTGGGGATTTATCCACCTTCAACCGTTTCAAGACATCCAGCACTTCCTCCTCTGTAATCTGGACATTTTGCAAGATGTCACCATTTATCTCCCTACAGTCTATATCTTCCATATCCTTTTCCACAGTAAATACTGATGCAAAATATTCATTTAGTATCTCCCCCATTTTCTGTGTCTCCATAAAAAGGCAGCCTTGCTGATCTTTGAGGGGCCCTATTCTCTCCCTAGTTACCCTTAATATATTTGTAAAACCCTTTGGATTCTCCTTAATTCTATTTGCCAAAGCTATCTCATGTCCCTGTTTTGCCCTCCTGATTTCTCTCTTTAGCATACTCCTACTTCCTTTATCCTCTAAGGATTCTGTCTGTATCTGACATATGATTCATTCTTTTTCTTAACCAAACCCTCAATTTCTTTAGTCATCCAGCATTCCCTATACCTACCAGCCTTCCCTTTCACCCTGACAGGAATATACTTTCTCTGGATTCTTGTTACCTCATTTCTGAAGGCTTCCCATTTTCCAGCCATCCCGTTATCTGCGAACATCTGCCTCCAATCAGCTTTCGAAAGTTCTTGCCTAATACTGTCAAAATTGGCCTTTCTCCAAGTTAGAACTTTAACTTTTAGATCTGGTCTATCCTGTTCCATCACTATTTTAAAACAAATAGAATTATGGTCACTGGCCCCAAAGTGCTCCCCCACTGACACCTCAGCAACCTGCCCTGCCTTATTTCCCAAGAGTAGGTCAGGTTTTGCACCTTCTCTAGTAAGTACATCCACATACCGAATCAGAAAATTTTCTTGTACACACTTAAGAAATTTCTCTCCATCTAAACCTTTAACACTATGGCAGTCCCAGTCTATGTTTGGAAAGTTAAAATCCCCTACCATAACTACCCTATTATTCTTACAGATAGCTGAGATCTCCTTACAAGTTTGTTTGTCAATTTCCCTCTGACTATTGGGGGATCTATAATACAATCCCAATAAGGTGATCATCCCTTTCTTATTTCTCAGTTCCATCCAAATAACTTCCCTGGATGTATTTCTGGGAATATTCTCCCTCAGCACAGCTGTAATGCTATCCCTTATAAAAAATGCCACTGCCCCTCCTCTTTTGCCTCCCTTTCTAACCTTCATGTAGCATTTGTATCCTGGAACATTAAGCTGCCAGTCCTGCCCATTCCTGAGCCATGTTTCTGTAATTGCTATGATATCCAGTCCCATGTTCCTAACCGTGCTCTGAGTTCATCTGCCTTCCCTGTTAGGCCCCTTGCATTGAAATAAATGCAGCTTAATTTATTAGTCCTACCTTGTCCGTGCCTGCTCTGACTGTTTGACTCACTTCTGTTCTCAGCTGTACCCGTCTTAGATCAATCTCTTTTCTCACTATCTCCCTGGGTCCCACCCCCCCACCTTACTAGTTTAAATCCTCCCAAGCAGTTCTAGCAAATTTCCCTGTCAGTATATTAGTCCTCTTCCAATTTAGTTAAATTGGGATTGTATTATAGATCCCCCAATAGTCAGAGGGAAATTGAGAAACAAACTTGTAAGGAGATCTCAGCTATCTGTAAGAATAATAGGGTAGTTATGGTAGGGGATTTTAACTTTCCAAACATAGACTGGGACTGCCATAGTGTTAAAGGTTTAGATGGAGAGAAATTTCTTCAGTGTGTACAAGAAAATTTTCTGATTCGGTCCTTCTTGTACAGGTCACTTCTACCCCAAAAGAAATTCCAATGATCCAAAAATGTGAATCCTTCTCCCATACACCAGCTCCTCAGCCATGCATTCATCTGCTCTATCCCTCTATTCCTGCCCTCACTAGCTCGTAGCACTAGGAATAATCCAGATATTACTACCCTTGAGGACCTCCTTTTTAAATTTCTGCCTAACTCTCTGTAATCTCCCTTCAGACTCTCAACCTTTTCCCTTCCTATTTCGTTGGTTCCAATGTGGACAATGACCTCCTGCTGGCTCTTCTCCCCCGTGAGAACATTCTGCACCCATTCTGAGACATCCTTGATCCTGGCACCAGGGAAACAACACACCATTCTGCTTTTTCTCTTCTGGCCACAGAAACGTCTGTCTGTACCTCTGACTACAGAATCCCTTAACACAATTGATCTCTTGGAAGCCGACATAACCCTCGTTGTATTAGAGCCAGTCTCAATACCAGAAACTTGGCTGTTCGTGCCACGTTCCCCTGAGAATCAATCACCCCCTACATTTTCCAAAACAGCATACCTGTTTGAAATGGGTATATCCACAAAAGACTCCTGCTCTAGCTGCCTACCTCTCTTACTCTTCCTGGAGTTAACCTATCTATGTGACTGTATCTGAGACTTTCCCCCTTTCCTATAACTGCCATCCATCACATACTGTTGTTGTTGCAAATTCCTCATCGCTTCTATCTGTCTGTCCAACCGATCCACTCGATCTGATAAGATTCGCATCCAACAGCATTTATGGCAGATATAATCCGCAGTAACCCTTAAACTCTCTTTAAACTCCCACATCTGACAAGAAGTACATATCACTGCAAAGGCCATTTTTGCTCCTTCACAATCTACACACCCAGAAAATAATGCTGTCTTATTCCTCTACAAACACTGCCCCAGGTTAAATTAATAGCTATGGCTTATATTTTAAGTTTAATCAAGAGACTTATCTCCAAAAACATATAATCAAGAAAGAATCCACTATACTCACTACTGCAGCCTTTCTCTTGGACAGACTTAAAACAACAATTAACTTATCTGATTCTGTGCTGTAAACTTCGCCCAACAGTTCCTCCAAGATTAGCTGTGAATTTCACCGTTTGTTAATTTTCCCAGATGCACTCTGATGTCCAGCGATACACGAATTCAAACAGCAAAGGCGGTAACTGTGCAGGTTCTCTCTCTCTCTCCTGCACTGTCCTTACCATGTGCTTCCTTTGTCTGCTCTTCTCCCTTTTAAACTGCTGTTGTTTTGACTTTTTTTTCCCCAAAGTTCCAAAAGAATGCAACAGCATATAAAACGTAATTGCTGCTCCTGGAATTCGAAGAAATCACTTCCAACACCTAAAATACCTCAAAAAAAGGAGCAGCTCTTACAGCCAGAAATTTTTCCTGTCCTCCATCTTGGATTACCGTGAATCTTGTTCAGAACAAAAAAAAATTACAATTGTATAACACCTTTGTAAGCAGCAAAATCTCAAGAAATGTCACAGAAACATGCTCAGACTCACCCTGATACTGAAGCATGGAGGGCGGTTAACTAAGAGCTTAACTGTAGGCAGTACCATAAAGGAGGAGAAAGTTGCTGCAATGTGGGACATTGGAAATTCCCCAGCTTCAGGCAAAGGAAGCTCTAACTGTAAAGCAATTAAAATCGGTGGTGTGACAGAGGACAGAATTGGAGGAATGTGGAAATAATTGGAGGATTTTATCGTTTGAGGGATCTGCAAAGACTAGGAAGGTGAAGCCATGAAGGGATTTGAAAACAAGAGCTGGGAATATGCAGCATTATACATTAAGTATTGGAATAGTTGACTACGACATGTGAGTGACCAACTCTCAATGTCTATCAGTGATGAAGCTGGCTGAAGCAAGCATCATTAAGCTTTTTAAGTGCTGTTCCAGAAGCTTCACATCAAACTAGGAGCCTCGCTACTGAAATCTCATCCTGCAGAAGCCTGCCTGCCACTCAGAGGTCAGCAACCTTAGGAAACTGAATAATGTTACTGGAGGAGCGGGCTGCCAAGTCTTGACGGGCTGCCCCAGCAAGGGAGAAAATCTCTTTGGAGAAGGGGTATAAATGGGATAAGGGTGAGGGAAGCTTTTGGAGGCCTGTACCCATCTGTGCCTCCCAGATTGTGGTCAAAGGAACTCCCCTGTTCCCCCAGCAACACTGCAGGAAGGTCTCCTTGGTTTCCCTTTCAGGTATTAGATCAGTGTTGGGTTAAGGTAATTGGATGGCTGTTAATTGACCATATAAGGGCCTTGTTTGGTGGTGGCTCAAGATGACCACCCATGGACCCTCTGACCTAGAATTTAATTGCTGAGGAAGCGGGTGATTCCCCCGATCAATCATTTTCTCATCCCATCGGAAAGAGGAATATCACACATGCCATGGACTGAGATATCAGACTGGGAGCCACTGTGGGTCACATAGTACGGGATTAATGAATGAATTGAAAGTGATGAGAGTTAGACAGTGAGTAATAGACTCAAACAAAATCTTATCCACAAAATAAAGAAATCTTATCCCAATGGGAAGATGCCATGGTTTAAACAAAAAAATAATTTTTGGCTCAAGAGATCATCAGAGGCAATGTTCCCTCGAAGTCACATACATATTTGTGCAACAGCCTTGAAGGTCATGTACGTATAGAGTAGAACTGTACAGCAGGAAACAGACCCTTCAGTCCAACTCCTCTATGCTGATCAGATATCCTAAATCAATCTAGTTCCATTTGACAGCATTTGGCCCATTTCCCTCTAAGTCTTTCCAATTTATGTACCTATCCAGATGTCTTATCACTCATAAATTGTCCCTTTTAAGATATTGTATGTATTCATGTAAATAAATCTTAAATATATCTAGTGCACATTGAAATGAACAGTCCATGAACAATACAAATAAAAATTACATGTATATTGAGCAGGAACTTTTTTTACATTATGGATCCACAGACTAGTCTCAAGGTATGAATCTTTGCTCATGTTTCCCATATAACTTTGATTCATCATGATTAATATTTTAAGAAACCTGCAGCATTTTCAACAGAAATTACACAGAATCTCTCTTCTTTAAGCTTCGTTAATGATTGACTTTATTTCATTATCTTTGCCAGAGAACAGAAGGAAAAAAATTGCTATATTGAAATAAATACCTTAACTACATCAAGGAAATAAAACAGATGCCAATTTTAAGGTGAATATTGATGCACCAGGCACCAATCTTCAACCACGTGGATATTATTAATTTATTAATGAGCTCCATAAAGGCACCCTGTGTGTTACTGCACATGGGAAAACCAACCAGAGACCAATGGGCTATAAGCAGGGACAATTCCAATGAACCCATTGACAGAGTAATACTGACATGCAAAGAAGAAAATTCATGTCACATCCTCCAGTGAGCACTAATTATATTGGCTTATTAATTTAACTTCAAGTGGTCTCATACATGAGGAGCTAAAGAGACATTACTGTTTCCAATTGATTGCACTAAATATGCTAGTTTTAAATTAATAGTCAATAAGACTCTTCCTGATTTAGCATTTGCAAGTTTTGCGTATTAAGACGATATCTTTTAAATAAGAGCTTTTAAATTTTAACCCAATAAATAGGTGTAAGTTTATCAGCAATCCATTAACTATTAGATTCAATGCTTTTTATGTCTTAAGGTAAATTACATTGTTTATTCTCTGTGTAATACCTCTCAAATTTTAAAAATCCTTGATATTGTAATTTTGTTTTGGTTGGGCAGTTAAGCACATGCACTAGATTGGCACAAGCACTTCAGATTACTTTTCTTGCTGGTTCCTGTGGGGTAAACAGCTCCACCAACACCATTCATCGCCCTGGCAATCCAAAACTGCAGCTAAACTAGAGGAACTTTTAAGCTCTAAAATGAGTTATTATTGGCATAGCACCCCCTAAAACCCAAAGACACACTGCACCAAGACTTGCTTTCATGCTTGTTTGTTTGGTTTTCATTGGGCAGCATTTTCTTTTAATGAGTTTCAGAAGCAAATTCAACTGCTTGAAATCTGCTCATGACGAGTCAGCGCTTTCATTCTGCGTACCCGTGTTTGCAAAAACCTGGGTATAAAGGAAGTACAATTAGTTGACCAGGTATATGTATTATTTTTGCTTATGGCACATGTTGTCATAAGCAAACTTCAATGCTTGTTTGTTTCCTTGACATGCTACTGTATAGAACTGGACTGCGTTTGTGACTATTTTTAATATACACAGATATTTGCTATGAATAAAGTATATTTTGAAATTTTAAAACAAAATCTCAAGGTTCTTTAAATGGGCAGCAGTGAGCAGGGAGCATTTATTTTTGAGCATTCTGATTTGTACTGAATGTAATTTTGAGAGGGTTGCAATGATCCTAACTCAATGGCAAACTTCATTTTTATTCAAGTTTTGCCAGAGATATGCTATAATGGAAAAGGTTAAAATTTTTTTCAAAAATAAATAATTCTAGTGTTATCTGAAACATACCATGTAGCCAGTGAAACAGATATATTATTATTTAACAAAAAAATATTTTATCCACAGGGAAATTCACAAAGCTAAGCTTGGTGTCAATTATTCTAACCCGCAAAGGTTAGACAGCCATTCAAGTCTGTGCAGGGGTAAAGAAAGACAGAAAGTGCCTTCTAATGCTGATGAATGAAAATGGGAAGAATGCCAACTCCTTAGTTTTCTGGTTTTCATTTGAATTGTATTTACCAACAAAGAATGGATGATTTACTAAATATTCAAATGCTGTTTCTGATAGCAGAGGAAGGCGAGTGATGTAAAATCAGACATTTGGCGGTTATGTGTGTTTTGACGGTGGTGTTAAGAGTCTATGATGTGACAGATGTTTCACTGTGCTATTGTGAAATGAGTAGATTATGAGACGTAATTAGATGTACATAGGAATCAATGCTGTTATCATTGGAGCCCCCGGGCTATGCAGTAGATGACAATCATGGCAGCAGGTGGTCGAATGACTTGGAAGACAAGAAGACACGCCACAGGAGACCGAGTGGCAGGTTTCAGAATTTGGGGGTGGGGAGTGGTGGGTGGTGGGGAATGTGTGAGGTGGTGATGGGGGATTGGAGGGGGGAGGAATCCTGATGCTGAGTGAAAGATCTAAGCTGCAACATCCATTTGTTTTTCTTTGCCGATTATAAATAATACAAACATACAGCATTTCATAAAACATCTTCATACTTGTCTATTCATTTTCCATTTGCTTTCTGTTCATAAGTCTTGGGTCTCAGTACAGGTTATTATGACTGAGTTTGGATGTAAGCTTAACCCTTATTTCCAAGCTCCCTACTCTATATCCTGTGATAAACTTACACTTGCTTATTCAGCTCTCTGTCAATGTGGGTTCAAGTCCCACTGCAGAGAATTGAAACATGAGATACTTAACCAAAGCTCTTCTGTCCTCTGAGATAGACTACTTTGAAGAAGATCCAGAAAGCACTACTGTTTATTCTTCAACCAACATCATTACGTGGTTATTAAGTTATTGCTGCCTGTATGGCCTTGTTCTGCATAAATTGGCAGTTGTTTCATGTGCTATATCAGTATGCTTAAAAGTCTTCATTTCAGTACAAGAAATATAATTTCTTTCTATTCTAAACCCTACTGTCAGCTTCATCCAGCAAAAGCAATATTAATTTCTTTATTCTAGTCAGAATGTTCTCCATTGGGTTAGCAGGGGCATTGTCTAAATGGATGAAGCTATTCTTAATTGTTTTCCCATCTCTCCCCCTACATGAGTTCACTTTTCCTGTGCCTGGATTTTTAATAAACTCAAACACCATGCTCAGACCTTCTGCCCTTTTGTTCTGATGATTTTTTCTCTCAATTTATAAGAGGTAATTAGTTCCCTCTACTTGTCGAGGCACTATTGATCAAAAAAAATCAACAAAACTTTAAAGGAAACTTTAATCAGATTTCGACTACTTTCCAGGATGCAGTAATGCATTCAGATCTCTGAGGCCCACCAATTACATAGGCCCCAAGCATACCAGCAAACACTTAGTGATGTCTCTCCAGAAACACCCAGGCACAGTTATTACTGTAGAAGAGAGGCATGAAATTGAGCTAATCATCCCCTTCATGATGTGTTGACAGCAAACTTGGTGAGGCCCAGGAGTAGTGCCATGAGGGGCTTCTACCTGTTTGCTTCGTTTCTTCTTCAACAGATAGCTAAAGGTCAGGATTGTGAGTCTTACGTGACACCAGTAACTGAGGATCAGCTCTCCTTGGAAAGTGGAAAAAAGGCAAGAAACCTACCTTTATACAGATGAAGCCAGGACTCTCTCCGGCTGCTGAAAGTACCGATGGTTAGGGAGTCCATGAACCATGGGCCATCTATTGCATGTTTCTTGCAACATCCTCCATGATTCACCACCCCCCTCCCCCAACACCTCCAATCAATAGGGGAGGCTTTCACATTAAAAAAATTTTCAGTGGGGACCACAGAACTCTTCAGTGTGAAGTGCCTTGTGTTCTGGTAGTGCAGTTTGGTCCTATCCTGGAAATGATATCTTTCCAGGGCCTGACTTGGATGAAGCACTAGACAGCAAGTACTACTTTTTATTATGATACTCATTTATAGTATGTGGGCATTGCAGACTAGACCAGCAATTATTACTCATCCCTAAGTATGTTGGAAGAGGGTGGTAAGCCAATGTCTTGGCAGCATCAGTCCATAGAGTTTAGGAATGTCAACAATGCTGCCAGGAAGGGGGTTATAGGATTTTCAACCAGTTACACTGAAGGGATGGTGATATTATTTCAAGTCAGGAAGCTGTGTAGCTTTCAGGGAAACTTGCAGTTAGTGGTGATCCCATACATCTGCTGCCCTTGTCGTCCTGAAATGGTGGAGGTCTTGAGTTTGGGAGGTGCTGTTAAAGGAATGTTGTTGAATTCTTGCTGTGCATCTTGGAGATGGTACATATTACTGTCACTGTGCATCAGTGGTGGAAGAAGTGATTGTCGATGATAATGGATGTGTGTCATTCAAGCAGGCTACTTTGTCTTGGATAATGTTGAGTTTCTTAAGCACTGTTGGAACTGCACATGTCCAGGCAAATAAGGAGCATTCCATTATATTCTTTCTTCCTTACAAATGGAAGGTAGGTAATACAGAGATAGGAGGTGATTTTCTCACCATGTAATTTCTAGCATCTGACCTGCTTTTCTAATTACACCTTATATGCACATCCAGTTCAGATTCAGATCAATGGTAATCTCCAGAATGTTGATAGTGGGGGAATCAGCAATTGTAATACAACTAAATGTCAAATGGTGATGGGTAGACACCCTATTTATTAAGAAACTGTAATCCTGAATATTTCATTGGGTTTAGGAGAAGAAGTTAGAACTTTGGAGTTTCAACGCTTGATTGCTTTGCTTGTTTATCTGTCAAACTGCAAGCTTTTAGACTAATCTGTTAACAGGTATTTCTGGAGTGTAAGACTATAATATATAAATAGTTCGAGAAGATCCTTACTGGATTAAAAACTGTCCTATGAACAACTGCTGTTGTTGATATCCACCCTATAATTTTCATAATTCCACAATTTCTGCCTTGTTCTTTTAAAGATCAAGGCATCTGATTTGTCTATCTTATTGCCTATTTTGCCCTTCCAGTCTAGTTGGTACAGACTTGTGAAGGGAATGTAGCAATTTAAGTCAAAGAGCTCTGCTCCAATGTTCCCATAATACTTTTACAGGCATAGCTGACACAAAAATTAGGGATGGCTAGGTTTAAAATAGCAATACTGTGTGACTGGTATAAATAGAATTTGACATTTTCTTGGGCACAGCAGTCAATGGAAAGTTATCTTGTGCATAAATGCAGTCAAGTTTCCTTTACTTTGAGAAATCCATCTCCCTTACCTTTCTTCTTTCACACATTTGTGCAAATTGCTGCATTGCTAAGCTCCTGTTTAAAGATGGCAGAAGGTGGTGACAGGATAGCATTTGTTCCTTTTTTTCTGAAAGGTTTATGTAGGGGATATAGTTCTTCCAAAATTCAAAATTCAAAAATATTTTTATTCAAAACATTCACAGCACTGAATCAGACCATTTAACCCAATGGTTCTATATGAGTTTGTATGCTCCACAGGGGCCTCCTTCCTACTCATTTCACCTCATACTTATAAACATTTTATGTATTTATTTTAAAAGTCTTAATGGATCTGCCTTCAATATCCACTGTATTTTCATTGCACAGTACTGATGTCCTAATTTCTTGACTAATTATTTGCTGGTAAATAAAAAATCAAGGAGACATTTGGATCTTGAAGATAGATGTAAGAATTACATTCACTCCACCCAGGTTAGCTCAGCTCACCATGCAGACAGCCAGTAGCAAATATAACAATGACTCCTTCAATAAAACAAGCATCAGAACTGGCAAAATATTTTCTACATCCCTGCTTTCTTCAAATCTGGCAACTGTACACTATTTCACCTGCTAGTCACTGTTTCTGATCTTTTTTCCAGAAAGATTACTTAAGATATTTTTGAGACTTATTTGGGGTGGTTGGGTGGAGTGGTCATGGGGATAAAGTAATACAGTCTCTAAGCATGAACATGATGCTGCTACTATCAGATACCAGATGCAGACATACCACAGAAAAAATCCACACATCATGAAAAACATGTTGAAGATTAAGTAAAAGGGGCAGAGATCAAATTATTGATTAATCAATAGTCACCCTGCTCCTGATTGACCAGTTGCAAAAAAACGCAATTCCAAAATCATTTGACCCAGTCATATTACTATCAGAACTCTACCTGTGTTTTTTAAAATTCCTGATATTAACTGCTGGAATAAGGTCTAATTACAGACAAATGCTTATGCTATATGGTGTTCATGGAGAATAAAATAAAAGCTTGTTTGTTTGGGACAGCTCATAATGCTGTGGAAATCTTTTTAAAAGAAAAAAAATGTAGGATGCAGCAAGGAGCAGAGGATGGCATGTAAATAGCTGAGGAACAGAATTCTCAGCACTAACTCCTCATTGCTTCAAAGCAAACATCCCCAGTAATGGGTGTTTCTCACTTTATCTCTGTGCCGTTCCTGCCTGGGTGCTCAGCTCCTGGTTATGTTTTGTATCACAGATTCCAGCTGCCCCCTATGTTTTCCCTCCAGCACAATGTTTTATTCTGCTATAGCCTGCAATAATTGACCTGGTTCTGATCTTCCCAATAATTAGCATATGCTTATTTATGTAAATTGTTTAAAGATTTGTGGGGGTCATGGATTATGAGCTGTAACTGAATCAAGAAACAAGATGGCAGGTCAACGTGCACCCCTTCTCCCGTGCTTCCATTTCTCCTGTTTTTAGGTCGCATCAAAAAGTATCAGGTATAATTTTCTCAAATGGTCTCTCCCTCCCAAGCAGTAATGCAATTGTTCAGATTTTGTCGACAAAGATTTAAATGCTGCACATGAAGGCAGTATTGGAGAAAGACACAGTGAAATTTCATTTTGATATATAGCATACATTTATTATTTTACAGGCATGAGTTGTAATTCCACTGCCCTCAGGATCAATAATTTGAATGTGTTAAAAGAAATAAAAGATATTCCAAGAGTGATATAATACTAACCCTAGCACAGGGCACATTGTTCTGAAATTAATTTTGTGAGCTTTTTGTGGTTCTACAAGATGCTGAATGCATAAACGATATTGTTCTGGCCTTTCACTCAAAACCCGAGTTATTCAGTGCTTTATTTTTTGATCAACTATACCTGTGGTATGCATTGTCTCAGTTACATTTTTTTTGGGAATGTTGTTTTTATTCACATTTTACTAGGTCGCCTATTTCTCCTTGAATCACATTTCTGGTTACGTCAATGGAGCGTCAGGTTTGGCTGGGGAGTTGAAGTTAGGGGATTGCAAACAAACATATCTGAATGTTCATTCAACAATGAACGTTAATGTTAATTTGGTTCAACTGATGGAATTCATGCTTCTGAATCCAAAAATGAGAGGTTCTAAATGTCAATCCAGTATGTTGCATAATTTAAATGGATATTTTAGACAAAGAGAAGACTCCATTCATAAAGTTCTTCTCATAATTACCAGTTGTCTTCTTGCTCATTACAGCAAATGAATTATTGTTGAAGTGTAGTCCTTGCTGTGATACAGGAAATGGAGCAGCCAATTTCCACACAACAAGGTTCCTCAGTCCATACAATAATGCAATAATGGCCAGATAATTGCCTTTTGTGATGTTGACAAGGCCAGACACTGGGGATAACTTCTCTTCAGGTATTATGCCTTGAGAAAGTGTTTGTGACACAGACCTACATGCTAGTCTTGTTTTAGAGGTGTGACCTAGCTTTGGTGGTGATACATTTCATCCATTTGGCAGGAATGTTTTCTAAAAAGGTAATTCTTTCTCCACTTTGGTTTCTTACTATTGACTTTCTAAAATGTGTATCCTTATTACATGCCTAAGAAATTCCAACTGTCTCGTCCTCATTTTGGTCAGCAGGATTTCTTTATTTGGCCTCAAATTTTGCTCATATTTCTTTATTGGAAGTGTGTCATGTCCAAAATATTATTATTACTTGATTCAAAAACCACAATGCTTCTGCCTCCATTCTTCTCTGCATTGCTTTGCCACTGATTGTTCAGTACTTAGTTTTGTATATCAAAACTGGTGGAATGCATCTTTCCAGGATTCCCAGCTTTAGTTTCACAACTAATTTTGCATTGATCATTATCTTCCCTCATTCCTTTTGAAGTTTTGGCCATCCCAATCCTTTATTTCTTGTTGCATTTGATGTTAACGTACTTGTTAGGTATTTCTGTCATGATTGTTACGCGTTCAGCCAGGTAAACCTGATAGATTATGAGTTTCCTGATTGGGCTGTTAATCTGGTCCAATCAAGGAGCCCTGGCTGACAGGTATGAACAGAAGTATCAGAGGGGCAGCACGGTTGCTCAGTGATTAGCACTGCTGCCTCACAGTACCAGAGACTGGGATTCAATTCCTGTCTAGGGCGACTGTTTGTGTGGAGTTTGCACATTCTCCCTATGGCTGTGTGGGTTTCCTCCGGGTGCGCCAGTTTCCTCCCACAGTCCAAAGATGTGCAGGTGAGGTGAATTGGCCATGCTAAATTGCCCATAGTGTCAGGTGCATTAGTCAGGGGTAAATATAGGGTAGGGGAGTGGTCTGGGCGGGTTACTCTTCGCAGGGTTGGTGTGGACTTGTTGGGCTGAAGGGCCTGTTTCCTTACTGTAGGGAATCTAATCTAATCAGGTTCTGTTCACTCTGAGAGGAAGCTGGATCAGGGTCAAGTACTATACACATGTCAATAAAGGGTGACTTGGTGACAGGATTATTTCTATTTCTTTTATCTATTTCTTCAAAGTAATGCAATAGGCAGGTAAAGCCTCAGTTTCACATCTCATCTGAACAATGACACCTCTAACGCTAGTGCTCCCCTTCAATTCTGCACTGTAGTGATTTTTGTGCTCAAGTGTGTAGTGTTGTTACTTTCAAATGAGATATTCAACATTGTTCATGAATATCTGGTGGGAAATAACTGAAATCAATATTTAAAATAGAATGAAAAGTTGTCTTAAGTAACATTTCTTTCTCGATCACTGTGACTGTTGGGACTTCGACCCAAAGTGCTTAACTTTGTTTCCTTTTCCACAGATGCTAACTGTTGAGTACTTCCAGCAGTTTCAGTTTTCATTTTAGATTTCCATCATCCACAGTATTTTGCCTTTACTTGTTTGTTTGTTGCAATCGTGACCTTGTTGTATAATTCTGTACTGTTTCTCAAGTGTAGAAGCCAGAATGTAGTTCAGGTCTAATTTATGCAAACATGTTAATTTATTGAGAGGACATGAAAGCTGCAATCATTTGTTACTTTAGCCTTTCAAAATGACATGATTTGTTTGGGCGAGGGTTGATTCTTTGTTTTTGTTGTTTCCAAACCACTGAACACCCCACTGTAACATAGGTAAGGAATTAAAGTAATTCCTTTAATGACAGCAAGTGACATTGTTTGTTAACGAAACCTGTGACAATGAAATTATCCCAGGGGAAGATGGTGGATGATTATAATGTCAATGGACTGGTAACCCAGAACTCTAGGGAAATGTTGTGGGAACATGAGTTTTCATCCCACAATGACGCATGGTGAAATTTGAATTCAGTTTCTAGAAACAACTGCAGTAAGAATAAAAGCTAACCCGTTTCTTCATGTGATTGCTGTCAATTGTAAAAACCAATTTGGTTCACCAATGCTTGTTTAGGAAAGGAAATCTGCCATCCTTACCTGGGCTAGCCTACATGTGATTCTGGGCCAATGGCAATGCAGTTCACTCTTAACTGGCCTTGTGCGATTGAGGAATTGGGAGGAATAGGGAGTTTGTTTCAATACAATCCAGAGGTACAGTGCCACTTTTATTTGGGAGAAGATCTCAAATCATTTGTAATCTTCTAAAGTATTCATAGAAACTTCCTCCCATGTCTGTGCCGACCATGATACCATTCTAAACTTAACTCATTGACCTGCACATGGTCCATATCCATCTATTCCATTCCAGTTCATGCATCTGCCTAAATGCTTCCAAAAGTTGCTATCATATCTGCTTCTACCACCTTTCCTGGTGTATTCCAGATACATACCACCCTCTGTGCAAAATTGAATTTGCCTTGCACATCTCCGTTAAACTTTTTTCCTCTTGTCTTAAACCTATGACCCCTAGCATTTCCAACCTGGAAAAAAAAATGAAAAAAAAATCCCATTCAAGCCTCTCATTATTTTATATATTTCTGTCTGGTCACCCCTCAGCGCCAGTGAAAACAATCCAAGTTTGTCCAACCTCTCCTTATAGATAATACACTCCAATCCAGGTAACATCCAGGTAAATCTCTTTTGCACTTTCTCCAGAGTCTCCACTTCCTTCTGGTAGTGTGGTGACCAGAACTGCACACAAGACTGCAAATGTGGCCTAACTAAAGTTTTATACAGATGTAATATGACTTTAAAATTTGCCTTGACTGATGAAGGCAAACATGCCTTAGACTTTCTTATCCAGTTTGGTTGCCATTTTCAGGGAGCTATGAACTTGCACCCTAAGTTCTCTCTGCATATCAAAGCTCTTAAAGGTCCTACCATTTACTATTTTTTTTGTTGCATTTGATCTCCTAAATAGAATGCATCACACTTGTCTGGATTAAACCCGGTCTGCTGTTTCTCTGCCTAACTTTCCAACTGATCTAAATTCTGCTGTTTCCATTGAAAATCTTCCTCACTATCTATAACCCCACAATTCTTTGTTATCCTTGTCATTCTTTTTATTTCAAACATATACCTTATTCATAAAAGATCTTTATATATAAAAAGTCACTAAAGCCATTGGGTTCTGTGCAGTCTTTGCATATTCAGAACAAACAAAAAAACCAAGGTATTT
The DNA here is from genome assembly GCF_047496795.1 of Chiloscyllium punctatum. Classification (NCBI taxonomy): domain Eukaryota; kingdom Metazoa; phylum Chordata; class Chondrichthyes; order Orectolobiformes; family Hemiscylliidae; genus Chiloscyllium; species Chiloscyllium punctatum. The sequence continues at coordinate 97,169,085 of NC_092747.1, forward strand.
CTTTCTTACGCAAGATACTATTTCAATATATCTGATGGAGTTGGAGGGTCTGATAACTGAATGGGGAAGTCACGCTGTCTGAGGACTTTGTGTCATACTACAGTAATTGGAACCAGGGCCAGTTGGATCTCATTGACTATGAGATCTCTGATTGGTATTATTAACCTGAGTCAATCTGAGAGCGCTGGCTGACAGATGCAAATAGGATATTCAAAGAGTCTCTTGATTCTAGGGACTGGCTCTGAGCTGGTTTGTCAGAGCTCTGTATCCTGCACATATAAATAAAAGGTGACTGAGTGTTGGCATACCGGCCTCTGCAATTATTTCACACATAATCTGGTGTAAAAGGATTTGCTGATCCTCAGGAAATCAGACTGAGATGATGTCACCAATCCATTCTTTTTCCTTCAGGCTGCTGTGCACAGAGATCTCCTTGTGCACCTTCAGGAAAAAGAAACACAGGCGTATTTCATCCCGCTCCACAATATGCACCGTGGACTGCAAGATTATCTTGGATGCCTCCGAAGCAAAGAACAAGGCTTGCTAGCTCTTCATCTCCTTGTTGTACCTTAATGCTGCTCACCCTTCTCAGTAAAGCCTGACACCAATACTCTCTTAAAATAAAAACAATTCATGAATTTTTAGGAACCCATGTGTACTGAAGTAAAAAATGCTCAGGCAATGGAATTCCAAAGCTTATCCAGTGCAGATCTGCCCAAATTAGCTCAAATGAGATTGTCCTTTTCAAGTTTATTTGAAATTAGACTGTCTTGGCTGGTTTGTTCGAGATTGCCCTCCTTCCTTTTTGGATAAATTCTTCCTATAGGTTTCATTCATTTGGCCATCTTCTTTATTTCTATCTTGGAACTGAAGATGACTTGGCTTTTGGCTGTGTTCCTGGTCATTCCCAAGTTATGACTTCCAAATGGGTAACTGTGCCAGTAACATGCTGAATTTTCCCTTTTAATTTATTAAAATTCTGTGTAATTTTAAGGTATTTTTAAGTCAGTTATATATGAAATCCATAAATGATATGAGGTGCCCTGCTAATAATATCTCATCAACAAACCCATCCACTTGTGCCCCTTGCACATCCCTTCATATCTCTCTTTTTGCCTGACTAATGAAAAAAAAATGATTACAGACTATCAATAAGTGTAGTACATGAAGAAAAAAAGATTCAATTGCATTTACCTATTCCCTTACATAACCTTTCAACAATCCAACATTCTTAAAAGTCATGAAGGACAAGTCAGATTAATTATTATGATAATAGACAGTCAACTTACTTGCACTGTTCCACAAACAGTGGTTAGATTAATGACCAGTTAATCTTTTCAGGCAAATCTTAGCCAAGATATCAGAAGGACTCCTCTGTTTGAAAAATATTATAGGCTTTAAATCTACCTGAGAGGATTGATTGAATTTTGGTTTAATGTCTTTGTCTGAACGACAGCATCACTTAGCACTCTTTCAGTTCTGTGCTGTCATGTCAGGATGGCATTACTTGCTCATGGCCTTCTAACTAAGTGATGATGCTGAGGATGAGGCTAGGATCAAACCCGGGGTCCCTGGCGGTGTGAGGCAGCAATGCTAATCATAGAGCCAACAGGCCACCCTTATGCAGAGGGTGGTGTGTATGGAACGAGCTTCCAGAGGAAGTGGTGGAGGCTGGTACTATTGCAACATTTAAAAGGCATCTGAATGGGTCTATGAATAGGAAGGGCTTGGAGGGATATGGGCTGAGTGCTGGCAAATGGGACGAGATTAGTTTAGGATTTCTGATCGACATGGATGAATTGGACCTAAGGGTCTGTTTCTGTGCTGTACATCTCTATGACTCTACATTAGTAAGGAGGACTTTACATGCTCGACAGGGCTGTTTCCAACACTGTAATTTCCAATGCCTAGGTCAATGCCAGGTGGTCTGTCCAGTTTCACTTCTTTTTTGAGATTTTGTAGCAATTGATACAATTGAGTGGTTTGATAGGCCATTTCAGAGAGCAGTTAAGAGTCAACTACATTGCTGTGGTTCTTGACTCAAATGAAGGCCAGTCCAGGTAAGGGTGGCAGATTTCCTTTCCTGAAGAACATTAGTGAGCAGCATTGAACAGAGAAATTACAGAGCTGGAATGAAAAATGATAGCAAAGCACTTTACAGTTTATGGTTCTTTATTCAATTAAAAAAATCCTACATTATTTTCACCTTTACCTTCCATTAGATTTATGTGCTTGCTTCTTTTTGGTTTACAACAACAGGTAGGTGATGGTACAGTGGTAATGTCATTGAACCAGGAGACCAGAGAGGTAGGCTAATGCTCTGGAGGATTGAGTTCAAATCTCACCATGATAGATAGTTGAATTTAACAATTCATAGATGACTACAGTATGGAAGGAAGCCATTTAATCAGGTGACAAAGATCTGACTGTATTAATTCCATTTTCCAGCTTTTGGCCCATAGTCTTGGAAGCTAGCACAATGCAAGTGAATATCTAAATACTACTTCAATATTACATAAGCTTGCGATAACTGTCCTCTCAGGCAGTAAATTCCAGATTCCCACCAATATCTGAATGAAATGAATTCACCTCAACTCTCTTAACCTTTTATCTCTTACTTAAATTGATGCCGACTGGTTATTGCCCATCTCCCCTATCTATACCTCTATCAGGTCCCCTCTCATCCTCCTGCTCCAGACCTTATCCAATATTTCATTATAACTCAGATCCTCCAGCCTCTGGTAAATCTCCTCTGCATACACTCTAATGTAGTCGATCCTTTCTATGACGTGGTGACCAGAATCGCATGCAATGAACCTCACCAGTATTTTTAACAGTTTCAGTGAAATGTCTGTGCCTTCGCTAAATAGAACACATTAATTACCTCATTGGATTTTTACAATGATATTTCATTATTGAGACCAACTCATTGTTGTACTTTTAGAGATGGAAATCCTCTGTCTTTACTGGATCTGGTCTACATGTGACCCCAGATCCACGGCAATGTGCTTTATTGTTTAAAGACCCTGTGAATTGGCTCTAGCAAGCACTTGAGAGCAAGTAGGGATAGACACCAAATGACAACCTTGCCAGTGGCATGCATATGCCATGAAAGAATAAATTAGTTTGTAAATCTGAACTGGTTATTTTGGTTGGACACACAGAAAACTATTGAATCATGCTGAATTTGGGAACATCACCAGTATGATCGATGCAGGTGTATGCACTTGCAGAAGCATGCTACAGAATATGCAGCATGGAAATTCATTACCCACAATTTGTGTGAAATTTTGTCAAAATTACAACATTGAAACAGGCCATTTAACCAGATAAATCTCGGCTGAATGTTTACCATCAATTAAATCCAATCACATGTATCCTCACTCTTTCCAACTTTAGACCCCTTTCCCTTTATCTGTCCAATCAAATTTTTAGATTAGATTAGATTCCCTATAGCATGGAATCAGGCCCTTCGGCCCAGCAAGTCCACACCGACCCTCTGAAGAGTAACCTACCCAGACCCATTTCCCTTTGACTAATGCAGCTAACACGATGAGCAATTTAGTAAGGCCAATTCACCTGACCTGCACATCTTTGGACTTTGTGAGGAAACCGGAGCACCCATAAGAAACCCATGCAGACACAGGGAGAACACGCAAACTCAACACAGAAAGTCACTCAAGGTTAGAATCGAACCTGGGACCCTGGTGCTGTGAGGTAGCAGTGCTAACCACTGAGCCGCTATATTACTATTATTTATATTTCAGCCATTAATTATCGACGTGCGTTCCATGTTCTCCTAATGTACCGGGCAAAGGAACCTCTGATCTGTTCTAAATCCCCAACATTTAATCTCCACTGAACATCCAGTGAGTTTCCCTCACTTACTGTAATTGATACTCCAACACTGGTGTTTTGAAACTGGTTAGGAATATTTCTAAGAATGCAAGTTTATCAACACTGGATGTCGGTCCTTCCTGAATCTATCCATATCTCTCGCTCCTTGGGGTGAATACAAGACTACACAACTACAAAGTCACCATTCTGGTCCCAGCCTTGTATTGTCCAGCTCTAATCAGACAGGATAGATGTGGAGACATGCTGATGGGAACAGTTTGAAAAGTCAGTCATAATAGATTCACAACACAGTTTGCATTTTGAATGCATTGATCCATTTTCCTTACAATCATTCAGTTTTTTTTAAAATATGCTCAGAATGACAGTTATTAGGCCTAACTGCTGGACTTCAGTCCTAATCAGGCTCAGGTGTCAAGACTAGGTATGAATAGTGTAATAACAGATGATATTCGCTAAGTCTTAAGTACCATAAGGTGAATTTAACATCAGTCAGGCAGTGGCCAGGCCATCCCTGGTTCTGAGGGGGTGGAGGTCCCACCAGATGATCTGTTGGCCAATCAGAGGCCTAGGCCAGTGCTGGACGAATCTAAGATCATGGCGTGACCCATATCACAGCAACTAATAGTTGCAAGTGAGGGTGCATGGAAATCACTGTCATTAGGCACAATCACCTTTCTAATAGGGCAGCCTGTTTAGCCATCAGTCTTTCCATTTCGAACTGAATTCTAGTAGAGGTAGGAAGGGGGTGGGAGGCTTGAGGGTATGCAGTGGCTTGTGGTTTGGGTATTCCACCACCCTATCTAATTATATGACCTTTCTGCCTCCAGCAGAAGATTCAGAATTATTAAAATCACGAAAACCCATTTACTGTCATCACCAGACTTAATTTAAATATGACCTCCCATGTGCATCCTTAGTTCAAACCTAGCTAACAAGTTTGTCGAATTTGGCATCTTCTTCCAATGGGTTGCCTTGGACTATAGTATATCATGCTGTAATCCTGCTACCTTGTGTGAAATCATCTCAGCCTGACTTGTATGCAGCTTGTGAACTGTGAGATGACTCTGATAGTTATGATTTGGATAGGTCATTGGAATGTTGAAGATTTGCGAATAAATTGTTTTTGGGAACTCTGCTGTCTGTGGAGTGCTGCCCAACAGATGCCAAGACAGAAAACTGGGCAGATTCACTTCTATGCCTGTTTGATCCATTGGGTTGGCAACAATGCCTGCAAAAATAAATCACTTAGTGTCAGCATCAAGTATTCTTAAAACAGGCAGTTACATGTGGGCTACAGCTTCTACAGTTTTATCATAACAGTGTAATGACTTTGAATGTTTCACACAGTTAATTTAGTGCCAGCAAATGGTATATTATTAGTATTTTAGGGTTTTGGAAAATACCTAATAAAAACTACTCAAAAATCTTTTCATATTGTGGAAAGGTCAGTGTTCCATTCACTGCATTGTCCAGCTCAGCCTTAAAATAGAGTTTAAAAGGATCAATGTTTTCTTGCTAGAAGACGGCCTCGCGTTTCTGAAAACGGTTGTAAGTGTGCCGTGGAACCAACTCATGGCAACAGCATAAGCTGATGAATAAAACAGTTTCATGGAGAGCCAAGTATGAACATTATAAATAATGTAATTAAAACATAATCAAACTCGGGTAGGAGTCATGTTTCTAGTGGCTTGCCATATTTACAGATGTGTTTTGCAAAATTTAAACAAAATGCAGGAATGTACTTGGTCATTAGCTGGCAATATTCTCATATGTTTGAATAGTACACGGACAACTTAATTACAGAAATCAGATTTTGTCAGTGAATGTTTAAGACAAAGTAACCCTTTTAAAATTGCAAACTGTATTAATGCAAAGTGCAGACAGAAAGCAACACTCTGAGACACACAGAGACTCGCAGAGACCGAGAGAGAGAGACAGAGGTTGGGAGGATTGCCTTCAGTCACTGGCCTCCTGTTTCTACCATTTAATTCAGAATGGGTGCTCCTCAGCCACTCTTATCACACACAAGGTTCAATGCAAATTTTTCACATGGTACCTAGGGGATGCTGCTCAAATTTGCAAATCAGCATGCAACACACGTGATAAAACTCTAATTACATTTTCAGCCATTAATTAGCCTCAAAAGGATTTAAGATTGCCATTCAAAGGGCGTTAGGAAGCTTTTGGCCTTTTATTTTGGTAAGCCCAGGAAGAATGACCCTCCTTTCACTGAGCTCTTAAAAAACAAGCACTAGTCTAATCCTAGCCAATTTTAGGCCCTCATGGTAATGCCTCCTTCCAGAGGCCAACCTGCTGGTTAAATTCAATACAGAAACTGCCTGTTTTCTCACATTCTCAGAATTGTAATAAGGTGCTCATGTGGCTCAGCTTCTTGTCTACACAAACAGGAGAAAGGGATTAGACCCACTACCAACTTCAGCAGGCACTACGCACTGCATGAAAATCACGTCTTGTGAGTTCCAGAGATTCTGAACTATTACTGCACCAATTGGCTTTGAGGATGCTGTTGATGATGGTATGAGCGGCAAATTAGATTTTTACTGTAGGTTAACCATTCCATTCAGAAATATCTCTCTTGTTGGTTTTATTAATTGCTTCCACTGTCATGACCTTTATTTCTTGTTGATCCTTTCCTTCAAGCAGTCATTAAACAAATTATAGTATTACTCCATGATAAGGCTCCATCTACTGGATATGTATGCAATTACAATGCTTAAATATGATGTGGAGGAGTGGTATTGGACTGGAAGCTCGTGCTTCCAAATAGATGTGTTGGACTATAACCTGGCATTGTGTGATTTTTAACAATGCTGAAATATGTCTTTAGCATACAATATGATCAAAAGTTATTGAAACTCAGATTTTGTGATTATGCTCTGCAATAACTAGCATGAACTGTGTGAAAGTTACAACAACTGTCCTTTGGCTCTAACTGACAGGTCACTGCTCTCAAACGTCTGATCTTATTAACACAAATCTTGTCCCATTCCCGACCTCACCTCTCAACATGTCTTGCCCTGCCCTGCTCTCTCAGTTCTCACTGAGGGAGTCACAATTTTCAAGCCTCTGAGGAACTTCGGGAAGCACTAATGTGATCCATTTACTTTGCAGATAATATTCTTGCAAGTGAAAATGAAACTACTTTTGGTTTCATTCAGAGCCAGTGGAACTAAGCCAGTTGATTATTGAATCCTTAATATCCCCAAACACTGAAATTAATGACAGCAGTACTTCCAGTTATGGTTGAAAATGAAAACTTGTGGCTACGTAGAAACTAACACGACAACTAGACAAGTCAAAGATTCAATAATCTACAAGAGAAATGCAGCCATTGTTGTATGTAGGAAGCTCTCAGCAAACATCTATAATGAATAATGAGATAATGGACAGATAATATGTTTTTGTGGTATTTATTGAGGAATATGTATTGGCTAAGACAGTATCATTTGCTTCTGTTCTTCACAATACTGCCATGGGATATCTAATGTTTAAGTGAACAAGTACACTGACCTTTGGTTTAACATTTAATTCAAAAGACAGCACCTCCAACAATGCAGCACTCACCCAGCATTCCACTGGAGTAGGAAGGGCTTTTGCCTGAAACGTCAATTTCGAATGCCTCATCTTCTGCCTTGGAACACTTCAACCCCAGGGCATCAATGTGGACTTCAACAGCTTCCTCATTTCCTCTTCCCCGACCTCATCCTAGTTTCAAACTTCCAGCTCAGTTACTGTCTCCTTGACTTGTCCGACCTGCCTATCTTCTTTTCCACCTATCCACTCCACCCTCTCCTCCTTGACCTATCACCTTCATCTCCTCCCCCACTCACCCATTGTACTCTATGCTACTCTCTCCCCACCCCCACCCTCCTCTAGCTTATCTCTCCATGCTTCAGGCTCACTGCCTTTATTCCTGATGAAGGGCTTTTGCCCGAAACATCGATTTCGCTGCTCGTTGGATGCTGCCTGAACTGCTGTGCTCTTCCAGCACCACTAATCCAGTATAAAAGTTGGAATGTCATGTTACTGTAGTAGAGGATGTTGGTGAGAGCACTTTTGGAGTACTGTGTGCAATTCTGATCACCCTGCTATAAGAAGGATATTATTAACTTGGAGAGGGTGCAGAAAAGAATTACAAGATGTTACCAGACTGGAAGGTTTGAGTTTTGAGGAGAGACTGGATAGGCTGGGACATTTTTCACACAAGCGTATGAGTTTGAGAGGTAAATAAAATTTATTTTATTTATAAAGTTATAAAATCATGAGGGGCATATGTTTAAGGTGAATAGCAAAGGGTAGGGAGTTCAAAAGAGAGGGCATAATTTTAAGATGCAAAGAAAAAGATTTGAAAGAGACCTGAGGGCCAACTTTTTCACACAGAGGAACATGTGGAATGAATTGCCAGAGGAAGTGGTAGATGCAGGTACAGTAACACCATTTAAAGATGTTTGGACAGGTACATGAATAGGAGGTATGGAGGTATATGGGCCAAGCACAGACAAATGGGATTTGTTTAGCTTGGCAAACTTGGTTGTCATGGGTGGGTTGGACTAAAGAGTTCTGTTTCCATGCTGTATGACTCTATAATTCCTTTTAACTCATGTCTGCAATCCAAAATATAACCAGAAGGGGATATTTTTCCGCTGAGAGGAGGTAATTTGTTTGTTTGCATTTTGAACTGTCTCCTTTGAAACTGTCTAGGCACCTGACAAGTTGCAACATTCCAGAATTCAGGCAGGAAATATTTCAGCAGTAAGTGAATTTCATTCTTAAACGTTACATTATCAGCCAGGCTTAGCTTGCGGCAGGATTAAGAAAAAACCTTGTCCAAACGTTCACCATGTCCATAAGCAATTTAATGTTCTGATTTAACATCATGGCAGAATAAATCAGGAGAACTTCAGGCATTTAAGTGGATAATACTTAGCTGCATTACCCTTGAGTGCTATCTTCTTCCTATTCTGAGCACCAGCCAACAGAAGATATTCAGAAACTTCAGAAATGTCTTTCAACAACATTTAACAGCTGATGACTGTGCTGACAAGGCTGATTCAGTTTGAACCCCTTTGCTGGAATCAGTTCAGTTGACTTCAACAGTCCAAGTCTGGTCAAGGGCACTTATTCTTTTAAATCAATAACTAATCAATTATTGTGAGCAAGGAAGAAATTTCAATCTATAAATGATCTAGGTTGAACTGAAGTTAGTTATAGTTTCCTCTGGCATTTTCATAATAACACAGTGATTTTAAGAGCAGATATACCCTGAAAATGTAAGTCGATCCTTGCATTAATGAGCATTGTGTGGTTGTTCATATGCGTGACAATACTTTTCCAATGGAATGCCATAATATATTCAAACTGTGAAATAAATTGTCATAATTTTGTGCCCTAATTTAATTAGTGTGCCTGACGTAAACAAAGTACCACAAGACTGCTTCTAAGGGTAGTTGCAGATCCTTCTTAAAGTCACATATGGATTGGGTGTATATTTTGTGAACAGTAAAGTGTGAAGGCTATGTTTTCCGGTACCCAGATAAGCATTCAGCCCCTGTCTTCTGCGTCTCTGCCTTGCAGCTGGCTCTACTACTGACTACACAATTAATTCCCCTTACATCAGTGCTCCTTCATGCTGACAAAGAGACATTATTTCCACATTCATTGTTCTTCCCTTTCCTTTCAAAGATCTTTTAAACATTTAACACTCAGTTCAGTATTCAGTTCTCCCTTGAGGTTTAAAACTTTGTGGGTCAGATTCTGCCATAACAAAAGGACTATGGGTAAGACCATAAGATCACACAACATAGGAGCAGAAATTAGGCCATTCGGCCCATTGAGTCTGCACCAACATTCAATCATGGCTTATAGGTTTTTCAAACCCTTTCTCCTGCTTTCTCCCTGTAACCCTGGATCCTCTTGATACTCAAGAACCTATCTATCTCAGTCTTAAATATACTCAATGACATGGCCTCCACGGTCTTCTGTGGCAGGGAATTCCATAGATTCACCACTCTCTGGCTGAAGAATGTTTCTCCTTATCTCCATTCTACAAGGTCTTCCCTTTACTCTAATGCTGTGTCATTGGATCCTAGTGTTTCCTATGGATTGAAACATCTTCCCAACATCTATGCTGTCAGGCCATTCAGTATTCTGTATGTTTCAATTAGATCCCCCCTCATCCTTATAAACTCCATTTGCCTTCCTAACTACTGACTCAACCTGCAAGTTTACCTTGAGAGGATCCTGGACTAGAACTTCCAAGTCACTTTGCACTTCAGACTTCTGAATTTTCTCCCCATTTACAAAATAGTTCATGCCTCCATTCTTCCAACCTAAGGGTACCTAAGCTCACATTTTCCCACATTGTACTCCATCTGCCATTTCTTTGCCCACTCTCCAAAGCTGTCCAAATCCTTTTGCAGTCTCCCTGCCTCCTCAATGCTACCCGTCCCTCTACTTATCTTTGTATCATCTGTAAACATAGCCAGAATGCTCTCAGTTCCTTCATCTAGATCGTTAATGTATAAAGTGAAAAGATGTAGTCCCAACAATCCTTGTGGAAACCAGCTGCCATCCATTCTGCCAGACAGTCAAGCTTCTATCCATGCTAGCACCTTGCCTCTAACACCATGTGTCCTTATCTTACTCAGTAGCCTCCTGTGTGGCAACTTGTCAAAGCTTTCTGGAAGTCTGGGTAGATAACATCCATTGGCTCTCTGGGTCTAACCTGCGCATTACTTTCTCAAAGAATTCTAGCAGACTTGTCAGGTATGACCTCCCCTTGATGAAATCATACTGACTTTGCTCTATTTTATCATAAACTTTCAAGTATTCAGAAATCTTATCTTTCACAATGGATTCCAGGATCTTACCCATGGCTGAGGTTAGGCTAATTGGTCTGCAATTTTCCATCTTTTGCTTTACTCCTCTTTAAACAAGGGTGTCATGTTAGTGATTTTCCAGTCCTCTGGGACCCTCTGTGATACTAGTGATTCCTTAAAGATCACCACTAATGCTTCTGCTATCTCTTCAGCTATCTCCCTTAGAGCTCTGGGGTGTAGTCCATCTGGTCCACATAATTTATCCATCTTCAGGCCATTCAGTTTTTCTACCACCTTATCCTTCGCGATGGTCACCATACTCAGCTCTGCCCCTCAATCTCTTGAAGTTTTGGGATATCACTCGAGTCTTCCAGCATGAAGACTAATGCGAAGTAACTATTCAGTTTCTCAGCTATTTCCTTGTTCCTCACTACTGTCTCTCCAGCGTCATTCTCCAGCAGCCCAATGTCCACTTTTGCCTCTCTTTTGCCCTTTATATATCTGAAGAAATTCTTGCAGTCTTCCTTCATATTATTGGCTAGCTTGCTCTCATATTAAATCTTCTGTCTTTTTTTGTTGACCTCTGTTGGTCTTTGTAAGCTTCCCAATTCTTTGGTTTCCCTCTGCATTTACCACATCCTTTCGCTTTGAATTTTATGTTATCCCTGACTTCCCTGGTCAGCCATGGTTGCCTCATCTTCCCTGTCCCATGCTTCTTTTTCCTCAGGATGAATCTATGCTGTGTCTCCTGAATTACTCCCAGAAACTCCCGCCATTGCTGTTCCACTGTCTTTCCTGTTAGGCTCCTTACCCAGCTCCTCCCTCATGCCTCTGTTATTGCATTTATTCAGCTTTAATGCCATTACCTCTGATTCTGCCTCTTCCCTCTCAAATTGCAGAGTAAATCAAATTATATTAAGATCACTGCCTCCTAAGTGTTCCTTCACCTTTAGCTCCCTTATTATGTCTGCCTCATTGCACAACACTAAATCCAGTATCCGGTTCCCTAGTGGGCTCCACCATAAGCTGCTCCAAAAGCCAACTTGTAGACATTCCATAAATTCCTATTCTTGCCATCCATTACCAACTGATTTTTCCACTCCACCATGAAATCCCCCATGATCACTGGAACTTTGCCTTTCCTAATTATCTTTTCTATCTCCTGGTGTATCATGCACCCCAGTTCCTGTTTGCAGGTCTGTTCATAAGTCCAACAATGACTTTTTTACCTTTGCGGGTCCTCAATTCTATCCACACCGATTCTACACCATGTGACCCTACTTCATTTCTTACTATTGACAACCCCAGCCCCTCTGCCCAACTGACTATCTTTTCAATAGGATGCATTTCCTTGAATATTCAGCACTCAATCCTAATCCCCTTGCAGCCATGTCTCCATGATGCCCCACCACACCATACCTGCCAATTCCGATCTGCAGCACAAGCTCTTATTTTATTCATTATACTGTGTATATTCAGATATAACACCTTTAGCCCTGTATTAACTGTTCCTCTTCTCATTGACATTCATTTGTCCAGTGTGTTTGAAATTCGATTGCTAACCCTTTCCAAACAGTCTGTCCTATTTGTGTCTGTGCTGGTTTTAATAACCTCTCCTGAGTTCTGCACTCTTACCTCCTCCTTTAATTCAGGTTTTCTCATTTCCCCTATTACTGAACCTCACCCTTCTCCCCCCTCCCCCCCATTTAGTTTAAAACCCTGTCAACAGCCCTGGTTATGCAAGATTGCCCCTTTGGAACAGGTCCCTTCTTCCCCAGTACTGGTGCCAATGTCCCATGAATTCAAAATCATTTCTCCCATGCCAATCTTTGAGCCATGCATTTACCTGCTTAACCTTATTGACCCTGTGCCAATTAGCTCATGGCTCAGGTTATAATCCAGAGATTACTACCTTTTTGGTTCTGCTTTTTAATTTCGCTCCAAGCTGTTCATACTCCCTTAGCAGAACCTCTTTGTCATTGGTACCTACATGGACTACAACCACTGGATCTTTACCCTCCATTCCAAGTTCGTCTGCAGCCCAGATGAGGTATCCTGAATCTGAGCACCAGGCAGGCAACACAACCTTCAGCACTCTCAATTCAGGTCACGGAGAACAGTGTCTATGCCTCTAACTATACTTATCCCAACTATAACAATATTGCTCTTCTCTCCCCCGACTTGAATAGCTCCCTGCACCATGGTGCTGCAGTCAGTCAGCTCATCTTCCCTGCAATCCCCATTCCCGTCCACACAGGGAGCAAAACTCTTGAACCTATTAGACAAGCACAGGGGCTGAGGCTCCTGCAACCCTACCTCCTGGATCCTTCGACCTGTCTCACTCACAGCCATACCCTCCTGTCCCTGATCATTGGCTGAATTCAAGTTAGGTAGTCTAAGGAGTGTGACTGTCTCCTGGAACACAGCATCCAGGTAACTGTCCCCTCCCTGATGTGTCGCAATGTTTGAAGCTCAGACTCCAGCTCAACGACCCTGAGCTGGAGTTCTTCCAGCAACCAGCATCTACGACAGACTTGATCACTGGGAACCACAATGGGATCTACCAGCTCCCACATCATGCAGAAACAGCACATCACCTGACCCTCCTTCCTTATTTTATTTAATTAGTTTTGAATTTGTTCCTTTTAAATTTTTAACTTTTTAATGTATCTCTGCTAATGCAAGTTGTAACCAATAAATAAGTATGAATATTATGGTTGAACTCTCAAATTAGACTCCTCTCTCATGAGGGGCAGACAGAGGTAAGACAGGACTGTAGGTTCATGATATAAAGTTAACAGCATCCAATCTAGAACGTCATGCCCGTCAAATGGCCAAATGATCGTCACTTATCATTTATATAAATGTAGGTGTTGTCCTTGAGTAAATGACTAAGTTTTTCAGTGAGATTGTCTTCCAAATATTCTTACTTCTATAGTCAATAGTTTTGCCTTCCTTTACCATCTCCAATGGCAAAGCTGGGATTGAAATTCTCTGTATAAACCTTTGGTTACAAATCCATGCACCATTCCCCAGGGTCTTTATTGTTGTGCTATCAGAAAGCATTAATTTGCACATTAGGCCATCTTTTCAAAAAAAGAGGTATACTGTTCCAGATCTGACAATAAGTCATTTATACTCTCCACAGGTGGTGGACCTGCAGAATTACCTGCAGCCTTTGTTTGGGTTAAATATTTCCTGTTTGGTCAAAATGCCCATTAGATTGCTTCTTCGTACTTTGTTACTGTTGGGTGCCTTTTCTTTTTCATTCATTTTGGGATGAAAGCTTCGCTGGCAAGTTTTGCTGTACATTCTTGGTTGCCCAGATTTAATACAACTGAATGCTTAACAGCCCTCGGAAATGGCCAAGTAAAGTGTTGAGTTAGTCAGCTAGTAAAGCCTATGTTGGTATGGGACTGACATGCGATGCAGACCAGAATGGATTTAAATGGGGGTATGACAATATTGTGAATACAACTTAATGACTAGTGATCCGGAGGTCTAACCTAATACCTTGAAGTTATGAGTTCAAATCTCACACGGCAACTGGAGAATTTAAATTAAATAAAATAACTCTGGAGATGAGAAAGCTAGTATCAGTAAAGGTGCTTTTGAATCTATTGGGTTGTTGTAACAAGAAAAATCTGATTCATTAATATTCTTTTTAGGGAAATAAATCTGCTGTTCCTATCTTGCTCAGTAATATGGTTTACTCTCAACTATGTCAGGTGAATTGGCCATGCTAAATTGCCCGTAGTGTTAGGTTAGGGGTATGGGTGGGCTGTGCTTTGGCGGGTCGGTGTGGACTTGTTGGGCCGAAGTAAGTAATCTAATCTAATCTAATCTAATCTTCTGAAATGGCCTAGCAAGACACAGTTGTATAAAGATGGGCAATAGCACCCATATCTTGTGAAAAATTGAAAGAAAAAGTTACATTCCCTAATGAACATTAATAAAACTGTTTGAGTTTTTATGGTAATCTGACAGCTTTATGACTGGTTTTACTGTTGATACTTCTTTATTTTATTCCCACAATATTTTTGAACTTGAATTCAAATTGCCGAAGTACTAAATTGGAATTTGAATTTATTTTATGATAACGCACCTTTTGTTAAAGTGAATTTGCTGCAAAGCAATTGACGAATTGGGGACACTGTTTCTAAATGGCAAACTTTTAAAGTGTGTATTGGTTATAACACGATTCTGGCCCCATTAGCTTAAATTGTGCTGCTATAACGTGATTTTCTTATAACATGGGGTTGCACGAGAACAGAACTACCACATTATAGCAGAACTGACTGTACTGGTAATTAGTAATCCAGAATCGCAATGGTGTTCAGCAACATCAAGATGCAGCATTATCTAAAACAAAGTCATAATTGCTCATGTATTAGGAAAAAGAACTGCTTTAACAACCGCATTAAAACAGCAAAAACAAAAAAAATCTCAAATCTATTGTTGGACCCAAAGCATAAGTGTGTTCCCCTGAAACCACAAGAATGTTTTTAAAACAAGTGCTGAGATTGGAAAATAAAAATTGAAAGAACTGTCAGGACTCTGAGAAAGAGTCAAGATTAGAGTGGTGCTGGAAAAGCACACCAAGTCAGGCCCTTGAAGGAATAGTCACTCAACCTGAAATGTTAACTCTTATTTTTCTCTAAAGATGTTGCCAGACCTGCTGAGCTTTTCCAGCAATTTTTGTTTTAGTTGCTGTTGAAAATGGAAAGTCTTCCTGCTACATATACAACGTCAGTAGCTCAGTGCAACCAGTACAATTTTGTTCCTAAGTTAATCAATGGATCTCTACTTGTCAAAATAATTCATTATAATTAGCTGCTCTGATTGTAGTCTGAAGAAGGGTCAAATTGGATTTGAAATATTAAATCCATTTAATCTCTCCACAGATACTGCTAGACCTGCAGAGTTTTCCAACATTTCTTGATTTTTATTTCAGATTTTCAGCATGTACAGTAGTTGGTTTTTATTTGCTTTACACAATGTTAGGCAGAGGTGGGTACTGCAGATGCTGGATTTTAGAGTCAAGACTAAAGTGGTGCTGGAAAAGCACAGCAGATCAGGCAGCATCCGAGGAGCAGGAAAATCCCTTAATCAGGAATAGGAACAGAAATCAGGAATTTTGCCCAAAACATCAATTTTCCTGCTCCTCAAATGCTGCCTGGCCTGTTGTGCTTTTCCAGCATCACTCTAATCTTGACTTTAATGCAGCGTTGCCTGCTTTCAATTTACATGACATTAATATTTTTAAAATGACTCTCTTAATTGGTTTATGGGAGTCACTGGCAAGTCCAACATTTATTGAAGAGATGGCTGTGAGCCACATTCTTGAACTACTGAACTTTGCATGACACAGGTAAACTTGCAGTGCAGTTCAGGAGGGAATTTCAGGAAATGGACCCAGTGAAGGAATGGCAATATAGTTCCAAGTCAGGATGGTGCATAAACAAATTACTTTATCCGGGATGATGTCAACTTTCTTGAGCATTGTTGGGTGTTACACTCATCCAGGCGGATTGAATATCGGTGTAACATGAAACTGCAAATTTATTACCTCGTACTTTATTAGTGTTGAGAGAATCTTGTTGGCTGAGTTCCATTTTCATTCTTTGCAATTGGTGGAACTGGTTATTATTGAAAGAAAGGGATTTCTCTTAAGTGGAAGTCATGTCCTTTTTTTTCTGTCTAAGTTTGGTTATTCAGCACTTTTTCCATTAGGCCTTTCTGATTTCAGTGACCATCTAAGAAAGTGAGAGGTATGCCCTCGACTCGCAGTATCCTGTAACTGATCTCTGGGTGATGCTAAAGCATCTTTGGATTGTTTTGCTATCCCACCTGAGAAATTGGTTTGCCCTGAGACTTTATGCAATTACCTGGTAGTGATCAGGAGAGCAACATGTGGGGAAGTACTATGTAGCACAGCGCTAACCACTACCATCTGCACTTTTAATATTTTGCTTAATATGGCAATTTTTGTTGGCAAATTATTAATAAGCACACTATACAGGAAAGTTCATTTAATTATTAGATCCATGATGTTCTCCCTCTGCGGGCTCCATAGTTCCTTTTTACAACCACGTGCAAAAGCAGATGCAGAGCTAGGGGGTTTGCAGGAGAGTTGGGAGACATCTACTATTTTCACAGCTCTAAGGGATTTTTGAGTTATTAAAAATTAGGAACTGGTTAGTCCTAGTTGTAACCGTTGGCCAAGTGATTACACACATGAGAGAGATTCAAAGCATATTGCCAAAGTTTACAAGTATGTGCCTTTAAGCTATTTCCGTAACTGTGCAGAGAAGGAAATGATACTGGTCTCAAATGTATTTGCATGTTGGAACTGGGGTAAAAGCTGAAAATATCTTTTTTTTTCTAAACCTTGAACACTGAGTGAACATACTTTAATTTCTGATCAACCCATGTGAGATATTTGGAGCAGGTGAGACTTGAACCTGGGACTCCTGGTATAACATATCACTGCACCACGAGAATCCTACTTAGTGAGAATTTCAGAGGCAAAATTAAATAGGATTATTTATCCTTTATATTCATTTATTGATGGTTCCTAATTATTGCTAGCAAATTTTCCCTAGTTTAAATAAATTGATTAATTAGGAAATTAAAATTGGTATCTTAATTCTTTGCTTTTTGAAACTTTAAAAAAAAAGTTTGTATTACTTGCATAAGTTGGAGTTTTACTTTATGTAATCTTTCCCGGTTTCTGCATAGATGATAAACTCTGTGCTGCTGTGCCTGGCTTTGTTATTGGAATAGTAATATAAAGGTTTCACCTAATTATCAACTAATAGAATTAAAATCCCACCAATTTAAAATTGGAAAATTTAAATGAAGCCACTTAAGTACATCTGAAATGAAAAGCAAGCATTAGTAATGATTATTATTGTACTGACCATTATCAGTACTGGTGACCATGAAACCACCAATTTGCTGTAAAAGTCCATTGAGTGCATTAATGTGTTTTAGGGAAGGAACTTAAGTGTCCTAAAATAAAACAAAGACCTGTGGTGCTGAAGAGCTGAAACAAAACAGAAATTGCTCAGAGCAAAGAAGGATCACTGGACTCAAAACATTAACAATGTTTTCTTTTCACAGATGTTGCCAGACCTGCTGAGTTTTTCCAGCAAAGTTTGTTTGCTCATTAATACTGTTTTAACCCAGTCTGGTAGAAGCAGGGGTAGACCATGAAGTGCCTCCCACCTATTTTAATATTCAATGATCTGTGACCAATATCTATGTACCTACCTTTGCCTCATATAAACTCTTTGGAACAATTAGTTCGAAATCTCTCCATCATTACTCATTAATACAGTTACCATTCATGCAAGTGTTTTCTGAAATTTTAACACTCTTTGTTCCTATTTTCAAAGGAGTCCAGATGTTACATATATCTGCTGCACTCCCTATAGACCTTTCTAGGGTGTTGTGTCCAGATCTGCGCAATGTCCTTCAGCTTGGAGGTGATTTCGCAATATGGTTAACTCTTAGCTAGCAACTAAGCCATTCCAATGTATCAGGTTCCCACAAAAATCTATAGGTGGAATAAAACTGCACACACAATAAATATAGATACTTGGTGGGCTAGAATTTGAGTGCTGATGAAATACAGAGTTATGTTGTGCTAACTTTTCAACTTGTGCTCAGCAGGGCAGATGCAAAAATGCCAAAAAAAGTGACAAACAAAATATACTGCATGAAAGATTACTGATTGGTTTACAAGCTTGGTCTAGTCAAAGTATTACTATGGAGAATGTGCCAGGAAACCATTGTTCCCAAGCTTTTTTTAAATCAATAAAGCTATAATACCTGGACATTTTCCTTTTATCTGTAGAGAACAGCTCCCTGTATGTGAATACATGTATTTTCTGGCAAGCATGCATGAGCTATATTGGAAGCACAATTGAGAATATTAAATTGGTTGTTGGTCTCAATTTTTGAAACTCGGGATTGTTCAGTACTTGCTGAGTAATCACAGCTTCATATCCAGCATGTGGCATTATTCATTGCTTGGAAGTAAAAAAACTTGGATGAATGGAAATAAGAAATTGCATTAATTATGATTAGATAACAAGAGACAGACTTAGGGTAGTCAAATGCGATGGAAAAAAAAGGCAACAATTTAGATAACACCAAGGTGTGGATTGGTTGGGTATTGCTTACATGGAAATGTAGCAGGATTAATCAACTGTCAATCTTAATTCTCAGATGATAGGCAGAGACAATGATTGGTCAGTGTGTTGCAAAAGTAATATCGAACACATTTGCAGACTCCACAACCATTACTCTTCCTATGTAAAAGGTTTAATGCATATGTGAATTCCTTTTTGCCAGTATAAAACAGGGTCCTGTATGTTTAATATATGTAGCTTCGAGCATGTATAAATGCATCTGTCTGTGAGTCAGACTGATAATCTTAAATTTGTTTCTGGTGTAATTCATAGCATAGTCTAGATTATTCAATAAATGTCCATTTACAGAATCACCTTTAATGTTGAACGTAGTGTGAAACAACTAGATTCACCTGTCACTTAAAATGCTGAGATACCTTCATCTTTCTTCTGTAATGTGTGACAGACTGAGTATTTTTGAGGTCTGAATGTCAATGGGTTAAGCCTATTTGTGAGCATGCATGATACACAAGAAGTAATATTCTGAGTGGAACTGCTAATATCCCTGTAGGATAGCTTTGTTTCCTATTTCAATGTTAAGCCAAATGATAATCATTGGTCAAGAAAGCCAATCTTATGGCTTGTGGAAAGTTACGAATTCCATCACATAGTTTGAGTGGGGAAGGTAGTCTTGTAGTGGAGAAGAGTAGAGCACACATTTGGGGACTTCTGAACCAGCATGTCAAAGAAAGGGAACTCTTAGGCTGTTCCAAATCTAAGGTGAAGTTGAGTATGGAAAGGACTCCATAACGTGTGTATGAAAATTCCCACATGAAGCCAAAGCATCGAACCTCTCAAAAGAATCATCTATATATAGGAAATGCATAAGAGGTAAGAATTTAGGACTGTGTGGACTGCCAATTGAGGAATAGCTATGAAAAGTGTTGGCTTATTCACTGACTAACATCAGGGAATGAAACAACAGCCCTTGTGTAGTCTGGCCTCCAAGTGACTGTAACCTTACCCAGAATGCCCTCAGGGATGGGTAATAACGGCTTTCTTACCAGTGTTGTCGATATCCTGAGGAAGAACAAAGAAAATTCAACATCACTTAACCTACGATTATATAATTCAGAAGATGATTTTGTGTATTTAACAAAAGTATCTCTGTTCAGAGATCAATTGTATTGGTATTAATAATTATTATAACAATTCTGATGAGGATCTTAGTGTCATTAGCTTTTAATTGCTGTATTTGCTAGACCATAAAATGAACCAGATTACAAGTTATATTAGGATCTTAAAAGGAAATATTTAGGAAAACCTGCAGTCCATAATATTCATAATAATTTTAGGTGTTTTTTTTCTGAAAAATATGCCTTTATGACCAAGTCAATACAGTGACTACACCATTTAATTCATTCGTTATAAACTTGTGAAATCATGGAGTGATTTGAGTAGCTTTCTTTGATTTTGGTTTGAATTTGGATATGGTTTTGTTCAAAAACTACCCCAAGCATGTTATTATGTTGATCATTAAGGGGAAAAAAAATGAGGAAGTAAGTGAGGCTATATTTTGGCATTCTTTATATTAATATGCAGCAAATGTGGAATAATTGTTTTGTACAAGTAAAATGTTAAAATTTTTCAATTTTACAAATCTGATGTTAAAACTCAGTGATAGAGATATTCAGAATTATTTCCAGACCATGTTCCATCTTGTCTCTATGTGAGCATTGCCACTTGATGCTGCCATGTGTCGAGCGGAGAAATGAAAGAGAAATTGTGTCACCGATGATGCATTCCATTGACAGTAGGATAGCAAGCTACAAATTTAACAAGATGTAAATTCAGGAATGTAAATCATTGAACGCAATGTTAATCAGAGATATAAAACGTTTTTTGAATTAAGTGTTTGCCCTTAGTAATTTAGATACCAATTAACTAAATCTTTTGCAAAGAGCAGCAAGATCTAGATTGTCAACAATTCTTTTTTATAAACTGGATATATTGCAAGTCCTATAGGCCCCCATCTTGCACAAGATTGCTTATGAGATTGTACTGAGATAATGTATTTCAGACAGCACAGCTGAATCATTAAATTTTCATGACGCCCCTTGCTTGTCTCCTTTACATATTACCATAAATAAGAAAAATCTATTTTCATAATGTGATTAAAAGTGATAATTAAACATTCTTTCAAGTGAAGAAAAGCCAATTGCTTGTTGCAGCTCAATACAATGGACACAATATTGAGTTAGCCATGGATAGAACTGATATAAGTTTTTTAATGATTCCATTTTATTGCATGACTCTTCATTTGTATTTGCTGAATTTAAACTATGCTACGTGATTAATAGTAACAGTTTGTTGATGTAATAGAGTGTACTAAATAGGCATAAGAGAGCTGTTCTCAAAAAGGAATATGCTATATTTTGGCAGGGGAGTTCCAGGCAGTATTATATAAATCTTGTAGTGAGCAGTTGATACTGTAAACCAACTACTCAACCAAGGCTGTTGCTCTGTTTTAAATGAGCATCATATAAAAGCATGGTAAGCCTATTTTCAGAATAAAATATACAGTCCCGTTTCCTAAAATTTTCATTTGATATTGTCTATTGTGGAAGTGACCATACCAGGAGTATCTCTGATTCAATCCAGATTAAAGTTTTGTTGGGCAAAATCCTGTGCTAATTGAAAATTTATGTGTTCTATCCCCAAATGGGCCTGATATACACACGTCGGTACAGTCCTAATTGGCTGGCTCAAGATGGACGTCTCCTCTGAAGAATTATAAACATTTAAAACAAAAGAAAAACTTCATGTGACAGAGCTCAGTCCAACAGTGTGGAGGAAGATCAACTCCTCAGAATGGTTGGTGCACTCTGCAAACTGCTGCTCTGGGAAAAAGAGAGGTGCCTGGGTTAAAGTGGGAAGCACTGGCTAACCCCTCTCCCCATCCTACCATTACTCCTGGGAGAAGACATTCTTGCAGCTGCCAAGCTCTGTACTCAGCAGGGACCCAGTCCACCCACCTCATCCCTCTGGTATAATTCTTAATTGATCATTAATGCCTGGATTGCCTGGAGGCAGAACTGCGTCATCACTCTGATCTAATGCTCTAATCTCCTGTCCTGTCTTCAAAGCCACTTTGCATGCTTGAGAAGTTTTTCCTGTTGATTTGCTGTGATTTTAAAAAGGTATACAAAATTATATATGCTTGCTTCCTCAGTTTACTTGACTTATGTTGAACCCTAACACACCTAGAGAAACGCGTACCCTCTGGAGAGAAATGGGATTCATTCAGTTTCTGCGGAGGTCTCATTGTACCTTACAGACTCTCTTTTCCCTTATATCTGAGTGTTCACCAACTGCTCAAGCTGTTGCAGTTACTTCAGAATATATTTAGACATGTCTTGTTTTAATTTTACTTTTAATGGATTTTAAGCCTGTGGTGATAGTTCAAGGGGAATTTTCAAACTAAACTTGCTAGGGGAGAAATCGATCAGATTGGCTGGGAAGTAGATTTTACAGTCTGCTCAATGGTTGCAATTTTAATCCATTTGACAATAAGGGAACCAATGGGACTGGGCGGAATTTGATTTCACAATTTGCCTGTGTTAATCTGCATTGAAATCAACAAATAGTACTGCGTAGGGTGCAATCCATCTTCTATCTAGTGACTAAAACAGAAATTGCTGGCAAAGTTCAGCAGGTCTGGCAGCATGTGTGCAGAGAAATCAGTGTTAACATTTTAGATCTGGTGACCTTTTCTTAGAACTTTGTCCAAAGAACTGATTCCAAAGTTCTGAGGAAGGGTCACCGGACCCAAAATGTAAATTCTGAATTCTCTTCACAGATGCTGCCAGACCTGCTGAGCAGTTCCAGAAATTTCTGTTTGTTTCTGATTTTCAGAAATCACAGTCCTTTTGGTTTCAATCAAGTGGTTATTTTAGGGAAATGCAGTAAGTTTATATGAGGAGCACCTAGAATCAGGACGCTGTATACTGTTAACACATAAATTCATTTATTCTCCTTCTAGACTGCTATTGTTGGTACATTGGTATGGTAGCCTTGAATGGATGAAACGTGCAATGAAATTTTCAATATACCGTATCCCTTTGCTTCTCAGTCATTGGGAGATATCATGTGGTTCAATGGCTTCCTTACAAAAATGTAAACAATAAAACTGAGCGTGACTTGAATATTTGACTCGACTGCAACATTATTATATATGTCCTGACTTTAGTGTTATATTAATAATACATTCAGTCATATACAATGAGATGAAAGAATTGTTCATGAACTGGATCTTGTTCAGTTTGTAATGAAATCACTTTAGTGTTTTCTCTCTTCTGACATTAGGTGTAGTCTCATTTAACTTGCATTATTCTGAGATGTTAACATCTGATTCAATGCTTATGAGTGGTGTTTTCAATACTTTGAAGCATGGCACTTGTGTACTTAATTGTGAGCAGTGCTTAACTGTGATCACAAAGGGACCCCTTGTGGCACAGTTGTACTGTCACTACCCATAGACCAAGAGGCCTGGGTTCAAGTTCCACTTACTTCAGATGTGTGTGACAACATCTCTAAATAGGTTCATAAGAAAATAGGTTAAAATAATTAACTATGATCATGAATGGTAGTGTCCCTTCCCCTGGACAATGAGGCCCAAATTCAAGTCCCACCTACTCCAGAGTGTATAATAATATCTCTGAACAGGCTGGTTAGTAATATCCAACATTGATTATTGATCTTTTTGTGTTGGTCACAACAATTTCAATGTCATTGGGGGTTGTTTGCTCAATCCCATTCTATGAATCCATTGTTTTGTTGTTTGTTGCTACTTTTTTGGAATTTATTTTAACCAATCTGCTCAGGAATGTTATTACACACCTTTGGAGCAGCTGAGGTTTGAACCCAGACTTCCTTTACTTTGGATTCTTCAGTTCTCAATTGCTTTCATGTACGCGTTGATCATTAGGTCTATGGGATTGCATGTGTGGTCAATGGTGTGCAAAGATGAGTGTAGTTGAAGACTTGTCAGTGATCAAATGAGGAATCACTTTGTAATTGTGAAGAGAGTAACTGAAATCATGACTTCATGGTTTTCTTTTAACTGAACCTGAAGGGTGACCTTATGGAGGTTTATAAAATCACGAAAGTCATGGATAGTCAAGGGGAGTCCCAAACTAGATGGCATAGGCTTAAGCTGACCGGGGAAAGATTTGAAAGGAACACGAGGGGCAACCTCTTCATGCAGAGGGTGGTGCATGTATGGAACGAGCTACTAAAGGAGGAGGCAGAGGAGGCTGACACACTTACAACATTTAAAAGGCATCTAGATGGGGATATGAATAGGAAGGGTTTAGAGGGGTATGTGTCAAATGCTAGCAAATGGGACTAGATCAATTTAGTGTATCTGGTTGGCATGGATGAACTGGGCAAGGGTCAGTTTCCATGTTGTATAACTCTATGACTCTATGAATGCATCACTTTTCCAAGACATGCATGAATTTCTGAACTTCTCCATTCTGTCAAGTCCAGCAAAATCATGCCATATTCATAACTTTAAATATGGACTGTATTCTATGTATAGATTTTTTTGGGAATATCATTTTCCTTTGAAAATTGGCACTAATGTGCTGCTAAGATGGCTACCCAGAAACATGTGATTTTGAAAGTCAAGTTTTGACTCAAAAGAATCTCAAGTCATCAGAACCTTCTTAAATGAGCGACCATGGGAAGGCTGCCATTCTTGAATAGACACATGAAGACAAAATCATCTGTGGAATCACATTTCCTATTGGCAGTGGACATACCCTAAACTCAAGAGTCTAAACTCAATGCTTCTAAGCTTGAAAGTAAACAAAGAAAGCCATAGCAAAACCAATTCATTATAAGTTGGTATGGATGGCAAACCATCAATACAGCACTGTATAGCAATTCCTCCTAACTTCAAATCATTCTGGATGAACAATACCAGTATTGAGCATGTGGTCACATGACCAAAACTGACTGCAGATAGTGAATAGAACCAAGTAGAAACGAAGGGACACAAAGAAGCAGAAGCAGCAGCAAAGTTATCAACATCAATGCCTTAAAACTAGAGTCTGCAACATCATTAATAGAATCATAGTATCCCTACAGTATGGAAATCGACAATTCAGCCCATTAAATCCACACTGAACCTCTAGAGAGCATTCCATCCATACCTACCCGATCTCTGTAATCCTGCATTTCCCATGGCTAATCCATCTAGCCTGCACATCCCTGGACACCATGGGCAATTTATCATGGCTATTCCATCTTTGGACTGTGGGAGGAAACTAGAGCACCCAGAGCAAACTTATGGGGAGAATGCGTAAACTCCACATAGATAGTCACCTGAGGGTCGAATTGAACCCAGATTGCTGGTTCTGTCTAAGCCCTGAGCCACCATGCCGCCCTTTGGACTACATTTTCTGAGGAGTGGCCATCTGATCCTGATTGTCACCCCCACCCCTTTTTTTAATGAAATATGAGACATCCACATTTCTGAACAGAGTTTTTGATTCGGGCTCCCTCAGAAGTGTGGGGCTGCACTTCCATTCTGACAGTTCTTTCATAGAGCATGAAGGCAAACCACATGTCCTTTGCTTAACAATCAGTTGCTGCTTTCTGCCACTTAAAAGTCTTGACAGTTGTCAGAATGCTGTGTTGCTATGTAACTGAGAGGGTAGTGTGCCAGCTGAGAAGGGAGGGAATACAGTGCCAGCTAAGAAGGGGATTGGGTGCCAGGTATGGATGCCAAATGTGTAGGGGCAGACTGCCAGGTAAACAGCGAGCCTAGAAATACAGTGTGCTACTGATAAGATACCACATGGGAGGGGGGAATAGAGTGCGTGGTGGACAAGGTATCAACTGGACAGGGGTAAAATGCCAAGTGGATAGAGTATCACGGTGAATTGTTAAAAGGTAAGGGAAGTGACACAGCGCTTAGGTTGAATTCAGAGAAACTGGGTTTTCTGGGGGTGAAGGGAGAGCTATGCAGGATCAGGTCTGGGTCAGGTTTGCAGGAAGGATATGGGGTGTGGTTGGAGATTGGTTTGGGTCAGGTATTAGGGTGAGGTGTTGGCCAGGGATGTGTCTGGAGAGGCTGGCAGTCAGTGGGTGTTGTTGCAGTCTGGTCCAGGGGCCTGTTGGGTCAGGTTCAAACAGGGACTATGTTGGGTTGGGGTCAAGTTGAATTGGTGTTCAGCTGGGGAATTTGTGTCCTGGGGTGGAGGCAGCAAGGACAGTGGATGGGAGGTTGTAAGCGCTCTCTGGGAAGTATTGTTGGAGACGATGATAAATACGTATAAGGTCAGTTTAATAGCTAAATGCTAAGTATTTCAATCGTCTATCTTTTCCTGAGTAACTATTTTACCTCATTTCATTTGCACGACCAAAGTCTCCAATTTAAATGGCAACTTTCAGAAACCTCAAGGCATAGAGGAATTATGTCGTAGAAAATTAAACTTCCCAAGTAATTCTTTTTTAATTCAAAGATAGGATAAGGGCATTACTGGCCAGGCCAGCATTTATTGTTAATCCCTAATTGCCCAGAGGGCAGTTAAGAGTCAACCACATTGTGGATCTGGAGTTACATGTAGGCTAGACCATGTAAGGATGTCAGTTTCCTTCCCTAAAGGACATTAGTGAACCAGATGGGTTTTTCCGAAAATCGGCGATGGATTCAAGATCATCATCAGATTCTTAATACCAAATTGTATTTTCATTATAATCAATTCCACCAGAACATAACCTGGGTCTCTGGATTAACAGTCCAGTGATAATGCCGCTAGGCCATCATCTCCCCATTTAACCTTCAGAGTGTGCTATGATGAGAATTCTGCAGGGTCACCATGTGCAATATCCACCTACGCAAGACAAATGACCCTTTGGCCAATAGATTAACCAGGTCAGTGTCACCAAGCCTGTAATTTTTCAATTCTACCAGTACAGAAAACTGACCATCTAGATGTAAGGCTACAAGCAACTAACTCCGTAAGCTGCTGAAAATCCACCTCTTCAAGGAAATCTTGCAATGACTTTGATTTACAATTTCAGTTATTGCATACATCCAACGACAATTCAAGTGATAAGGCATTTTCTTTTCCCCAGGACTGAACTGAGTCAAGCTGATCATTTGACGAATTAACCATCCCTTTGTTTGTAACTTGTAAAAGTACACTATCCTTTTATTTGTACGTTTTTCTCAAGAGCGAGTTTGTGTGTGAGTGAGAGAAGTGAATGAATGACCTGGCATTATATTTTTTAGAATGAACTTGTGGGTAAACTATCTTCCTTATTTAAATCCATGAAAGCTTGCTGCTGCTTTTTCGAATTGATCAGATATTCAATTGGGGATGGGGATATTCAGCGGTATGTATATCTTCCTTCTCAAGAACACACAGAATATATACAGGCAGAGAAAGGAGCGGGAGTTTCATTTAACTCATCATCCTGTCTGTAACCATTAACTGTTGGTAATTCGGGTGTGATTTTGTTTTTGATGAGTAAAATCCATGGTGTTTGCCAATTCACTGAACTCATCTCAGTTATATAGGAGTTAATTGTTACTTCTCACCAAATGTGCAGGTTAAGTGAATTGACCATGCTAAATTGCCCGTAGTGTTAGGTAAAAAGGTAAATGCAGGGGAATGGGTCTGGGTGGGTTACGCTTTGGCAGGTCGGTGTGGATTTGTTGGGTTGAAGGGCCTGTTTCCACACTGTAAGTAATCTAATCTAATCTGTGGCACTCCAAACAAAATGAATATTTGGTCGAGATTTGAGGTGATTACTTTTGTTGAAGAAGATATAACTACTTCCATGACTAAGAATCAGCTGTAATAATCAATGACAAGTGGGGTTCACCAGTGGAGTATTCTGCAAAAATCAGCATTAACATCTGTCTATCCAATTTAGTTGTTCAGACATAATAAGACCATAAGGAATAGGAACAGGAATAGGCCATTCTACTACTCGAGCCTGCTTCTCTATTCATGGTTGATCTGACATTCCTCATGTTTGCTTTCCTGCCCTTTCCCCATTATCATTTTTTTTGTAAATATAGTTATTAGCAATTTTTTTTAACTTTACAAACATATAAAATTACTGAAGAATACAATCAATAACAAATATCAGTATAATAAAAAGAAAAACACAAATTACAATACAACTACTGTCTACTATTAACCTACCCTATAATACAAAACAAACCCTAACACTGTGTGAAGCAATACCAAAAAAGAAAGAAAAGCGAAAAAAAAACAAATTAAAAAAACCACAAAATACAGAAAAGCTATGCTCAGCACAAAGTTCCCAAACAAAGGAACAGGAGCATTGTATATATGCCCGTATTAACTCAGGAGATTCCCTCCAGGGCCCAGGGCTTGACAAATCTAACCATCCTGGTTAAACAAACACCCTAGAGGAGAGATATCAGGTCTGCTTTGACTTCAGTCCTCAATACCCTCCCTGTCTTTCCTGCCACAGCGCCCCAATAAACACGGAGCCTGTGGCATGTCCAGAAGAATTGGGTAAGAGTACTTACACTTATTTTACATTTGGGGCACACTGAAGATGCCCCTTTTTTAAACTTCGTCAGACGATCTGGTGCCAGATGAGCCCTGTGCAGAACTTTTAACTGTGTAGCACATGTCCTATTACAGATTGAGATCTTTCGAGCATTCTCCCATATGTTCTCCCATGTTTCAGAAGAGATCTCCACTCCTAGCTCTTGCTCCCAAACCTCATATAGGCGATAGAGGGCACTAATCGAAAGGGTGCTTGTGGAACGTAGCAACAACCTCTCTATATTGGGCTTATAGGGCTTAGTGAGAAGTGTAGTCTTCTTCTGGATGAAATTCCTAACCTGAAAAAAATAGAAAAGATTTCTGCGGCTCAGTTGCTCAAAAGACATCATAA
This sequence comes from Chiloscyllium punctatum, assembly GCF_047496795.1. Taxonomy (NCBI): domain Eukaryota; kingdom Metazoa; phylum Chordata; class Chondrichthyes; order Orectolobiformes; family Hemiscylliidae; genus Chiloscyllium; species Chiloscyllium punctatum. Next base: position 97,197,874 of record NC_092747.1, read on the forward strand.
ACTTCCCCTCAAACGAGTCTCCCAAACTAGAAACTCCTTTCGCTGTTCATATTTTGAACCTTGAGTCCATCATACCTGGTCGGAACCCTGGCATGCCAACTATAGGTGTAAGTGGCAAAGTCTTGGATGAACAACCCTCACACTGATGCATCGCCTTCCAAGTCCTGACTGTACTACTGACAATGGCGTTCCGGCAGTGGTCCATAACTGTCCTCATCTTATCCATGAACAACAGATTAATAAGAGGGCACTTTGCTTGGGAGGCCTCAATATTCAGCCATATTGAGTTTGCATTGTTACCTACCCAATCGCAGACAAAGGACAGCAAGAAACTCAATTGATACCTCCTGATGTCTGGGAAATCAACTTCTCCCCCTTCTTGAGGCAACTGAAATTTAGTAAGTTTGATGAGGGGCTGCCCACGATACCAGACAAAGGAACCAAACCATCCCATAAGCTTCCACAGCGTTGACCTGGGAAACATTATCGGGAGCATACGCATGGGATAAAACAAATGAGGAAGAACTTTCATCTTAATGAGAGATATTCAGCCCAGCCATGAAATTGGAAGAGTCTCTCATCTCTGGAGATCTCGCCTAATATTGTCGAACAAGTGAGCAAATTTAGTCCGAAATAACAGATCAAACTTGGGGGTAATAAAAATGCCTAGGTATCAGAACCCTGCCCGTGACCACTTAAAAGGGAACCTCGGGCCACCTTCAACTTCTGGCACATCCTTAAGGTTCCTCAAAAGCATAGTCTCTGATTTTGCAAAGTTAATCTTATATCCTGAAATAGTCCCAAATGAATTGATACATTGTATCAAATGGGGTACGGAAGTCATCGAGTTCGATAAAAACAGAAGGACATCATCTGCATACAGTGTAATCTTGTGCGCCCTCGATCCCACTTCTGGAGTGGTTATATGGATGTTCTGATGAATGGCCTCTGCCAGTGGCTCTAACATCAACATAAACAATAACAGTGAGAGGGGGCTGACTTGCTGACTACCCTACCAATCCTAAAATTCCCAGACTTTACCCCGTTGGTGATGACTGTGGCCAGAGGGTGGCGATATAAAACCTCCACCCACCTAGCAAAGAGTCCACCCAATCCAAACTGTTCTAAGACATAAAAAAGATACAGTCATTCCACCTGGTCAAATGCTTTCTCTGCATCTAAGGAAATCACCAACCCCTGGACCGATCATTGCTGACAAACTTGGACAATATTCAGCAACCTTTTAATATTATTAGAAGATCTACGGCCCCTTATAAAACTTGTCTGGTCCTCTTTAATAATATGGGGCAACACCCTCTCCAATCTCAGTGCCAGGATCTTAGATAGAATCTTGAAATCTGAATTTAATAGAGAGATGGATCTGTATGAGGCACAATCCTCAGGAGCCTTCCCCTTCTTAAGAATTAAGGAAATATTAGCTTCTCTCAAAGATGGTGGTAGGCATTCATGCATATAGGAGTGATTGTACATCTCCAACATCGGCCCTGACAGAATCCCTATAAACTCCTTATAAAACTCACCCAGGAGACCATCAGGGCCAGATGCTTTCCCACTCTGATGTTGCCTAACTGCCTCTTGTATTTCCTGAACCTTTCCCCATTATCTTGATGAGATCACTTGCAAACGCCCACTGATTTTGTGGTCTACTATGTTGTCAATCCCTGAGACACATAACATTTTCTATGAGCAGTTATTTGGTTTTGACAATGTCCTTTGTGCCATATTGACAACATATTCCCTCAATAACTGTGGAACAAACGTGCCATATTGTATAAAATGAAATTAAATGTGGTTATGGTGGTGAGCTGATTCTGAACATTTCAAGATTGCGTGTGTTTCAATAATTTCATTTGTGGTTGCACTGTCATTATTCTACGTTCATGATTCCAAACAATCATTCACAATCCAATTTCTCATATTGCTTTGATGCTGCTTTGTCAGCCCATTTTAGTGACTTTAAAAGGCATTTAGATTTACATGATTGCTTTGTATTACAACCTTTTCTTCACAACTAGTAAAATTGACTGTGCAAAATGGATATGATCAAAGACAATTTAGTTGGTTGAGCATATCTGGCTGATATTCAGTATAGAACTTGTACTATTGTAATTCAATACCCTATTTGCGGAAGTGGTTTGCTATGTTTATTGCTGAAAAAACTTATAACCTTTGGTTATTGATTTGATTATTGCATCAGATTTACTTTTATACAAATAGAGATGAAAACATATGAAGGTCTGTCTCTAGTTCACTTTTAGTGCACTATAAATTAGAATTGATGATCAGTATGCCTTCACATCCTGAATCATTGATGTACCTCCGCTAAGTTGAGACTCCTGTTGTGAAAGTCTGATGTGAGTGGTGAATACTGTAAGATTTGAGGTTTGATGGTATCCCTCATTGAGGATAAATGCAGCAAATTGTTTAGCATCACTTACTTCTGTGATATCATTGAATGTCAATGTCTTTTTTGATGTGTGGCTTGCTTTGGTATCAGTATATCAATGCAGATTTGAATTTAGTTCTCCCATGTGGTTTTCTTGTTGATTTGTTTATGAAATACCCCTGTAGCTAGCTGATCACTTTTTTTCAAGGTGAACATCAAATCGGCCTGATGTTCCTCCTCTATCTATTTTCTGGCATGAAATGATATTCATCGCCATTGATGAGGGACTGAAGACACGTTAAAATCCAGATGCAGCATAACTTGGTTCACTTATATTGGTGAAGCGAACCAGCACACAAATCACAAATAGTGTTGGTATGTGTAAGCATTGTGTATGTGACTGCAAACACGTACAAACCTGTGGAACTGATGCACATCACAATCTCTGTATATGAAGAAGAAACAGGATTTGTTTTACTGTGTTGGCATGAGACTGGTGTTTCCCACTGTTGTAAGGAAACATTTCTGTATTCCCTGGTTGGCATAAACCAATGAAATCCTGAAGGTTGTGCATGTTTTTTCCCCTTCCATGAAATTGATTGATGCTCTTGTGTCTACATTTGCCATGTCAACAAGAACACCAACTATATTCAGGTTTATGTGCCTCAATGTTGGCTACATTATCTTGTATATTTGTGTGTCATCATTCTGTGATATTGGTTTCTAAAGTTGATTTTAATGATGAGTGACAAATGCAAGTAAACTGTTTACTCTACAGACTTTACAAATGCTTATTGGTAGCAGGACATTTTGTTCAGTAATGGTAGTATCAATACAGTGGAAAGCTTTTTATGGACAAATCACATCACTGTCTAGGAAACTTGTTTGTTGCTTTGCAGTTTATTTTTGGCACTTGAACAATGCTTGCAAGAATTGAACTTTTGAAGCTTGATACTTAGAGTTGGCAGCCTCAGTTCTTCAGGATCCTGACAGCTGTAGCAATCTTGCTACTTTCAGCGGTTCGAACAACCTACTGTTTTTTTCTCAAGTGTTTTGCAACATATTTGACTAGTGACTTTGATTATTGGAGTTTAGATTTCCCACTTGACGTGCTGGGCATCACCAAAGTCACATTTGTTTGCTGGTTGCCTTAACTGCATGTAATATTATTCAATTGTCTCATTAGCTTCTTGCTTAACACATCAGAAAATAACTGTTCCTTCTTTATTCCATTTCCTTTTGGAAATTTCATTTGTGTCATGTGTTGTTGGATTATTATCATTTTCATCTTGTGTTCACATAATGTCTCAATAATAGCTCCTCATCATGGTAATGAAGAACTGAAAGTTAAGTTCTCATGTTTTGGTATCTGATATTGCAAAACCTCTCTATGCACCTTCAAAACAATACAATCATCTTTGACAACATGGAGATCAAGATGATTGCTTTGAGGGGATATCAAGATATGATACATTGGACCTTGATCAGCAATGCAGTGATTGCTCCTGATCGATGATACAGGATAATGTTCTTTCAAAAGAAAGAAACATCCCTGAAATGATCCAGGATTAACGATTTTATTTTTGATTGGCTATTTTTGCAAGGTCAGTGTACATCACAAAGGCCTTCCTCCTGCTGATATTGAGCTTGAGGTCCACTCATTCCATGTATTGATCTAGTAAACCTCTTCTGAACTGCATCCAATGCATTTACATGTACCCTTCATAAGGAGACTAAAACTGCACACTGTATGAGACGTGGTTTCATTAATTCCCTGTACAAGTAAAGCAGAACATCACTACCTTTTAAGTTCAATTCCTCTTGTTAAATCAAAAAGTATGCCATTAACCTTCTTGAATATGTGACCAGGTTAGAATGGATAGAAGGTAAAAAAGACTATTTTCCTTTCAACACTAATTGTCACCATCATGAGGATTGATGAGGCACAGTTGAAGTGGTTTGGGCAAGGGCCACCACGTTATTCATTATAAAGCTGCAATATCAGAAAAGCATTTGAGTGAATTGAAGGTGACCAAGTCAGAATTCAAAATAATTTGAAAACCATCAATGTGAACACTGGATAGGGCATTGTGGAGAAAACAGTTATCACGATATAGAATTGCTTCAGTCCTAAATACTATATCTTAAGGTGGAGGAGTAATTTATTTTGTAAATTCAGCAGCAAGTGTTTTAAATTGCCAAAATATAATAGATATATTTGAAGAAAATGAAACAGATTTTAATAATTACTTCATTCTGAGCTCAAAAAAGGACAAATTTCTTCAAAGAGCAAGACTTACCAGAGGAACCCAACATTCAAGGATATCTGTGGATAAAATCATTAAATATCTCAACAGATTAATGGAAACTGACAATGCTGGTGCGAAATCAAAATGCAGAAAAGGCTGAATTGTTGTTTGAATTATTGAATTATTGGCAGAATGATGACAGTCATAGAGTCATAAAGATAGACAGCACAGAAACAGAACCTTCTGTCCCCTCATCAATCCTCTTTGTTGCTTCCTCAAAAAACTCAATCAAGATTGAGAGATATGATTTCCCACGCACAAAGCCGTGTTGACTATTCCTAATCAGTCCTTGCCTTTCCAAATACATGTACATCCTGTCCATCAGGATTCCCTCTAACCACTTGCCCACCACCAATGTCAGGCTCACTGGTCTATAGTTCCCTGGCTCGTCTTTACTACCTTTCTTAAATAGTGGCACTACTTTAGCCAATCTTCAGTCTTCCGGCACCTCACCTGTGACTATTGATACAAATATCTTAGCAAGGGGCTCAGCAATCACTTCCCTAGCTTCCCACAGAGTTCTAGGGTACACTTAATCATGTTCTGGGGATTTATCCACATTTATGTGTTTCAAGACATCCAGCACTTCTTCCTCTGTAATATGGACATTTTTCAAGATGTCACCATCTATTTCCCTACATTCTATATCTTCCATGTCTTTTTCCACAGTAAAGACTGAAGCAAAGTACTTGTTCAGTATCTCCCCCATCTACTGTATCTCCACACAAAGGCCACCTTGCTGATCTTTGAAGGGTCCTATTCTCTCCCTAGTTAGCCTTTTATCCTTAATGTATTTGTAAAAACTCTTTGGATTTTCCTTAACTCTATTTGCCAAAGTTATCTCATTCCCCTCTTTACCCACCTGATTTCCCTCTTAAGTATACTCCTACTACCTTTGTACTTTTCTAAGGATTCACTCGATCTATCCTGTCTAAACCTGACACATGCTTCTTTCTTCTACTTAACCAACCCCTCAATTTCTTTAGTCATCCAGCATTCCCTACACCTACCAGCCTTTCCTTTCACCCTAACAGGAATATACTGGCTCTTCTCTCTCGTTATCTCATTTCTGAAGGCTTCCCATTTTCCAGCCACCCCTTTACCTGCGAACATCTGCCCCAATCAGTCTTTGAAAGTTCTTGCCTAATAAAGTCAAAATTAGCCTTTCTCCAATTTAGAACTTCAACTTTTAGATCTGGTCTATCCTTTTCTATCACCATTTTAAAACTAATAGAATTTAGTTTTAAAAGAGGGGGCATAGCTTTAAATTAAGGGGGGCTAGATATAGGACTGATGTTAGGGGTAGGTTCTTCACTCAGCGAGTCGTAAGTTCATGGAATGCCCTGCCAGTAGCAGTAGTGGACTCTCCCTCTTTATGGGTATTTAAGCGGGCATTGGATAGGTATATGGAGGATAGTGGGTTAGTGTAGGTTAGGTGGGCTTTGATCGGCGCAACATCGAGGGCCGAAGGGCCTGTACTGCGCTGTAATGTTCTATGTTCTATGTTCTATGAATTATGGTCACTGGCCCCAAAGTGCTCCCCCACTGACACATCAGTCACCTGCTCTGCCTTATTTCCCAAGAGTAGGTCAAGCTTTGCACCTTCTTTAGTCGGTACATCCACGTACTGAATCAGAAAATTTTCTTGTACACACTTAACAAATTCCTCTCCATCTAATCCATAACACTATGGCAGTCCCAGTCTATGTTTGGCAAGTTAAAATCTCCTCCCATAACCACCCTATTATTCTTACAGATAGCTGAGATCTCCTTACAAGTTTGTTTCTCAATTTCCCTCTGATTATTAGGGGGTCTATAATACAGTCCCAATAAGGTGATCATCCCTTTCTTATTTCTCAGTTTCACCCAGGAATATCCTCCCTCAGTACTGCTGTAATGCTATCCTTTATCAAAAACGCCACTCCCCCTCCTCTCTTGCCTCCCTTTCTATCCTTCCTGTAGCATTTGTATCCTGGAACATTAAGCTGCCAGTTCTGCCCATCCCTGAGCCGCGTTCCTGAATAGCTACTAAAGACGACTGTGGAGCAAGCTATCATATTGAGCTGGAAGCAGACATTAAAAAGACGCTTAGGAAAATTTTGCAGGTAAGAACAACCTTACCACAAGAGACCAACAGAATTTATCCATTTTCTAACATATTCTCCAGACTGCTGTGTCAAGGCAACATAAAGAGTACAGTACCCAAGAGATACCATGTGAATCAATATCAGTCAATATCAATATAAGTACTATGGAGTGTTTAAGTCTTAAACATGTGCACTGGTTGTATTTATGAGGAAAAAATGCTGCATCCATAAAAATATAGGGCACTGCCAGAAACTGTGCAGAGTTAGGTCACCATTTCAGAGTAGACAAGATGGTTGTGACGACACCCAGAAAGTGCTCAACACAGCTAAACAATCGCCACTGGAAGAGATACTGACTGAATTCCCAAGGGAACTGGATGATTTGATTGACTTGAGCTTGACAGAACTCATTTATGTCCATGGATGTTTCATTGATTTTAAGTTTGATACCAGGGCAAATTTAGCTGACCAATCAGATCAAATATTAGAGTTGAAAAATCAAAAGTTATAGTTGACTGAAAAAAAACCCCAAATGGCACAGTAGATAATCTAAATCTAAATATAATTCTCAACATTAAAAAACATGTTTCAATTAACATAAAAGTTATCAGTTATTAGAGAATTTATGCATAATTCAACATTGGGAAATATCACTTCTGAATTAGAAAATGTGTTTTGCCCTTTGTAATCTTATTCAAAAGGTCACAGAACTAGAACAACACAGGGATAAAAACTTCTTTTAGCTGGGGATACTCTAAATTGTTTACAGGATTAGACTAATTTAATTCTTAATACAATAAAACATCAAGGAAAAATACTATTCTAATCTCTCCAAACTAAGATTCTGAATCCCTCAATGAATCAAGTTCAGAAGCAACTTGAGGGAATTATCAAAATGGGCATAATTTCTCTGGTGATCAAACCAACTGGGTAATATTTAGGCATGGCTATTTTACCCAAACTTTGGAAGTCTATCATTGTATGTGTTGACCTCACATAACCCCACATGTTAATAGGGAGGGAAATCCACCCTCTCTCTTTATAGCAGATGAGAATTTAGCCAAATTGGCTAAGAATTGAGTCTTCTTAACAAGTTTGATGCTCACAGTAGTCTCTGGCAAGTGCTGTTTGATTAGATTAGATTAGATTCCTTACAGTGTGGAAACAGGCCCTTCGGCCCAACAAGTCCACACCGCCCCGCCGAAGCGTAACCCACCCATACCCCTACATCTACATCTACCCCTTACCTAACACTACGGGCAATTTAGTATGGCCAATTCACCTGACCTGCACATCTTTGGACTGTGGGAGGAAACCGGAGCACCCGGAGGAAACCCACGCAGACACGGGGAGAATGTGCAAACTCCACACAGTCAGTCGCCTGAGGCGGGAATTGAACCCGGATCTCTGGCGCTGTGAGGCAGCAGTGCTAACCACTGTGCCACCATGCCGCCCACTTTGTTGATGATCAACAAAGACTGTTTGATACATTTATTACTCCAATTGGAAAATCTTCTTCAACAGACCACCATTTGGGATTGCTACAATCCCAGAGATGTTTCAACGGGTTATGTCCAATATATTACAATGTTTAGAAGGTGTCATGCGTTGGATCAGAGATCTGTTGATATATATGAAATGGTCAAGGAATTTTGCCAGATGGTTCATGCACTCTTAAAATACCTACAGGTCAAAGAGTTTTACCCAACAAGTGTAAATTTTCCAAGTACTATATTCACTTCTGCACATTGTTACAAAAATATGATATGGCTGGACCCACATATAAATAAAGATTATTAAGAAGTTTCCATCTCCAAGATAGTTTCATGACCTAGAAAATATTCTGGGGTTCTGTAAATCAGTTAGCAAAGATTTTGCCTCAATTGACAACTATGACTGAACTACTTGGATAACTCCTCAAGATGCAAGGATGGTGTTGGGACTCATATCAGGAAACTGCTTTCCAAAAGATCAAGAACATGCTGATGTCCACTGATGGCCTCATCTGCCTCAAATCATTCTTTCCTATTATCATTGCTGCAGACACATTAGCTATGAGGATATGGGCTGTGTTCTTTCAGGAGTAAGAAGATGGTAACAAAAACAATCATATTATGCTTCCAGGGTATCGTCAGACATGGAGCTGTGCAGTGTAGTTATAGAAAATTAGATTCTCTCATTCACATTGGCATGAAGAAAATGTTTTTTTCAAAGCACAAACTTGGGCTGAAAGTTTTCAGGGATGGACCAAAACTCATTGGTCTCCCTTTTAGACAAGAAAAACAAAACCGACTATGATGCCTCTAGATAGTTGATGACGCTTGCCTAGAATATCAAATATGTACAGGAGAAGCTACAAATGATAGCAGGCACACTGTCTGGTATGGCCATTAAAAGTCTTACAGCATCTGAGGAGGAATTAATTGATGAAGTTGAAACATAAGTAACCCAAAACCAGGTCAGTCAACTACAACTGGAGCAAAAGGAGGACTAAGAATTTCTCCCTATTCGTTAGTATTGTCAGAAGTTGTACCAATGCCCACTGAGTTGGGCATGATGGCCTACTTCAAGCATTGACAGCATTTCAAGGTCTACTATGACTTGCTGATGTTTGATGAAAGACTAGTCAAGATTTGTGTAAAGATTTGTAGCTTGGGTGCCAGTTGTCATGGTTGTGGACATGTTCACCAAACTGGAAGTTGATTTGCAGACGTTTTGTCCCTTGCCTAGGTAACATCTTCAGTGCTTTGGAGGCTCCTGTGAAGTGCTGCTGTGCTGTGTCTTCCAGAATTTAGTTGGTTCTGTTTCTGCTGCTTCCAGTTGCCAGTTCAGCACATTGAGCTAGACCCAAAATATCAGCCACTACAACGAACTACCGGAACTGGCAACTGGAAGCAGCAGAAACAGAACCAACTACGTTCACTGCAGCATCACATCAATGTCAAGATATACCAGGGAGTGATGGGGATGACCTAGTACACAGCAAGGGCTCAATTCTCTGTGTGGTGGCCAGGAAGCTTGAACCAAGTTAAGGACCTCAGAGCTGAATGTGAAACTTATGCTGTTTGTGGGTATAAGCAGTGAGAGACACTAATCCTCACCTTCCCATGCAACAGTGGAAATGATTCCAAACCGAACTATCTGTGGATGGTGTATAGTCTTTGCTTATTGTTTCCATTGTGGGAAGAGATAAAATTGTTCTACCTTTCCCATCACAGCCGTTGTCAGGATCTTGTGTGAAATCTTTGATGCATGGGATTTCTGATATAGTCATTGTCCTACAATGAACTATAATTTGGCTATATATCGAAGGAATGATGATAAATGGAAGTAGTTTTTTTCAGTCAGTTTACAGCCACATCCAGATTTCAACATGTACAGTTAAAGCTGAGTGAAGGTCCAAGCAGTCAAAATCCCTGATGGTTACACCAACTTGTAAAACTACAGATCCAGTGTGGCTTATCACCATCAGAATTTCCACCTTAGCACAAAGAGCTGTGGGCAGAGACTTTGTCTATATTTAATGCTGAGATAGATTTTTGATCATGAGGGGAATCAAGGATTATGGATAAAAAGGAGGAAAGTGGATATCAGGAATATCGGATCAGCCATGATCCTATTGAATGGAGACAAAAGAAAAACTACAGATGCTGGAATCCAAGGTAAATAGACAGGAGGCTGGAAGAACACAGCAAGCCAGGCACATCATGAGGTGGAGAAGTCAACATTTTGGGTGTAATCTTTCTTTATGGAGTCACAAACCAAGTTTCTACCACTGCAGTCTCTTCAAAGGATGCCCACCTTGAAGAAGTTCTCCACCTCCCTCAGATGTGCACTCAGTGATTTCCCTTCTCACTGCCACAGTGCTGTGACCTCTTCAGCCCTCATGATCCCATTGAAGGACAGAGCAGGCTCAAGGGGCTGAATGGCCTACACTTATGGTTTTATCGAATTACTGATCAATAGAAAACTGAAGACTTAACTCCCATATCATACAAAAGCTGTTAGCCACAGAGTTGAGTCCACAGAACAATTATTATGTTTTAAGGGGGAGCGATCTTACTGGGAACAGTAGGTTGCCAACTTTAACAAGCATCACTTGAGCCAAGGACAACAAGTATAGAAAGCGACCTGACAGGAATGGATCCATTGTTCAAAAGTTAATGGACCAACAAATTGCATATTGACCATATCGCTCACGGATCTCGACAGAGGATCCACTGGAATCTTGTGTCATGCAGAACTGTTGTCCACTAACGATTGACTTGATTTTAAGGTGAACTCAAATGAAGGACATCATGATGCCAATGGTTCACACGTTAACAAAGGTGAAGATATGAATCAATGTAAACAGTCCTGAAATCCAAGACCCACCAATCTTTCAAATCCAAAGAGACCATGCTTTGGCGGCACAGTGGCTCAGTGGTTAGCACTGCTGCCTCACAGCGCCAGGTTTGATTCCAGTCTCCAGCAACTGTCTGTGTGGAGTTTCCACATTCTCCCTGAGTCTGCGTGGATTTTTTCTGAGTGCTCCGGTTTCCTCCACAAGCCAAAGATGTGCAGATTAGGTGAATACATAAGTGTCCATAGTGTTCAAGAATGTATAGTTTAGGTGCGTTCGTCAGGGGTTAATGCAGAATAATAGGGTAGGGGAATGGATCTGGGTGGGTTACTCTTCAGATGGTCGGTGTGGACTTGTAGGACTGAATGGCCTGTTTCCACCATGGCCTGATGGGATTCTAAAATAAAAATTGAGAAAACTCCAGGCCAGCTGAATTTGTAAATTCAGAACTCACCCTCTGACAGTGCAGCACCTCCTCTGTGCTTACCCTCTGACAGTGCAGCATCTCCTCTGTGCTTACCCTCTGACAGTACAGCATCTCCTCTGTGCTGACCTTGTGACAATACGGCACCTCCTCCGTGCTGACCCTCTGACAGGAGAGCACCACCTCCGAGCTGACCCTTTGACAGTGCAGCATCTCTTCTGTACTGACTCTCTGACAGTGCAGCACCTCCTCTGTAGTGATCCTCTGACAGTACAGTACCTCCTCTGTACTGACTCTCTGACAGTGCAGCACTGCCTCTGTGCTGAACATCTGACAGTGCAGCACCTCCTCTGTGCTGACGCCCTGACAGTGCAGCACCTCCCTTGTGCTAACCCACAGACAGTTCAGCACCTCCACTGTGCTGACACTCTGAGAATACAGTACCTCCTCTGTGCTTGCCCTCTGACAGTGCAGCATATCCTCTGTGCTGACCCTGTGACAATGCAGCACCTTCTCTGTGCTGACCTACTGACAGTTTAGCACATCTGCTGTGCCTTTCCTCAGAGAGTTGAGCGCCTCCTCTGTGCTGACCCTGTGACAGTGCAGCAACTCTTCTGTGCTGACCTTCTGACAGTACAGCATCTCCTCCATGCTGACCCTGTGACAGTACAGCACCTCCTCCGTGCTGACCCTTTGACAATGCAGCACCTCCTCTGTACTGATCCTCTGACAGTTCAGCACCTCCTCTGTACTGACTCTCTGACAGTACAGCACCTCCTCCGTGCTGACTCTGTGACAGTGCAGCATTACCTCTCTGCTGACCGTTTGACATTGCAGCGCCTCCTTTGTGCTGATCCTTTGACAACGCAGCACTTCCTCTGTACTGACACTCTGACAGTGCAGTACCTCCTCGCTGCTAACCCTTGGACAGTGCAGCATGTCCTCTGTGCTGACCCTGTGACACTGCAGCACCTCTTTTGTGCTGAACTTTTGACAGTACAGTAGCTCCTCTGTGCTGACCCTCTGACAGTGCAGCACCTTCTCTGTGCTTGCCCTGTGAGAGTGCAGCATCTCCTCTGTGCTGACCCTGTGACACTGCAGCACATCCTCAGTGCTGAATCTTTGACAGTTCAACGCCTCCTCTGTGCTGACATTCTGACAGTACAGTACCTCCTCTGTGCTGACACTCTGACAGTGCAGCACCTCCTCTGTTCTGAACCTTTGACAGTGCAGCACTTTCTCCGTGCTGACCTACTGACAGTTTAGCACCTCTGCTGTGCTTTCCCTCAGACAGTACAGCACCTCCTCCGTGCTGACCCTTTGACAGTGCAGCACCTACTCTGTGCTGACCCTCTGACAGTACAGGAACTCCTCTGTGCTGACCCTCTGACAGGGCTGGACCTCCTCTGTGCTGAACCTCTGACAGTACAGCACCTCGTCTGTGCAGACCCTCTGACAGTGTAGCACCTCCTCTGTGCTAACCCTTTGACAATGCAGCACCTCTTCTGTGCTGACCCTCTGACAGTTCTGCACTTACTCTGTGCTAACCCTCTGAAATTTCAGCACCTCCTCTGTGCTTACACTCTGACAGTTCAGCACCTCCTCTGTGCTGATTCTCTGACAGTGCAGCATCACCTCTGTACTGACCCTGTGACAGTGCAGCGCCTCCTCTGTACTGACCCTCTGACAGTTCAGCACCTCCTTTGTGCTGACCATCTGACAGTGTTGCACCTCCTCTGTGCTGAACATCTGACAGTGCACCACCTCCTCTGTGCTGACCCACTGACAGTGCAGCACCTCCTCCGTGCTGACTCTCTGACAGTGCAGCACTTCCTCTGTGCTGACCCTCTGTCAGGACAGCAACCCCTCTGTACTGATTCTCTGACAGTGCAGCACCACCTCTGTGCTGATCCTCTGACAGTACAGCAACTCCTCTGTATTGACTCTCTGACAGTGCAGTACCGCCTCTGTGCTGATCCTCTGACAGGACAGCAACTCCTCTGTACTGATTCTCTGACAGTGCAGCACCACCTCTGTGCTGATCCTCTGACAGTACAGCAACTCCTCTGTATTGACTCTCTGACAGTGCAGTACCGCCTCTGTGCTGACTCTCCGAAAGTACAGCAACGCCACCGTGCTGACTCTGTGACAGTGCAGCATTACCTCTGTGCTGACCCTTTGACATTGCAGCGCCTCCTCTGTGCTGACCCTGTAACAGTGCAGCGCCTCCTCTGTGCTGACTATCTGACGGTGCAGCACCTTCTCCGTGCTGACTCTCTGACAGTGCTCACATCCTCTGTGCTGACCCTCTGACAGTGCAGCAGCTCCTCTGTGCTGGCCATCTGACAGTGCAGCACCTCCTGTGTGCTGAATCTCTGACAGTGCAGCACCTCCTCTGTGCTGACTCTCTGACAGTGCAGCATCACCTCTGTACTGACCCTGTGACACTGCAGCACCTCCTCTGTGCTGACTCTCTGACAGTGCAGCATCACCTCTGTACTGACCCTCTGACAGTGCAGCACCTCCTCTGTGCTTATCGTGTGACAATGCAGTACGTCCTCTGTTCTGAACCTTTGACAGTGCAGCACTTTCTCCGTGCTGACCTGCTGACAGTTTAGCACCTCTGCTGTGCTTTCCCTCAGACAGTACAGCACCTCCTCCGTGCTGACTCTCTGACAGTGCAGCACCTCCTCTGTACTGATCCTCTGACAGTACAGCACCTCCTCTGCACTGACTCTCCGACAGTGCAGCATTAACTCTGTGCTGATCCTTTGACAACGCAGCACTTCCTCTGTGCTGACCATCTGACAGTGCTGCGCCTCCTCTGTGCTGACCCTCTGACAGTGCTGCACCTCCTCTGTGCTGACCCTCTGACAGTTCTGCTCTTACTCTGCCCTGACCCTGTGACAGTTCTGCACGTAATCTGTGCTAATCTTCTGAAATTTCAGCACCTCCTCTGTGCTTACCATCTGACAGTTCAGCACCTCCTCTGTGCTTACCCTCTGACAGTTCAGCATCTCCTCTGTGCTGACCCTCTGACACTGCAGCACCTCCTTTGTGCTGAACCTATGACACTGCAGCACCTTCTCTGTGCTGACCCTCTGACAGTTCTGCACTTACTCTGCGCTGGCCCTGAGACAGTTCTGCACTTACTCTGTGCTCACCCTCTGAAATTTCAGTACCTCCTCTGTGCTTACCCTCTGACAGTTCAGCACCTCCTCTGTGCTGACCATCTGACAGTGCTGCACCTCCTCTGTGCTGAACGTCTGACAGTGCACCACCTCCTCTGTGCTGACCAACTGATAATGCAGCAACTCCTCTGTGCTGACCCTCTGACAGTGCAGCACATCTTCAGTGCTGAATCTTTGACAGTTCAGCGCCTCCTCTTTGCTGACATTCTGACAGTACAGTTCTTCCTCTGTGCTGACACGCTGACAGTGCAGCATCTCCTCAGTGCTGACCCTGTGACACTGCAGCACCTACTTTGTGCTGAACCTTTGACACTGCAACACCTACTTTGTGCTGAACCTTTGACAGTGCAGCACCTTCTCCGTGCTGACCTACTGACAGTTTAGCACCTCTGCTGTGCTTTCCCTCAGACAGTACAGCACCTCTTCCGTGCTGACACTTTGACAGTGCAGCACCAACTCTGTACTGACTCTCTGACAGTGCAGCACCTCCTCTGTACAGATCCTCTGACAGTGCAGCACCTCCTCTGTACTGACTCTGACAGTGCACCATGCCTCTGCACTGACTCTGTGACAGTAAAGCACCTCCTCCGTGCTGACTCTCTGACAGTGCAGCATTACCTCTGTGCTGACCCTTTGATAATGCAGCGCCTCCTCTGTGTTGACCCTGTGACAGTGCAGCACCTCCTCTGTGATGATTCTTTGACAACACAGCACTTCCTCTGTGCTGACCATCTGACAGAGCTGCACCTCCTCAGTGCTGAACCTCTGACAGTTCAGCACCTCGTCTGTGCAGACCCCCTGACAGTTCAGCGCCTCCTCTTTGCTGACATTCTGACAGTACAGTTCTTCCTCTGTGCTGACCCTGTGACAGTGCACTGCCTCCTCTGTGCTGACCCTCTGACAGTGCAGCACCTCCTCTGTCCAGATCCTCTGACAGTGCAGCACCTCCTCTGTACTGACTCTGACAGTGCACCACGCCTCTGCACTGACTCTGTGACAGTACAGCACCTCCTCCGTGCTGACTCTCTGACAGTGCAGCATTACCTCTGTGCTGACCCTTTGATAATGCAGCGCCTCCTCTGTGCTGACCCTGTGACAGTGCAGCACCTCCTCTGTGATGATTCTTTGACAACACAGCAGTTCCTCAGTGCTGACCCTCTGACAGTGCAGCACTTCCTCTGTGACCATCTGACAGAGCTGCACCTCCTCAGTGCTGAACCTCTGACAGTTCAGCACCTCGTCTGTGCAGACCCTCTGACAGTTCAGCACCTCCTCTGTGCTAACCCTTTGACAGTGCAGCACCTCCTCTGTGCTGACCCTGTGACAGTGCAGCACCTCCTCTGGCCTGACATTCTGACAGTACAGTAGCTCCTCTGTGCTGACCCTCTGACAGTGCAGCACCTTCTCTGTGCTTGCCCTGTGAGAGTGCAGCATCTCCTCTGTGCTGACCCTGTGACACTGCAGCACATCCTCAGTGCTGAATCTTTGACAGTTCAACGCCTCCTCTGTGCTGACATTCTGACAGTACAGTACCTCCTCTGTGCTGACACTCTGACAGTGCAGCACCTCCTCTGTTCTGTTCCTTTGACAGTGCAGCACTTTCTCCGTGCTGACCTACTGACAGTTTAGCACCTCTGCTGTGCTTTCCCTCAGACAGTACAGCACCTCCTCCGTGCTGACCCTTTGACAGTGCAGCACCTACTCTGTGCTGACCCTCTGACAGTACAGGAACTCTGTGCTGACCCTCTGACAGGGCTGGACCTCCTCTGTGCTGAACCTCTGACAGTACAGCACCTCGTCTGTGCAGACCCTCTGACAGTGTAGCACCTCCTCTGTGCTAACCCTTTGACAATGCAGCACCTCTTCTGTGCTGACCCTCTGACAGTTGTGCACTTACTCTGTGCTAACCCACTGAAATTTCAGCACCTCCTCTGTGCTTACACTCTGACAGTTCAGCACCTCCTCTGTGCTGATTCTCTGACAGTGCAGCATCACCTCTGTACTGACCCTGTGACAGTGCAGCGCCTCCTCTGTACTGACCCTCTGACAGTTCAGCACCTCCTTTGTGCTGACCATCTGACAGTGTTGCACCTCCTCTGTGCCGAACATCTGACAGTGCAGCACTTCCTCTGTGCTGACCCTCTGTCAGGACAGCAACTCCTCTGTACTGATTCTCTGACAGTGCAGCATTACCTCTGTGCTGACCCTTTGACAAAGCAGCGCCTCCTCTGTGCTGAACCTCTGACAGTGCAGCACCTCCTCTGTGCTGACCCTCTGACAGTTCTGCTCTTACTCTGCCCTGACCCTGTGACAGTTC
Organism: Chiloscyllium punctatum; assembly: GCF_047496795.1. Taxonomy (NCBI): domain Eukaryota; kingdom Metazoa; phylum Chordata; class Chondrichthyes; order Orectolobiformes; family Hemiscylliidae; genus Chiloscyllium; species Chiloscyllium punctatum. The sequence continues at coordinate 97,214,951 of NC_092747.1, forward strand.
TGCACGTAATCTGTGCTAATCCTCTGACAGGACAGCAACTCCTCGTACTGATTCTCTGACAGTGCAGCACCGCCTCTGCACTGACTCTCCGAAAGTACAGCACCGCCACCGTGCTGACTCTGTGACAGTGCAGCATTACCTCTGTGCTGACCCTTTGACATTGCAGCGCCTCCTCTGTGCTGACCCTGTGACAGTGCAGCACCTCCTCTGTGCTGACTGTCTGACAGTGCAGCACCTCCTCCGTGCTGAATCTCTGACAGTGCAGCACCTCCTCTGTACTGACCCTGTAACACCGCAGCACCTCCTCTGTGCTGACTCTCTGACAGTGCAGCATCACCTCTGTACTGACCCTCTGACAGTGCAGCACCTCCTCTGTGCTGACATTCTGACAGTACAGTACCTCCTCTGTGCTGACCCTCTGACAGTGCAGGACCTCCTCTGTGCTGACCCTGTGAGAGTGCAGCATCTCCTCTGTGCTGACCCTGTGACACTGCAGCACATCCTCAGTGCTGAATCTTTGACAGTTCAGCGTCTCCTCTGTGCTGACATTCTGACAGTGCAGCACCTCCTCTGTGCTTATTGTGTGACAATGCAGTACGTCCTCTGTTCTGAACCTTTGACAGTGCAGCACTTTCTCCGTGCTGACCTGCTGACAGTTTAGCACCTCTGCTGTGCTTTCCCTCAGACAGTACAGCACCTCCTCTGTACTGACTCTCTGACAGTGCAGCACCTCCTCTGTACTGATCCTCTGACAGTGCAGCACCTCCTCTGCACTGATCCTCTGACAGTACAGCACCTCCTCTGTATTGACTCTCTGACAATGAGCACCACCTCTGCACTGACCCTCCGACAGTGCAGCATTAACTCTATGCTGATCCTTTGACAACGCAGCACTTCCTCTGTGCTGACCATCTGACAGTGCTGCACCTCCTCTGTGCTGACCCTCTGACAGTTCTGCTCTTATCTGCCCTGACCCTGTGACAGTTCTGCACGTAATCTGTGCTAATCCTCTGAAATTTCAGCACCTCCTCTGTGCTTACCATCTGACAGTTCAGCACCTCCTCTGTGCTTACCCTCTGACAGTTCAGCATCTCCTTTGTGCTGAACCTATGACACTGCAGCACCTTCTCTGTGCTGACCCTCTGACAGTTCTGCACTTACTCTGCGCTGGCCCTGAGACAGTTCTGCACTTATTCTGTGCTCACCCTCTGAAATTTCAGTACCTCCTCTGTGCTTACCCTCTGACAGTTCAGCACCGCCTCTGTGCTGACCATCTGACAGTGCTGCACCTCCTCTGTGCTGAACGTCTGACAGTGCACCACCTCCTCTGTGCTGACCAACTGACAATGCAGCAACTCCTCTGTGCTGACCCTCTGACAGTGCAGCACATCCTCAGTGCTGAATCTTTGACAGTTCAGCGCCTCCTCTTTGCTGACATTCTGACAGTACAGTTCTTCCTCTGTGCTGACACGCTGACAGTGCAGCATCTCCTCTGTGCTGACCCTGTGACACTGCAGAACCTACTTTGTGCTGAACATTGGACAGTGCAGCACCTTCTCTGTGCTGACCCTCTGACAGTTCTGCGCTGACACTGAGACAGTTCTGCACTTACTCTGTGCTAACCCACTGAAATTTCAGCACCTCCTCTGTGCTAACCCTTTGACAGTGCAGCACCTCCTCTGTGCTGACCCTGTGACAGTGCAGCACCTCCTCTGGCCTGACATTCTGACAGTACAGTAGCTCCTCTGTGCTGACCCTCTGACAGTGCAGCACCTTCTCTGTGCTTGCCCTGTGAGAGTGCAGCATCTCCTCTGTGCTGACCCTGTGACACTGCAGCACATCCTCAGTGCTGAATCTTTGACAGTTCAACGCCTCCTCTGTGCTGACATTCTGACAGTACAGTACCTCCTCTGTGCTGACACTCTGACAGTGCAGCACCTCCTCTGTTCTGTTCCTTTGACAGTGCAGCACTTTCTCCGTGCTGACCTACTGACAGTTTAGCACCTCTGCTGTGCTTTCCCTCAGACAGTACAGCACCTCCTCCGTGCTGACCCTTTGACAGTGCAGCACCTACTCTGTGCTGACCCTCTGACAGTACAGGAACTCTGTGCTGACCCTCTGACAGGGCTGGACCTCCTCTGTGCTGAACCTCTGACAGTACAGCACCTCGTCTGTGCAGACCCTCTGACAGTGTAGCACCTCCTCTGTGCTAACCCTTTGACAATGCAGCACCTCTTCTGTGCTGACCCTCTGACAGTTGTGCACTTACTCTGTGCTAACCCACTGAAATTTCAGCACCTCCTCTGTGCTTACACTCTGACAGTTCAGCACCTCCTCTGTGCTGATTCTCTGACAGTGCAGCATCACCTCTGTACTGACCCTGTGACAGTGCAGCGCCTCCTCTGTACTGACCCTCTGACAGTTCAGCACCTCCTTTGTGCTGACCATCTGACAGTGTTGCACCTCCTCTGTGCCGAACATCTGACAGTGCACCACCTCCTCTGTGCTGACTCTCTGACAGTGCAGCACTTCCTCTGTGCTGACCCTCTGTCAGGACAGCAACTCCTCTGTACTGATTCTCTGACAGTGCAGCATTACCTCTGTGCTGACCCTTTGACAAAGCAGCGCCTCCTCTGTGCTGAACCTCTGACAGTGCAGCACCTCCTCTGTGCTGACCCTCTGACAGTTCTGCTCTTACTCTGCCCTGACCCTGTGACAGTTCTGCACGTAATCTGTGCTAATCCTCTGACAGGACAGCAACTCCTCGTACTGATTCTCTGACAGTGCAGCACCGCCTCTGCACTGACTCTCCGAAAGTACAGCACCGCCACCGTGCTGACTCTGTGACAGTGCAGCATTACCTCTGTGCTGACCCTTTGACATTGCAGCGCCTCCTCTGTGCTGACCCTGTGACAGTGCAGCACCTCCTCTGTGCTGACTGTCTGACAGTGCAGCACCTCCTCCGTGCTGACTCTCTGACAGTGCTCACATCCTCTGTGCTGGCCATCTGACAGTGCAGCACCTCCTGTGTGCTGAATCTCTGACAGTGCAGCACCTCCTCTGTACTGACCCTGTGACACCGCAGCACCTCCTCTGTGCTGACTCTCTGACAGTGCAGCATCACCTCTGTACTGACCCTCTGACAGTGCAGCACCTCCTCTGTGCTGACATTCTGACAGTACAGTACCTCCTCTGTGCTGACCCTCTGACAGTGCAGGACCTCCTCTGTGCTGACCCTGTGAGAGTGCAGCATCTCCTCTGTGCTGACCCTGTGACACTGCAGCACATCCTCAGTGCTGAATCTTTGACAGTTCAGCGTCTCCTCTGTGCTGACATTCTGACAGTGCAGCACCTCCTCTGTGCTTATTGTGTGACAATGCAGTACGTCCTCTGTTCTGAACCTTTGACAGTGCAGCACTTTCTCCGTGCTGACCTGCTGACAGTTTAGCACCTCTGCTGTGCTTTCCCTCAGACAGTACAGCACCTCCTCTGTACTGACTCTCTGACAGTGCAGCACCTCCTCTGTACTGATCCTCTGACAGTGCAGCACCTCCTCTGCACTGATCCTCTGACAGTACAGCACCTCCTCTGTATTGACTCTCTGACAATGAGCACCACCTCTGCACTGACCCTCCGACAGTGCAGCATTAACTCTATGCTGATCCTTTGACAACGCAGCACTTCCTCTGTGCTGACCATCTGACAGTGCTGCACCTCCTCTGTGCTGACCCTCTGACAGTTCTGCTCTTATCTGCCCTGACCCTGTGACAGTTCTGCACGTAATCTGTGCTAATCCTCTGAAATTTCAGCACCTCCTCTGTGCTTACCATCTGACAGTTCAGCACCTCCTCTGTGCTTACCCTCTGACAGTTCAGCATCTCCTTTGTGCTGAACCTATGACACTGCAGCACCTTCTCTGTGCTGACCCTCTGACAGTTCTGCACTTACTCTGCGCTGGCCCTGAGACAGTTCTGCACTTACTCTGTGCTCACCCTCTGAAATTTCAGTACCTCCTCTGTGCTTACCCTCTGACAGTTCAGCACCGCCTCTGTGCTGACCATCTGACAGTGCTGCACCTCCTCTGTGCTGAACGTCTGACAGTGCACCACCTCCTCTGTGCTGACCAACTGACAATGCAGCAACTCCTCTGTGCTGACCCTCTGACAGTGCAGCACATCCTCAGTGCTGAATCTTTGACAGTTCAGCGCCTCCTCTTTGCTGACATTCTGACAGTACAGTTCTTCCTCTGTGCTGACACGCTGACAGTGCAGCATCTCCTCTGTGCTGACCCTGTGACACTGCAGAACCTACTTTGTGCTGAACATTGGACAGTGCAGCGCCTTCTCTGTGCTGACCCTCTGACAGTTCTGCGCTGACACTGAGACAGTTCTGCACTTACTCTGTGCTAACCCACTGAAATTTCAGCACCTCCTCTGTGCTTAACCACTGACAGTTCAGCACCTCCTCTGTGCTTACCCTCTGACAGTACGGCATCTCCTCCGTGCTGACCCTGTGACAGTGCAGCGCCTCCTCTGTGTTGACCCTGTGACAGTGCAGCATCTTCTCTGTGCTGATCCTTTGACAACACAGCACTTCCTCTGTGCTGACCCTCTGACAGTGCAACACCTCCTCTGTTCTGATGCACTGACATTTAAAAACCTCCTCTGTGCTGACCCTGTGACAGTTCTGCACTTACTCTGTGCTAACCCTCTGACAGTTCAGCACCTCCTCTGTGCTAACCCTTTGACAGTGTAGCACCTCCTCTGTGCTGACCCTCTGACAGTGCAGCACCTCCTTTGTGCTAAACCTTTGACAGTGCAGCACCTTCTCTGTGCTGACCCACTGACAGTTCAGCAACTCGTCTGCGTTGACCCTGTGACAGTTCTGCACTTACTCTGTGCTAACCCTCTGAAATTTCAGCACCTCCTCTGTGCTTAACCACTGACAGTTCAGCACCACCTCTGTGCTTACCCTCTGACAGTTCAGGACCTCCTCTGTGCTGACCCATTGACAGTACGGCATCTCCTCCGCGCTGAACCTCTGACAGTACAGCACCGCCTCTGTGCTGACTCTCTGACAGTGCAGCATTATCTCTATGCTGACCCTGTGACAGTGCAGCGCCTCCTCTGCGTTGACCCTGTGACAGTGCAGCACCTCCTCTGTGCTGATCCTTTGACAACACAGCACTTCCTCTGTGCTGACCCTCTGACAGTGCAACACCTCCTCTGTTCTGATGCACTGACATTTAAAAACCTCCTCTGTGCTGACCCTGTGACAGTTCTGCACTTACTCTGTGCTAACCCTCTGACAGTTCAGCACCTCCTCTGTGCTGACCCTCTGACAGTGAAGCACCTCCTCTGTGCTTCCCGCTGAGAGTGCAGCACCTCCTCTGTGCTGACCCTCTGACAGTCAGCACCTCCTTTGTGCTAAACCTTTGACAGTGCAGCACCTTCTCTGTGCTGACCCACTGACAGTTCAGCAACTCGTCTGCGTTGACCCTGTGACAGTTCTGCACTTACTCTGTGCTAACCCTCTGAAATTTCAGCACCTCCTCTGTGCTTAACCACTTACAGTTCAGCACCACCTCTGTGCTTACCCTCTGACAGTTCAGGACCTCCTCTGTGCTGACCCATTGACAGTACGGCATCTCCTCCATGCTGAACCTCTGACAGTACAGCACCGCCTCTGTGCTGACTCTCTGACAGTGCAGCATTATCTCTATGCTGACCCTGTGACAGTGCAGCGCCTCCTCTGTGTTGACCCTGTGACAGTGCAGCACCTCCTCTGTGCTGATCCTTTGACAACACAGCACTTCCTCTATGCTGACCCTGTGACAGTGCAGCGCCTCCTCTGTGTTGACCCTGTGACAGTGCAGCACCTCCTCTGTGCTGATGCACTGACATTTAAAAACCTCCTCTGTGCTGACCCTGTGACAGTTCTGCACTTACTCTGTGCTAACCCTCTGACAGTTCAGCACCTCCTCTGTGCTAACCCTTTGACAGTGTAGCACCTCCTCTGTGCTGACCCTCTGACAGTGCAGCACCTCCTTTGTGCTAAACCTTTGACAGTGCAGCACCTTCTCTGTGCTGACCCACTGACAGTTCAGCAACTCGTCTGCGTTGACCCTGTGACAGTTCTGCACTTACTCTGTGCTAACCCTCTGAAATTTCAGCACCTCCTCTGTGCTTACCCTCTGAAATTTCAGCACCTCCTCTGTGCTTACCCTCTGAGAGTTCAGCACCTCCGCTGTGGTGACCTTCTGACAGTACAGCACCTCCTTCGTGCTGACCCTCTGACAGTGCAGCACCTCCTCTGTGCTGACCCTCTGAAGGACAACAACTCCTCTTTACTGACTCTGACAGTTCAGCACCTCCTCTGTGCTAACCCTTTGACAGTGCCGTACCTCCTCTGTTCTGACCCTCTGACAGTGCAGCATCTCCTCTGTGCTGACCCTGTGACACTGCAGCACCTACTTTGTGGTGAACCTATGACAGTGCAGCACCTTCTCCATGCTGACCTACTGACAGTTTAGCACCTCTGCTGCGCTTTCCCTCAGACAGTACACCACCTCCTCCATGCTGACCCTTTGAAAGTGCAGCACCGATTCTGTATTGACTCTCTGTCAGTGCAGCACCTCCTCTGTACTGATCCTCTGACAGTACAGCACCTGCTCTGTACTGACTCTCTGACAATGCAGCACCGCCTCTGCACTGACTCTCAGACAGTACAGCACCTCCTCCGTGCTGACTCTCTGACAGTGCAGCATTACCTCTGTGCTGACCCTTTGATAATGCAGCGCCTCCTCTGTGCTGATCCTTTGACAACACAGCACTTCCTCTGTGCTGACCCTCTGATAGTTCAGCACTTCCTCTGTGCTGACACTGTGACACTGCAGCACCTACTTTATGCTGAACATTTGACAGTGCAGAACCTTCTCTGTGCTGACCCTCTGACAGTTCTGCACTTACTCTGCGCAGACGCTGAGACAGTTCTGCACTTACTCTGTGCTGACCCTCTGAAGTTTCAGCACCTCCTCTGTGCTTACCCACTGACAGTTCTGCACCTCCTCTGTGCTGACTCTCTGACACTACAGCACCTCCCCTGTACTGATCATCTGACAGTGCAGCACCTCCTCTGTACTGAACCTCTGACAGTACAGTCCTTCCTCTGGACTGATCCTCGGACAGTGCAGCACCGCACCTGAACTGACTCTCTGACAGTGCAGCACCGCCTATGCGCTGATCCTCTGACAGTACAGCAACTCCTCTGCACTGATTCTCTGACAGTGCAGCCCCACCTCTCTGCTGATCCTGACAGGACAGCAACTCCTCTGTACTGACTCTCCAACAGTACAGCACCGCCTCTGTGCTGACTCTCTGACAGTGCAGCACTGCCTCTGTGCTGATCCTCTGACAGGACAGCAACTCCTCTGTACTGACTCTCCAACAGTACAGCACCGCCTCTGTGCTGACACACTGACAATGCAGCATTACCTCTGTGCTGACCCTTTGATAATGCAGCGCTTCCGCTGTGCTGACCCTGTGACAGTGCAGCACCTCCTCTGTGCTGATCCTTTGACAACGCAGCATTACCTCTGTGCTGACCCTCTGATAGTTCAGCACTTCCTCTGTGCTGACCATCTGACACTGTAGCACCTCCTCTGTGCAGACCCTCTGACAGTTCAGCACCTCCTCTGTGCTAACCCTTTGACAGTGCAGCACCTCCTCTGTGCTGACCCTCTGACAGTGCAGCATCTCCTCTGTGCTGACCCCGTGACACTGCAGCACCGACTTTGTGCTGAACCTTTGACAGTGCAGCACCTTCTCTGTGCTGACCCTCTGACAGTTCTGCACTTACCCTGCGCTGACACTGAGACAGTTCTGCACTTACTCTGTGCTAACCCTCTGAAATTTCAGCACCTCCTCTGTGCTTAACCACTGACAGTTCAGCACCTCCTCTGTGCTTACCCTCTGACAGTTCAGCACCTCCTCTGTGCTCACCCTCTGACAGTACGGCATCTCCTCCGTGCTGAACCTCTGACAGTACAGCACCGCCTCTGTGCTGACTCTCTGACAGTGCAGCATTACCTCTATGCTGACCCTGTGACAGTGCAGCGCCTCCTCTGTGTTGACCCTGTGACAGTGCAGCACCTCCTCTGTGCTGACCCTCTGACAGTTCAGCAGCTCCTCTGCGCTGATCCTGTGACAGTTCTGCACTTACTCTGTGCTAACCCTCTGAAATTTCAGCACCTCCTCTGTGCTTACCCTCTGACAGTTCAGCACCTCCTCTGTGCTGACCCTCTGACAGTACAGCACCTCCTCCATGGTAACCCTCTGATAGTGCAGCACCTCTTCTGTACTGATCATCTGACAGTGCAATACCTCCTCTGTACTGATCCTCTAACAGTACAGTCCCTCCTCTGTACTGATCCTCTGACAGTGCAGCACCGCCTCTGCACTGACTCTCTGACAGTACAGCACCTCGTCCGTGCTGACTCTCTTACAGTGCAGCACCTCCTCTGTGCTGACCCTCTGACAGGACAGCAACTCCTCTATACTGACTCTCACAGTGCAGCACTGCCTCTGTACTGATCCTCTGACAGGACAGCAACTCCTCTGTACTGATTCTCTGACAGTGCAGCACCGCCTCTGTGCTGATCCTCTGACAGGACAGTAACTCCTCTGTACTGATTCTCTGACAGTGCAGCACCGCCTCTGTGCTGATCCTCTGACAGGACAGTAACTCCTCTGTACCGACTCCTCGACAGTACAGCACCGCCTCTGCGCTGACTCTCTGACAGTGCAGCACATCCTCTGTGCTGACCAACTGACAGTACAGCAACTCCTCTGTACTGATTCTCTGACATTTGCAGCACCGCCTCTGTGCTGACTCTTTGACAGTGCAGCACCGCCTCTGCACTGACTCTCAGACAGTACAGCACCTCCTCCGTGCTGATTCTCTGACAGTGCAGCATTACCTCTGTGCTGACCCTTTGATAATGCAGCGCCTCCTCTGTGCTGACCCTGTGACAGTGCAGCACCTTCTCTGTGCTGATCCTTTGACAACGCAGCACTTCCTCTGTGCTGACCCTCTATAGTTCAGCACTTCCTCTGTGCTGACCCTATGACAGTGCAGCATCTCCTCTGTGCTGACCCTGTGACACTGCAGCACCTACTTTGTGCTGAACCTTTGACAGTGCAGCACCTTCTCTGTGCTGACCCTCTGACAGTTCTGCACTTACTCTGCGCTGACACTGAGACAGTTCGGCACTTAGTCTGAGCTAACCCTCTGAAATTTCAGCACTGTGACAGTTCAGCACCTCCTCTGTGCTGATCCTTTGACAATGCAGCACTTCCTCTGTGCTGACCCTCTGACAGTGCAACACCTCCTCTGTTCTGACGCACTGACATTTAAAAACCTCCTCTGTGCTGACCCTGTGACAGTTCTGCACTTACTCTCTGCTAACCCTTTGACAGTGCAGCACCTCCTCTGTGCTAACCCTTTGACAGTGCAGCACCTCCTCTGTGCTGACCCTCTGACAGTGAAGCACCTCCGCTGTGCTGACCCTCTGACAGTAAACACCTCCTCCGTGGTAACCCTCTGATAGTGCAATACCTCCTCTGTACTGATCCTCTAACAGTACAGTCCCTCCTCTGTACTGATCCTCTGACAGTGCAGCACCGCCTCTGCACTGACTCTCTGACAGTACAGCACCTCTTCCGTGCTGACTCTCTTACAGTGCAGCACCTCCTCTGTGCTGACCCTCTGACAGGACAGCAACTCCTCTATACTGACTCTCACAGTGCAGCACTGCCTCTGTACTGATCCTCTGACAGTACGGCAACTCCTCTGTACTGATTCTCTGACAGTGCAGCACCGCCTCTGTGCTGATCCTCTGACAGGACAGTAACTCCTCTGTACTGACTCCTCGACAGTACAGCACCGCCTCTGCGCTGACTCTCTGACAGTGCAGCACATCCTCTGTGCTGACCCACTGACAGTACAGCAACTCCTCTGTACTGATTCTCTGACAGTGCAGCACTGCCTCTGTGCTGACTCTCTGACAGTGCAGCACCGCCTCTGCACTGACTCTCAGACAGTACAGCATCTCCTCCGTGCTGACTCTCTGACAGTGCAGCATTACCTCTGTGCTGACCCTTTGATAATGCAGCGCCTCCTCTGTGCTGACCCTGTGACAGTGCAGCACCTCCTCTGTGCTGATCCTTTGACAATGCAGCACTTCCTCTGTGCTGACCCTCTGATAGTTCAGCACTTCCTCTGTGCTGACCCTATGACAGTGCAGCATCTTCTCTGTGCTGACCCTGTGACACTGCAGCACCTACTTTCTGCTGAACATTTGACAGTGCAGCACCTTCTCTGTGCTGACCCTCTGACAGTTCTGCACTTACTCTGCGCAGACGCTGAGACAGTTCTGCACTTACTCTGTGCTGACCCTCTGAAGTTTCAGCACCTCCTCTGTGCTTACCCACTGACAGTTCTGCACCTCCTCTGTGCTGACTCTCTGACAGTACAGCACCTCCTCTGTGCTGACCCTCTGACAGGACAGCAACTCCTCTGAACTGACTCTCTGACAGTGCAGCACCGCCTATGTGCTGATCCTCCGACAGCACAGCAACTCCTCTGTACTGATTCTCTGACAGTGCAGCCCCACCTCTGTGCTGATCCTGACAGGACAGCAACTCCTCTGTACTGACTCTCCAACAGTACAGCACCGCCTCTGTGCTGACTCTCTGACAGTGCAGCATTACCTCTGTGCTGACCCTTTGATAATGCAGCGCCTCCTCTGTGCTGACCCTGTGACAGTGCAGCACCTCCTCTGTGCTGATCCTTTGACAACGCAGCCTTTCCTCTGTGCTGACCCTCTGATAGTTCAACACTTCCTCTGTGCTGACCATCTGACAGTGCAGCACCTCCTCTGTGCAGACCCTCTGACAGTTCAGCCCCTCCTCTGTGCTGACCCTGTGACACTGCAGCACCTACTTTGTACTGAACCTTTGACAGTGCAGCACCTTCTCTGCGCTGACCCTCTGACAGTTCTGCACTTACTCTGCGCTGACACTGAGACATTTCTGCACTTACTCTGTGCTAACCCTCTGAAATTTCAGCATCTCCTCTGTGCTTAACCACTGACAGTTTAGCACCTCCTCTGTGCTCACCTTCTGACAGTTTAGCACCTCCTCTGTGCTGACCCTCTGACAGTACGGCATCTCCTCCGTGCTGAACCTCTGACAGTACAGCACCGCCTCTGTGCTGACTCCCTGACAGTTCACCATTATCTCTATGCTGACCCTGTGACAGTGCAGCGCCTCCTCTGTGTTGACCCTGTGACAGTGCAGCACCTCCTCTGTGCTGATCCTTTGACAACGCAGCACTTCCTCTGTGCTGAGCCTCTGACAGTGCAACACCTCCTCTGTTCTGACGCACTGACATTTAAAAACCACCTCTGTGCTGACCCTGTGACAGTTCTGCACTTACTCTCTGCTAACCCTTTGACAGTGCAGCACCTCCTCTGTGCTGACCCTCTGATAGTGCAGCACCTCCTCTGTGCTGACCCTCTGACAGTGAAGCACCTCCTCTGTGCTGACCCTCTGACAGTGAAGCACCGCCTCTGTGCTGACCCTTTGACAGTGCAGCACCTCCTCTGTGCTGACCCTCTGACAGTGCAGCATCTCCACTGTGCTGAACCTCTGACAGTGCAGCACCTCCTTTATGCTAAACCTTTGACAGTGCAGCACCTTCTCTGTGCTGACCCACTGACAGTTCAGCAGCTCCTCTGCTCTGATCTTGTGACAGTTCTGCACTTACTCTGTGCTAACCCTCTGAAATTTCAGCACCTCCTCTGTGCTTACCCTCTGACAGTTCAGCACCTCCTCTGTGCTGACCCTCTGACAGTACAGCACCTCCTCCGTGGTAACCCTCTGATAGTGCAGCACCTCTTCTGTACTGATCATCTGACAGTGCAATACCTCCTCTGTACTGATCCTCTAACAGTACAGTTCGTCCTCTGTACTTATCCTCTGACAGTGCAGCACCGCCTCTGCACTGACTCTCTGACAGTAAAGCACCTCGTCCGTGCTGACTCTCTTACAGTGCAGCACCTCCTCTGTGCTGACCCTCTGACAGGACAGCAACTCCTCTATACTGACTCTCACAGTGCAGCACTGCCTCTGTACTGATCCTCTGACAGGACAGCAACTCCTCTGTACTGATTCTCTGACAGTGCAGCACCACCTCTGTGCTGATCCTCTGACAGGACAGTAACTCCTCTGTACTGACTCCTCGACAGTTCAGCACCGCCTCTGCGCTGACTCTCTGACAGTGCAGCACATCCTCTGTGCTGTCCCACTGACAGTTCAGCACCTCCTCTGAGCTGACCCTCTGACAGTGCAGCATTACCTCTGTGCCGACCCTGTGACAGTGCAGCGCCTCCTCTGTGCTGACCCTCTGACAGTGCAGCATTCCTCTGTGCTGACCATCTGACAGCGCAGCACCTCATCTGCGCTAACCCTTTGACAGTGCATCACCTCCTCTGTCGTGACCCTCTGACAGTGCAGCATCTCCTCTGTGCTGTCCCTGTGACACTGCCGTACCTCCTCTGTGCTGACATTCTGACAGTACAGTACCTCCTCTGTGCTTTCGCCTGACAGTGCAGCACCTCCTCTGGGCAGACCCTCTGACAGAGCAGCACCTCCTCTGTGCAGAATTTCTGACAGTACAGTACCACTTCTGGGCTGACTCTCTGACAGTGCAGCATCACCTCTGTACTGACCCTGTGACAGTGCAGCGCCTCCTCTGTGCTGATCCTTTGACAACGCAGCACTTCCTTTGTGCTGAGCATTTGACAGTGCTGCACCTCGTGTGTGCTGAACCTCTGAAAGTGCAGCACCCCCTCTGTGCTTACCCTCTGAGAGTTTAGCACCTCCTTTGTGCTGACCCTGTGACAGTACGGCACCTCCTCTGCGCTGATCCTTTGACAATGAGCACCTCCACCGTGCTGACCCTTTGACAGCGCAGCACCTCCTCTGTGCTGTCCCACTGACAGTTCAGCACCTCCTCTGAGCTGACCCTCTGACAGTGCAGCATTACCTCTGTGCCGACCCTGTGACAGTGCAGCGCCTCCTCTGTGCTGACCCTCTGACAGTGCAGCATTCCTCTGTGCTGACCATCTGACAGCGCAGCACCTCATCTGCGCTAACCCTTTGACAGTACATCACCTCCTCTGTCGTGACCCTCTGACAGTGCAGCATCTCCTCTGTGCTGTCCCTGTGACACTGCCGTACCTCCTCTGTGCTGACATTCTGACAGTACAGTACCTCCTCTGTGCTTTCGCCTGACAGTGCAGCACCTCCTCTGGGCAGACCCTCTGACAGAGCAGCACCTCCTCTGTGCAGACTTTCTGACAGTACAGTACCACCTCTGGGCTGACTCTCTGACAGTGCAGCATCACCTCTGTACTGACCCTGTGACAGTGCAGCGCCTCCTCTGTGCTGACCCTGTGACACTGCAGCACCTCCTTTGTGCTGAACCTTTGACAGTGCAGGATGTTGTCTGTGCTGACCCTCTGACAGTACAGCACCTCCTCCGTGCTGACCCTTTGACAGTGCAGCACCTCCTCTGTACTGATACTCTGACAGTGCAGCACCTCCTCTGTACTGATCCTCTGACAGTACAGCTCCTCCTCCGTGCTGACTCTCTGACAGTGCAGCATCACCTCTGTACTGACCCTGTGACAGTGCAGCGCCTCCTCTGTGCTGATCCTTTGACAACGCAGCACTTCCTTTGTGCTGAGCATGTGACAGTGCTGCACCTCGTGTGTGCTGAACCTCTGAAAGTGCAGCACCCCCTCTGTGCTTACCCTCTGAGAGTTTAGCACCTCCTTTGTGCTGACCCTGTGACAGTACGGCACCTCCTCTGCGCTGATCCTTTGACAATGAGCACCTCCACCGTGCTGACCCTTTGACAGCGCAGCACCTCCTCTGTGCTGACCCTCTGACAGTGCAGCACCTCCTCTGTGCTGACTCTCTGACAGTGCAGTATCACCTCTGTGCTGACCCTGTGACAGTGCAGCACCTCGTTTGTGTTAAACCTTTGGCAGTGCAGCACCTTCTCTGTGCTGACCCACTGACAGTTCAGCACCTCCTCTGCGCTGACCCTGTGACAGTTCTGCACTTACTCTGTGCTAACTCACTGACAGTGCAGCACCTCCTCTGTGCTGACACTCTGACAGTTCAACACTTCCTCTGTGCTGACCCTCTGACAGTACAGCACCTCCTCCGTGCTGACCCTTTGACAGTGCAGCACCTCCTCTGTACTGATCCTCTGACACTGCAGCATCTCCTCTGTCATGATCCTCTGACAGTATAGTACCTCTTCTGTACTGACTCTCTGACAGTGCAGCACCACCTCTGCACTGACTCTCTGACAGTGCAGCAACACCTCTGTGCTGACCCTGTGACAGTGCAGCGCCTCCTCTGTGTTGACCCTGTGACTGTGCTGCACCTCCTCTGTGCTGAACCTCTGACAGTGCAGCACCTCCACTGTGCAGACCCTCTGACAGTGTAGCACCTCCTCTGTGCTGACCCTCTGACACTGCAGCACCTTCTCTGTACTGAGTAAATGACAGTGCAGCATCTCCTCTGTACTGACCCTCTGACAGTACAGCATTATCTCTGTTCTGATCCTCTCAAACTGTGAAACTCTCTTAATCTATCCTCTCTGCTCACCCTTTGACAATCGCGTACCTCCTCTGTGCTGACCCTCAAATGGTGCAACACCTCCTCTGTACTCACTCTCTGACAATGCAGCACCACCTC